>NC_135803.1:48488062-48834502 GCF_964213995.1 Mustelus asterias
TAATTTTACTTTGCTATGTAGAAGAAAAACCTCAACATACCAATATTATCTGTTGCTTTACTCAAGTGCGTTGACCTGCCATGCAGCTAGCTCCATTCTCCTGGAGCATCCAGCTGGTCTCCCAACTATTCTAGGTTGCTACACACATCTGTATTGCGTGTAAAACTGGTCTCCCCTCACTTCTGTGGTTGTCTCCCTTATTACTCACCAATTCCAGTCTGCGACTGGCTCACTCTCAAGTCAGAGCAGTTAGATCTGTTCTCAGCTGTCACTAGGTTTGTTGTTGGAAAGTAATGGCCTCAGCAGCATTCAAAATGTCAGATTTTAGTAAGGGTCATTGAATTATGGGTTTATTCATCAATAAGGGAGTTCTAACAAGGCTAGCATGGGATGTAGGAGACCAGGCCATATATATACCAATACAAAATTGGTGTTTGTGTGGACTTGAACATGAATACAGTTTTTGGAAAAGGAGATAAGTCTTCTATCCACATCTATATAGTTGTTAACGAAGCTATTGCACATGTGGTATAGAGACTGCAGAGAGATAATGAATGTACCTACACTCACTCAGGTCTACAGAGATGGTCAAATACCAGATGATGGGGGTGATTTTCCTCCAAAAAAAACTTAGTGCCCAATGGGCAAGAAAATGAGATTTTCTCGCCTGTTTTTGGGTGCACCCAATCTGTTGTATTTCCGGCACTCTGTACTTCAGAGTCCGCTGGGGGATTCATGCTGCTAAGAGCTGACAGGGCCTAATCTTACCCAAGAGGTCAGCCTCAGCGGGCTGACCACTGCGCATGTGCCAATCTCCCAGTAGGGAGACTAACCCCTTATCGCCAGCCTCCTGATGGCTCCCCGCCCCCCTATTATCATTTGCCCTGACCCCCAGTCCCCCTCTGATTGTTGGCCCCAACCTCATCCCAATTGCCCCCGACTCCCCCCGCCATGGCCAGTCCCAATCCTCCCCCCCCCAACCTGTGGCCAGCCTGACCCCACCCTCACGGCCAGCCTCGATCACTCCCCCGCTCCCTCCTTTCCCCCACTGATCGCTGTGCAGGGTATGCAGCATCTCCCCCCCCCCCCACTGATTGCCCTGCCCCAGAAGGCCCCACCCTTTGGCACAGCCCGGTGCCCATGGGCACTGCCAAGGTGCCAGCTTGGCACTGCCTAAGCAGTGCCCCCCTTGCCCCCAACCTCCTGGGGGCCTCAATGGCCTCTGCCTCACCTGCAAGGCCATCCAGGCTGATGGGAATCTCCCGTAGCAGGGTGGAAAACATTAGCGAGCACAGATAATGATACTAAAATGCTGATTTCAATATGGTAATCAGCCTTATACTGTTTCCCAACGCAAGGCTGATTATGCCATTAAAAAAATGGCCTGGAAAATTTACAATTGGCTGGATGCTGGTCGCGAATCCCGTTACAGACCTCCCGCTGCCATTTCCCGGCCCACTGCGCTATTCGAACAGTGCAGCAGGCTGGGAAAATCGTGCCTGACATGTGTGTCTTGTGCACTTATGGTTATGTATATACCATGTGAAAAGTAACTGGTCCAAGTTGAACAAGAGAGTTGTGAAATATAAATTGTTCACAATTGGCACAGTGGTTAGCACTGCTGCCTCACAGCGCCAGGGACCTGGGTTTGATTCCCGGCTTGGGTCACTGTCTGTGTGGAGTTTGCACGTTCTCCCCGTGTCTGCATGGGTTCCCTCCGGGTGCTTCGGTTTCCTCCCAGTCTGAAAGACGTGCTGGTTAGGTGCATTGACCCGAACATACGCCCGAATGTGACGACTAGAGGAATTTCACAGTAACTTCATTGCTATGTTAATGTCAGCCTTACTTGTGACTTACAATAAATAAACTTCAAAATATTCACTTATTTCAGGAAATTAATTAGGACGGGTGAACTTGGTTCAGTGGAACCTTTTTCATGCTCTAATGTACAGCATGTCATATCAACAAAAAAATGCTTACCTTCATAGCCTGAGTGCACTCTTTCAGCAAGCAACAGACAGCATAGTTGGTCATCATCATCTTCAAATGCCCGCACCTTGGTCAGATAACTAGTCATACGAAAGGGATAGTAATGGATGCTGTGATCTCGCTGCCGGTCTCCACTATGAAACAGATGCCAACATAAGTACAAACGGGGTCAACCAATGGAAAACAGAATATCCACCATCGATCCGAATAAAACTACCCCCAACAACTTCTAAGCCTATACTTATGAGTAACAAGGGTATGAAAAAACAGGTTTTCAATTTTCATTCCAGCAATTCTCTTGTACATATACTCTAATAATACCAAAAAACAGTGAACATCACAAGCAGGTTTATTTAATTTGCACTGATGTTGAATGGTTGTCTGGTTTAATTTATGTGTAATGTCACGGGCCAAATTTTCCTGACCAAGACAGCTACAACACTGGCAGTCACCCGGCATTGTGAAAAACCGCCCAGGTATGCCCTGTCCACAAATACAAGTCAAATCCACCCCAGCCAATTGTCATCCCAACTGTTTACTCTCAATCAAAGTGACAGAAGGTGTTGTTGACTGGGATACAGCAACATGTGCGCAGCAACATGTTCACCTATGCTCAGCTTGGTTTCTGCCAAGGCCACTCCATTCCACACCTCATTACAGCCTTGGTTCAAACATGGACAAAAGAGCTGAACTCTAGATGTGATGAACAGTCATCCTTCCTCTCTGATGGCATTGTGGGTCAACCCACAGAACATGAATTGCAGCGAATGAAGGCAGCAGCTCACCACCATCTTCTCAAGGCCAACTAGGGATGGGCAAAAAATGCTGGCCAGCCAGCAATGCCTATGTCCCATGAATGAATGAATGAATTAATTTTTCATTTCACTTTCACATTTAAAAATGGCAAAATCTTCCAGTAAATTAGCACCCCCCCAACAATAACGTGCTATTTCTATTCACACAAGTGGGCCTTGTGAACAGAAAAATGCACATTGCATTGAGGGATAAATATTTTTTCTTTTTAAACGAATTAAGCATTAGAAACACAATATATTTAGAATCTATACAAACGGATTACATGAGTCTGGAGTACATTCAAAGTAAGGACATGAACAAAAGAATCACTTAATCAAGTTTACTGTCAATTTTGAGAAGTACAGAGAACTCAAAAAAGATCATAGCAGATTGCAAAAGATCACACTGCTGACTTACTCTGAGGTCACTGAAGTGTTCTACATAATGAATCATCTACTTCTTGTGAATGCAAGATATTTCAGCACTACTTCCACCTCACAGAGGACCACTAATCATTCAGATTCAAGGTGCCCTTGTATTATAAATGCAAATGCTTCAGTGTATAACAGCTGGACTAAGGCACTTGTGCCTATCAGGGGGTAGTGGGAGGAGTTTTAACACTGAACTAACACCAGGAGGCAGTGGCAAATTGAAAGAACATTTCTAAAATGATGGTCCAGCTTTCTCATTGGGCTAGTAATCCAGAGACCCAGGGTAATGCTCTGGGGACCTGTGTCCAAATCCCACTATGGCAGATGGTGAAATTTGAGTTCAATAAAAATCTGGAATTAAAAGTTTAATGATGAGTCTGAAACAATTTTCAGTTGTTGTAAAAAACCATCTGGCTTACTAATCTCCTTTAGGGAAGGAAATCTGCTATCCTTAACTGGTCTGACCTACACCTGACTCCAGACCCACAACAATATGGTGAACTCTTAAACACCCTCTGAAATGGCCCAGCAAGCCACACAGTTCAAGGTCAATTAGGAATGTGCAATAACAGTTGGCCCAGCTATCAATGCCTACATCTCCTGAACGAATAAAAAAATTCCGAACTCCTAAAGCCCAAAAAGCCACAAATTAACATGATGCAAATATTAAATAGGCAACTAGAGAAAAGCTACTGCAAATTGAAGAAATATTTTCAAAAGCATCATGCTTAGATGATTAATTTTTTTTTAACCACTCAATGTCTAAACAATTTACTCTTCTTTTGCACACACTCTTCACTTTGAAAAACTCCAACCCTTCTGAGTACTCACCTAATACGGCAAAAGAAAGACTTCTCTTGCATACAGTCTGGAGATGATGTATCTAAAAGACAGTCACAGTAACAATTAGAGAATCACAATAAAATTGTTGGAAGGGGAGAAAATAAAAGAAAGATGGTCTTAAAAAAATGCTGGTATAGTGAAGTTGCACAGAACATTCGCTATTAATGTAATTTTTTGTCTGAGTTATGAAGCCTTAAATGACTTGGCACAAAATAGTCAAATCTAAAGTAGTTACACTTGACAATATTTTCCTGTGTATTTTGTCATAGAAACAAAAACCAAGTTGTTAATCACTAAAAAAGTGAAAAATGAAGTTTGTAAATAATTTTCATGGGGTCAGAAGCACCCACTCCTGATGACCTCTTTAAATATGTTTAAGTCGCAGGTAGACAGATTTCTGATCAATAAGGGAATTAAGGGTTATGGGGAGTGGGCGGGTAAGTGGAACTAAACCACTATCAGATCAGCCATGATCTTATTGAACGGCGGGGCAGGCTCGAGGGGCTAGATGGCCTACTCCTGCTCCTGTTTTTTATGTTCTTATGACCGATCTATCCCTCCAACAAACCTGCAGCGACTTTGCTCCACAGTGAAGCTGAAAGATTTTACAAACACTGGGGGAATATTAATAAGGCCTGGCTGTTATAATGGTTTGGCCTTGGAGTGCTTAAACAGAGTGAGCAGTCGGCTCACTCTGCTCAGCTCACACATGATGGATTAGTCAACGAACTGCAGTTATCAGCAGGCATCAGAGATACAAATTGCAGAAGACAGACCAAATCAGGTCCAAAGTATAAAGCATAAGAGGATCTTAATGAATGACGCACGCGCGATTTAATCACGCAAGCTGTAATTTGTACAATCTGAACTTCGATCAATTGTGATATCATATTTGGAATTAAAAAGTGTGCAGTTTTGGGCACCTACCTTCAAACAACAAATAAGATTTTAAAAAGGTGACCACAATTATTACAGAATTTAGGAACCCAAGACAAGCAAATTCAGGGCATAATCTTAGATAAATTAGACAAAAGCAGCCTATGTATGTGCGTCAGCGCAGCATTTAAAAGACAAGGGTTAGAATAATCAAGCAAGACAAGGGATTAGAAGGAACCTCCCCCTCCTCAGACAAATTAATACTTGGAGCCTAATTCAGCTTTAGCAGCTTTAAGAGTAACACATCATTAAAAACTGGATAAACAGTCCTTTGGGAACAATAAAGAAGATAACAAGAATAAGGACCGATAAATACATAGAATCATAGACAGAATGTACAGCATAGAAACAGGCCATTGGGCCCAACTGGTCCCTGTTCCAGAGAGATATGGGCCAAACGTGGGCAACTGGGACTAACTTAGTGGTTAAAAAAAGGGCGGCACGGACAAGTTGGGCCGAAGGGCCTGTTTCCATGCTGTAAACCTCTATGACTCTGATTCTCTTCCCACCACTCTTCATCCAACCCCATCAGCACAGCCTTCTTTCCTTTCTCCTTCATGTGTAAATCTAATTTCCTATTGCTATTGGGCTCAACTACTCCAAGCAGTTGGAGGTTCCATATTCTAACCACACTCTGGGTAAAGAAGCAGCTCCTGACTTCCCCGTTTGATTTATTGAATTTCCCACAGACTGCTATTTTCCAATGAGTATGCATCACATTGCTCTTGCTACCGAAATGCACCATTCACATTTAATCAATACTGAAATTAATTTGCCAATTCCAAGCCCATTCTGCAAGTTTATCATCTTCTAATTTGACACTACATTGTTCACAGTGGTTCCTGCGTTGCTATTAGTTGCTGGATGCAGGAAACATGTGTTGCTCCATAGACAGACAGCCAGCCAGGACTGAATAATAGTAATGTGAAAATCGATAATTAATTTCAAAGTTTGCTCAATGACTTTTGGAAATGGAGAATTTGCACATTAATTCTCAGCAGAATAAATGGCCAAGAGAGAATCCACAGTATTGTATTTCCACAAGAAGCAGGGCTGAATGATCTGTTGTCATTGTGGTCTCTCATGTTATAAGGTCATTTGGAAAAATGATTACTGGATTACATAATTGGACAGCTGTATTTTCCAAATCTTGTGTACCAACCAGCTGCTGGCAACCATTATATTACAAACAATATCTCAAGAGCTGCAAGAGGATCTGTTAATATAATAACGCACACTCACCAGCAGCTGTGCACACGCTCCACAGAGGCAGCTGAGATGGCTTTGTAAAGCTGTAGAAAACACCAACATCCTGTGGAGCAAGGAGCTCCGTGAATTTTATGTCTTTGAAGACATCCTTGTGGCAATTCAGAATCGAGGAGGCTTGGTCAGAGATGTATACAATGTGGCCCGTGATCAGGGAAACAGTCACAGCAAAGATATCCTGCAAAACAGGCCCAAACCAGCAAGTTGAGAAGGATACAAATAAAGCAAATGGGTATTCTTACATTCAGTTTTTAAATATACACAAACAGGAAAATTTCTAAGTTCTTAATTTACCATGTAGAGGACAGCTTTGAGTTGTAAAGAAACTGAAAGTGCTTCAATGATGAATTGTACTGCAGAATTTAATATAGTTTTAGAACCACTCCAAGGAGTTAACTTTCTCAGAGCTTCGCCCATTCTGCACTAATTTCAGCTTTGTTCAGTGGAAACCTCATTTACATGTGTAACTGGGATTTCTGCCACAGTATGGAGGTAGAATACGAGAAGCCCCACCCAAAACAAATGTGCACAAAAGGGCGGAATTTTCCCATCCCCCCCACCATGGGAATCAAAGCGAGTGGGATATGGACTATGCAAAGATCTGCTGACCTCAGGCTTCTGGCCTTGGGGTGAATGCGACCAGGAAATCCTGCCCAAGGTCTTTTACAGTTTTAAAGAAAATCCTATCTTATAGGAGCAAGGGTAAGTCTTATGGCCCCCTCAAGTCTCCTTTGCCATTTAACAAAGGAACAGCTGATCCTTGACCTCAACAACAGTTTCTCGCCCTATCCCCATGTCTTTTGATTCCCTTAAGATTCCACAAATGTATCAATATCAGCTTTGAACATGCTCTATGCCTGAGCATCCACAGCACTCTTTGAGGGAGATAATTTTAAAGATTTGCAATCCTTTGATTCAAGACATTTCTCATCATCTCAGTCAGAAGAAGCTATCCCCTATCCTAAGATTATGATCCTAGTTCTCGACCAGCGATGGGTGAACTGCAGCCTTTGGGAGCTTTTCATCTGGCCCTCAAACTATATTATGTTACAACTATTTTTAATACTTATACTGAGAATCAGAGACTCCGAGAACAAAATTAAATCAGATTAGCTGTTTTATCTGCATAGGGTAGAGTGATTGACCACAGGAAGTGCTCCTGCAATGAGCAATGGCCTGACTGACTTCTTATGAGCTAGAAACAGCATGCCCTGCCATGTGATAGGATGTGAGCACATGAGGAGGAGCACAAAGAACAGCACAATGATTTACAATGAGCAACCCTCTGATTATCTCTTGATTCCTGCTGACTTTATAATGTGCGCAGGAACAGATTTAACTGAAGTGTTTTAAAGTGCCACTGAACATACAAGTAGATTATTTACGAGCTACTGTGTCCACCAAATATTTTCATTGATCAACATGTTCAGTTAAAATATTTTACAGTAGATGTTGAACTTTTATTATGTGATTTGTTTTTAATTTACAATTCTTAAAATGCTATCTTATTAATGTTTACAACTATTTAAAGTTTTCTTTCATTATACAACATTTTAGAGAAGTTGTATAGTAACCAGTTTTGTAGCTTAATAATGGCACAATAACATCAATAGTTAAGCTAGATTTTGGGTTAACCTGCATACATATATCCCTTTAGACTTCCTACCTACTTTCCTACAAACTCTGTATAGTCAGCAAGCTTTTGCACATTAGTTGAAGCACCAGCCAACACGGATTCTTGTGGCAGCACACTACTTACAGCCTACTAACCCGAAAATGACACATTTATTCCTATTCTATGCTCTGCCCTTTAACTAGTCCTCTACCTACATTAAGACATTACCCCATGAGCCTTTAATTTTGTGGCACTCCATGGGGATGCTTCTCCCAGCCCACTGCGCAGGCCATGGAGTGGACTTCCCGCTGGGCACCATGGCTTCCACGTGTCTCCGGCCACCGGATTTCCGGCTTTGTTAGCTCCATGCCAGAAATCGGCGCGGAGCTGAACAATTTAAATCAGCATTTACATCTTATTAGTGGGCCCAGGACTGAAGTCTCTGAGCCTGTTAGCCTTCCTCCCCCATCTTCCCCCCTGTCCCCAGGAGTGTTTCACTCTAGCAGGGGTTACAACAGCTCCCCACTAACGGGGAGCTGGGGACTCGATCCCACTGGAGTAAAGAGAGACCATGGAGGTTCCCCCAAGAGGTTGGGTGTAAGGAAGGGTCGGGGGGGGGGGCCTGATGGCACCATGGTTAGCACTGCTGCCTCACAACGCCAGGGACCTGGGTTCGATTCCAGGCTTGTGTTACTGTCTGTGTGGAGTTGTTCTCCACGTTTGTGTGTGGGTTTCCAACGTATGCTCCCGTTTCCTCCCACAATCCCACAAGATGTGCTGGTTAGGTGGATTGGCCCGAACAGATGCCGGACTGTGGCGACTAGGGGAATTTCACAGTAACTTCATTGCAGTGTTAATGTAAGCCTCACTTGTGACGAATAAATAAACTTTTAAAAAAAATATTCAGGTTGGGTGGATTGGCCATGCTAAATTGCCCCATAGTGTCAGGGATATTCGTGGGGTAAATAAGTTGGGTAGCGCCCGAGTGGGATTGTTTTGGTGCACTCGATGGGCCAAATGGCCTCCTTCTGCACTGTAGGGATTCAATGGGGGGGGGTGTGTGTGTATTCGCGCAGCCAGTGATCTCAGTGTTGACAGATCAGCGTGTGCGCAGTGGCCCACTCAGCGCTATGTTGCCAGCCTCTCCAGCGGGAATAGGCCCCGCCCCCAGCTTTTCATCGCGATTCATGCTATTGCACTCTGTGATGCACAGAGTGTGGGAGAATCATTTTGAAAGTCTAGCTGAAAAAAAGCAGTGGGATTTACTCCAGTTTTTATACAAATTTAGTATTTTTTGGGTGAATTCCACCTCATGTCTTTTGAATGCACTGATTCCCCTTTATCTAGCCTGCTAAATTACAACCTCAAAGAAGCTTTTAATGGATGTGTCAAACACAATTCCCTTTCACAAAACCATGTTGACTCTCCCTAATGCTATGAAGATTGTCTTACTGCTCTTTTACCACTTCCTTAACAAAGAATTCCAGCAGCTTCCTGATGACTGCTGTTGGGCTAAACTGGCCAGTAGTTCCCTGTTTTCTTTCTCCCTCCTTTCTTGAATAGTGATGTTAAATTTTCTAATTTCCAATCTACTCAGAACATTCTACAATCCAAGAAATTTTAGAAGACCATTGGCAGTGCAACCACTATTGCTGCAGCTACCTCTTTTAGAACCTTAGGATGTAGGCAATCAGGTCTCGGGGATTTGTTGGATTTTAGTCCCATTAACTGCTACAGTAATTTTAAGTATGAATTATGTTAAATTCTTCACTTCCTCTTCTACTATGAAGACAGCCAAATAATTTGTTTAATGTTACAGCCATTTCTTTATTCCCCATTATAAGAACTGGAAGCAGGAGTAGGCCATTTGGCCCCTTGAGCCAAATGGCCTACTCCTGTCTCAGCCTCTAAGTATACCTCCATTTTTGCTTTGTTTTCTGCTTATATATTTCTGGCTAGTTTACTCTCATTCTATTTTCTCCGACTGCCAATTTTTTGGTTATCCTTTGCAGGTATCCAAAATGCTTCCAATCCTTAGGCTCACTAATCTCAGCATTATTATATTTCCTTTCTTTAAGTCAACTTGATTGAGTTTTTTTGAAGAGGTGACAAAGATAACTGATGAGGGAAAGTCTGTGGATGTAGTTTATATGGATTTTAGTAAGGCATTTGATAAGGTCCTACATGGCAGACTGGTACAAAAACTAAAGTCACATGGGATTCGGGGTGGGCTGGCTAGATGGATACTGAATTAACTTGGATATAGAAGACAGAGTAACAGTGGAAGGACGTTTTTCAGAATGGAGATCTGCATCTAGTGGTGTTCCATAGGGATCAGTGTTGGGACCTCTGATGTTTGTGGAGGAAAAAGTGGGTGGTCTGATTAGTAAGTTTGCAGACGACACGAAGAATGGTGGAGTTGCTGGTTATGCCGGGGATTGTCAGAGGATACAACAGGATATTGAAAGATTAGGGACTTGGGCACAGAAATGGCAGATGGAGTTTAATCCGAACAAATGCAAGGTGATGCATTTTGGAGGATCAAATTTAGGTGTGAATTATAGTGTAAATGACTGAATGCTTAAGAACATTAACATAGAGGGATCTGGGTGTGCAGGCCCACAGTTCCCTAAAAATGGCAACACAGCTGGCAAAGGTGATTAAGGAGGCATATGGCATGTTTGCCTTCATCAGCTGGGGCATTGAGTACAAGAGTTAGGAAATCATGTTGCAGGTACATAAAACCATGGTTAGGCCGCATTTGGAGTATTGCGTGCAGTTCTGGTCACCACAATACCCAAAGGACATGGAAGCTCCCTCAATATACTAACTTTGACAAACAATAGGTTACTTGGTTTTCTTTTGAGGAACAGAGAAATGTTTATAAGGATAGCATTTATATTAGTGTTGTGCAGAAAGGGCCTATCACAAAGGCTTATTTACTGCACTTGGATAGTTTTCAGTACTTACAGCATTTTTCAATGTGTATTGAGAAGTGATGTTCTCCACCTCGTCAACTGTGAAGGAATTCATGCTGAAACTACTTGGTTCAGAGTCGTCATTCATTAGAAATTTGTAGTATTCTTCATTAGCTGCAGCAAAAATAAACAGCAAAATGATAATCACACTTAAACACTACTCAAAAAAAAATGAAATGATCAGTCTCATCTTAAATGCTTCAAGACAAAAATGTATCTTCCCATTGCTGATCCTACATGGAACGTCCCTCATGGAAATTTAAAAACAAAACTGCTGAGTATATCATGAAAGAATCTAGTCAAATTATGGGAATGACATGAAAATTAGGAGTGTACAATTGTTGTCATTAAAATGCTTTCCTCTAGAGATGCAACAGCTGGTAAAGTAATGAAAGTGACTTTAACTTTATCTGCCCAGTGGATAGCAGACAAGCCTGCACTTAAAATCATCCAGGTTATTAATCGGCCCTCAAGCTGTGGGAAGATGACCTGTCTTTAACCTGCTCGACTAAGCAGATGGCAGCAAAATGCAGCCACAAATGGCAGGTTCTCATTACTTCATTAGGACCTGACTGCAATTTTAATTTGACTTTCTTTTAAAATCTCCCTCCACATAGTGACAGCCAGCTTTTTGTTTTAATTGTACATACCCTAATATTCTTGACAGTCTATGAAGGTAGGATACAGGCTGAGGTACCCCTCTCTTGCCCATCTAAAAAAGTATCTTAACAATATAATACTGCAGGCATACCTTTCACTTGTTTGACACATCGCAGTGCATACTTCAGTGTAGAAAGTGTCCTGGATTTTCCTTTAGTCATCTTAACAGATGGCAGGTGCCTTTTTAAGACACTCAGTGCTTTAATCAACTCTTTCTGTGTCTTTGCTTTAGCGGATTGATCGCTACTGCAATACAAATACAAACTCACAGCTTTAGCCCCATATTTAAAATTATATTTGTAGGCAAAATTCAAGGCCATCACAAGCTATAACCAAGCAAGTTACAGAGATTAATGTACGCAACGGAAGCAAAAAGGAAACTTCTCACGGTGGTCATTTAATCCGCTGATTTGGTTCATTAAATTTAAATGGGGCAAAATGTGAGAAGCTTCTGTGAGTCCATGCTGGACTATTAAACACTGCTGCATTATTGGAAAATAGTTCAGTGAATTTATTCAGAGTGGTTGAGCCATAAAAGCAAGTAATGTCCCACTTTTGAAAAGTAAAAATCTATTTAGTAGTCACAAATAAGGCTTACATTAACATTGTAATGAAGTTACTGTGAAATTCCCCTAGTCGCCACACTCCGGCGCCTGTTCGGGTCAATGTACCTAACTAGCACATCTTTCAGAAAGTGGGAGGAAACCGGAGCACCCGGAGGAAACCCACGCAAACACGGGGAGAACATGCAAACTCCACACAGACAGTGACCCAAGCCGGGAATCAAACCCAGGTCCCTGGCACTGAGAGACAACAGTGCTAACCACTATGCCACCATCCCCCGGTGATCCCCTGGCTATGCTGACAAATCTGCAGCCAGGCAGCTTTAGCACTAGAACTTAGCACAGGTCCAGTGGGTTTGAAAAGGGGATGGAAGGAAAGCCAAGGCTCCCACTTCTTGTCACTATCTAGTGGTCCTTGCCGAAAATGTGCAATGTGGGCAGCAGGTGACTATGTCAGTCCACATGTCTAACTTTCACTCAAGGCTCACAATGAAAAAGAGGCACTTGGATGAGTTCTTGCTGGTCACTTGAAAATTGCAAAACCATGTCTAATAAGAGATGAAAAAATTCAGGAAAAGAATGCAGAGAAAAAAAAACGATGCTGAAACTGCTCTCATCAGCCTGCCACTGTGTCTGGTGCCTCAGTAAATAGCTTACAGAAGGGATAAACCCACTATTTGAGATGATGCAAACATCTTAAGTCAAGACACATCATGCTTCCAGGCACTGTTAAAGGGAATTTCTAATTATTAGGACAGACAATACAAATTAAAATATCTTGCATTTCTTATAGATTACAACTGCAAAACAGACTGGCCTGGGGCCAAAACAATGTTCTTTCATTTATGAATATTGGTCTATTTTAATGTAACAACTGCAAACTGCAATACATCAACTTGTTGCCTTCACAGTAGATTACTTGCAAAGAAACTTATAATATCATCAAAAAATGTGTTGTACATGTCATGTTTACTATCAACCCACTGTCTAACTGAAATGGGAAGGAACAGGAAAAAAAAACTATTTATAAAGGAGGTTTACTAGTTCTCTGGCTTACAGATTGGGCTCAAATCTGACCCCACTAAAAAAGCCCCATAGCCAAGAATCAGAGCTCCCCCCCCAGCAAGGCAATTGAAATTGAACGTAACAATGCATTGAGCTGTTAAACAGCTTGCAGTTAAATCACATGGGTGTACAGATTAGAGGGAGTTTACTGTGCATACATGTGATGTGCAAATATTTGGTGTCAACAGAATAACTAAAATGATAAAATGTATTGTATTTTGCATCACTAACATCCCTTACATTAAAAGGAGCTCAAAACAATTACCCAGGGAAGTCAAGAAGAACTAGCATCTACCTGCAACCACTCGTTGAGGGATTGTCTTGTTCCGAGCTAGCACTAATGAGACTGAATCCATTTGAGCTGCTGTGAAGTGACAGGCTCTGGGAATTGGAACTGCAAAATAAAAAAAAAATGCATTACTTTTATCCCCTAGGACAGACATTATCTCTGTAATAGATGTCCAAAGCAACAGCAATGTTAAAACATATTCATTAGTTTCACGCATTTACCATGCTTCATGCTATAAGTATTACTGTTGATCAAGTTAAAAAATTAAGTTAGTGTCCAAAGCTCAGAAGGGAATACTTTCAGGGAGCGCAGAAAGGAAGAATTTTAATTGCCAGACAACTAGAACACATGAGCCGACTACTGCGGAGGTGTGATGGGAGGCACCATTCATTTCAGCCACTGGGCCTTATTAAAATGAAGACAGCGAACTGCATACTCTCAAGAAGCACATTGAGGGAATTCACCAGTTCTGGGCCAGCACGGTAGCACAGTGGTTAGCACTGCTGCTTCACAGCTCCAGGGTCCCGGGTTCAATTCCTGGCTCGGGTCACTGTCTGTGTGGAGTTTGCGCATTCTCCTCGTGTCTGCGTGGGTTTCCTCCGGGTGCTCCGGTTTCCTCCCACAGTCCAAAGATGTGCGGGTTAGGTTGATTGGCCAGGTTAAAAATTGCCCCTTAGAGTCCTGGGATGCGTAGGTTAGAGGGATTAGCGGGTAGATTAGCGGGTAAAAAAAAGGGATTAGCGGGTAGGGCCTGGGTGGGATTGTGGTCGGTGCAGACTCGATGGGCCGAATGGCCTCCTTCTGCACTGTAGGGTTTCTATGATCAAGTGACCCAGAGACTGACCCAGCTGGGAAAAAGGTAGGCTGGGATTGTGGTAACCTGGGGCAGGAGTGGCCCATGGTATTCCTGTAGGGCCCAAAGAAGTCCTCTGGGCCCCACAGGAATGATTTCAACACTTACCGATTCAGGTCTCTTTTGCAGTAGAACCAGGTTTCACTGAGCAAAGTGTCCTCAGCAGACACACAATCCAGCGAGCCATTAAAGTGACATTAGAGTCCTGGCTGCATCATAAAACCAAGTCATATGACTCTCCCCTGATTTAGGCAGTGCCCTGATGATCAACGAAACCCCATATGGCAGCTGAATGGAATCAAGACACCAATTCTACTGCTACGATTTGAATCCCACTATTGCCTGGTACAATGGGAGGAGGGAGTTAAAATTGAACCTTTTGTTTCATGAGAATTGGCAGTATTAACAAGATGAAAATTGCTTTTGCTGTTCCACATCATGCCACTAGTGGTGCTGAAGTGAAGCCAGAAGCTAAGCCACTTTTATTCACACACAATCGACATTTAACATGGGAGTTCTCAACATATTTTCTATCTTAGCAGTCAAAACACTGGACAACACAGGGACACAGTATAATTTATCATTATCTTGAGTTACATTAGAGTAGTCAATATAAATATTGCAAACATTTCCATAAAAACAATACAATAATAAAATCAAGGCATTATTGCTTAATTGGGATCTGGTTTACACAACGAAGACTAGGTACAAGTCATAGGCAAATACAGCAAACAGTTCAACATTTTATTGAAACGCTACCTATTAAAAATAAACAAAATTTAAAGCAAAGGGCTCGCACCATTTTTTTTAAAAAAGAGGACTGTGACAGTTTCCTGAAAAAAAGTGCTGCATTTGTCAAAAAAACCTGTTCAGTACTTCAGCAAAGCTATTCTTAGAACTTAAAATCCATTCACCCTCACCATAAAAGCAAGGGGTAAAACAATAAACTCTCTTCGGATAGGTTTCTATGCACTTGAATCAGTGAGGGTTTTCTGGAGATTCATGATTCAGCTGCAAAGAGAGATGTTATACTCATGTTTATTTCTATCACCCATGCCATTTCTTTTGATGTCTTCCATAGTTAACCATTTGTACCTTGTTTTTACTCATTTAGAACATCCTTCCAAAAGCAGTAAATCCCATTGATTAGGATAGGGTAATGGGTCAGGGAATGCCGTGTGGGCAATGTGCACTGGAGTACAAAGCTCTAACGCTGTGGAAAATTCTCCAGGGAAGTTACTTTCTGTAGCATTTTAATTGTATGTTTATCCAGGCATTTTGTACGCCAATGCTAGGAATACCTCAAGTAAAAGAATGCAGGGTAATACAATAATGTCATAATCAACATCATCCATTCAATCAGCATTTTAAATGTGCTTGTACCAAACTGACCTTATTTTTGAAGTGGCATTAGCTCATTATGTTAGATGGGTTACCACCTTCAGTAAATAGTGGCAGAGGTTTTGCATGCAAATTACAGATAGCAATTTCTCAAAGCTCTTAAAATGCTTTTGAAATGGTTGTGACTGCAGACTCCTCCAGCAGTTATGTAATATTATTGCAGCACATATCTAACCTTTGAAATCCTGCCTCGAACACAAAGCACATGTGAGCAGCAACCTGTCTTATATAACCACAGTTACGTGATCTTTTGAATGCTTCATGGCCAATACTACTAAAATCCAACTGGCTTTAGAAGGCACATAAACACAAAACCTGTACTACATTTCATTTGACAGACCGTTTTAGGGCTGGAGTATCTTGTAAAGCAAAAGAACATTCAACAACATTTTCCACAGAAAAAAAAGTCAGAGGAAAATTGTCACCTAATGCATCCTACTAGCTTCACTGCAAACTGTTGATTCACTATGCACATATTGTCTAATTAGTCACTTGGTTCTCCTTCGAGATTCTTTAAGCAGGTATAAATGAACAGTTTGAATCTTATCTCAAGATATTTACTTTAAGTTTCAATACAAAGACAAGTGTGAATAGCAGCCATTCAGACCCAGATGGTCACAGTTTCAGTTCACAGTCTATGAGTGGTTAGGATGACAGCAGACAGAGCTCATCAGCAGGTTTAGAGAGCAGAAAGCCAGTCCAGGTCCTTGCTTCCAATCATTGACTAATGTTGGAGGGAGATGTTAAATGAGCCTCAAGTGTGATCCCTTCCCCACTATTGTACAGCTTGCTGACAGTAGATTCACGGATGCAGAGCCACTTGGGCAAGGTACTGTGTGCACATGCGGAAAGGGACCCTCCCTCCATTTCCGCAACTAATCAAATATCTTCAGGCAAGGTGAGGAAAAGATATTTCTAAATGTACGTGTCTCGTACAAACCTAGAATTGCAGATATGTCTCAATAAATAGTGAGCCACTGGATGTCACTATACCAATGACCATAGCAAATAAGAAAAAAACTGCGGCCTTGACATCACCAAAACAAGGTTCACTCCTTAAAAGATGCACTTTTTATCTTAACCAAAATACATTTCCTACATTTAATAGCCTCCTACAACTCTCTATTGTTGGTATTATATTCATTATCAGCATTCAAGATAGCATTAAACAGAGGAAAAGAAAATGCCAAACCTCATACTGTACATCCATATTACTTTAAATACATGAGTAGAAATTACTTGGAACCAACCTGGCAGTAGGATTATTTTTTTCAAATGAGAGAGGCATGAAAGGAAGCCTCTTATTTCGGATATACACTTCATCAAATCTTCGTTTTCTTTTCTTTGTATTAGTACTTTGAAAATTACACAGTAAACATAAGAATGTCATATTTTATAATGTGACACAAGAGTAAACAAAGTATATAAATATAGATACACACCATCTGAAAGCAACAGCATAGTCATGCAGCAGTTTAACATTAAAGAGGATAAACATTTAATCTGTACAAGTTATGAATATGGATTTTTCAAATTACAATTCATTTCACCTTTATCTTTGATACATGCAACATGTTCAACATTGTTTGAGCAATGAAACGATCATGTTTGGCAAAACTGGAAAAGTGTTAAAGATTGAGCTTTCAGCTACTCGAATTTGCACAACTGAAACATTAAAAAATATAACTTAGGTCAAGGTGACTCATGGAAAGTGCAGGATGATCAATATGTCAACACTCAAATCAAGTTAAAAACTAGAAGGAAACAAAGTAAAATAGTGAATCAGCACAAGAGTAGGACAAAAGTAAAAAGGGTTTCTTTCATGGTCTCCCTTGCATTATACACTGTTGAGCTGGTGGGTCACCTACACTTCTCGTCCTCCAACAAACAGCTCTGAAACCTGCTTTTAGGAAGTATGCACAATCAACCAGACTGCCTCTACAGTTTTCCTTCCGCTTGGGAAAATGCATGACTTCCACTCAGCAAAGGCCAAAAGCTCATCTTTTGGATGCTTGTTTGTCAGAAAGAGGAGGTGGGGAAGCTAGAGTAGTGCAAAGCAACATCCCACTACCCTGGAAACCTAAAATCAACAGGACTACAGTAATACATTATCAAATATTCGATCGACAGACAACACTGTCAATTGCAGAACATACAGTTGATATGTAAAAGTGCATCTGAATTGATTTCACCAGTGAAAACTTGAACTTTCATATTTATTGATTTTGATAATTACATTGCATGTAATGCATGGAGTAGAAGGCAAGTGTCACAAAAATGCATATCACTATATCCAACATGCATTAGAATGAGTGGTCTGAGGGCATATAATTTGATGCACGCAGCAAAAATACACAAAAGTAACAAGATAAATTTCCAAAAGACACGAATTTCAATATAGATATTATTCCATTATAATGCTATTATCAATTTGTACTGGTACTCTGCTAGACCTAGTTTTACAATTGTCTTCCAATGAGAATCCCATTGTGATCTACCCGGAATCAATATCATAGGATAAAGTCAATAGATTGCCACCAGTTTTAATTCAAAATAACTTTTTCGTGAGCTAACAGACAAGGGACAAGCGAAATAAAAAAAAGAACATTGGAAGGTACCTACTGCATTTTTCAACATTGTTCCCATCTTTGTTTTAGAACACTCTGGACAAATAACAATAAAGACACTGAATTGATAAAATAAAAATACTGCTGTGGTGGTAAACCTATTTTTACTACTTCCAACGTTAGTTGTTCAGCTCAATGGTCAACAAAAGTGTCAAACAAAACCTAAGCAATTGCTTATCCAAGTCACTTGACAAATCACATTTTTTGAAATGTATTCAGTGTAATTCCACAATGAAACACTCAACAAGCCTAATTTCAAAATGAAAGTCCAGTATAAATTGGTGACAATATTAATAAGGTTTACAGGTGGATCAACAGGCAAACGTTATTGTACCACACGCAACTAAATCCCCCACTTCCGGTAGCGCAGTCCTTTTAAAAACTGGAGCAGCAATAGTGCTATTTATTGCTTTAAATATAAATCGTGCAGTATCCTACCTTTTGCTGCTCTCTAATGAATCCAAGAGTAAAGCTGAATCTTTTCCATTTTGGCTGGCGCTACTGCTCGAGCTCTCTGAAAATTCATTCCCATTTGAATCAGTCCCACTTGAGCCATTGCTTTTCATCTCCACGTCATCATGCAACTGCTGCACTTCCTGATCTTGTGCTTGGTCCTGAATATTGGTGTTACTTGAATGCATGACCAACTCAGCCTCTTGGAACCCAGATTCTGAATAAGTGGCCATTTTGTGGTGTCAGCCTAAGGAGGAAGAATAGGAAGAAACTTGTTTTTTTAAAAAACCAAGATAGCGATCAGAAACACACTGTTCAGTGCCCTTCTCCTGGGGACTTGACCAATGTTTGCCAGCAGTAAAAATAAAAAGCAATCAAAGATTACTTTTAACGTTGATGATGACCTCTACAAGGTCATAAAATCACCACATTATCTCAATTTTAATCCCCTCCAACTGTAACGTTTGTATAGCAGCTTCTCATTCACCAACTTAAATCCCCCAAAACTATCATAAAACTGTATGCTTCAAAAAGCCAAAGAACATTATTAACTCCAGTGAAGTTTCAATCTGGAAACAGGAATAACAGTGGATGGGGAGAAATACAGTTCCAGTTCTGTGACTTCAATGGAATAGCATATGAAACCACATCAATGGTGGGGAATGGAACACTCTGGATATGTCAAACATGCCAATATTAGAGAAAGCTCCTTCTGATATACCTTAACACTATGCTTCAACTCCAACCGGTCCCAGTGCGACACTCTACCAATTTCCTACATCGGCCATCCCTGCGGCCAGTTTAACTGCCAACATTTCTTCCACGTTTTGAGGAACTTCTCATTTGGAACAGATTTGAGACTGTCCAATTAATTTCTTACCACACAGAATTTTCAGCACATAGTTGTGCACGAGATTTTCCCAAAACAGAAACATAGGCAAAACAAAGGACTGCATGTTCTCAATACAATTAAAAAACTTAAAAATGCACATCCGCATAGTAGCAAATATGCTTGGAATTTAGGAAGTTAACTCAAGATTGCTCCATAGATATTACAGCATAGGAAGTACCTCTCAGTCCACAATGCAAGTATTAGTGAAGTTATCTACATTTCTCTACCCCTTCCCTATCTGGCTTGTACTTTGCTGTTTTGAATAAATATTTATCCATGGGATAGGCCACAGTCCAAGGCCCTCTTAAAATCATATACCAAGGACTGAAGCCTGTGGAAAAATCCTTGGGCTGTCTACATCAGGGAATGTTTGATATGAAATGTAAGTGCCTATTGTAAATATAACCTATAATTGTAAGTGTAGTGAGGGACCGCAGAGTGCCATATAAATCTATTGAAAAAAAATTGAGCAGCAATGCAATATTAAATTTGAACCAGTAAAATGTACTTTTGAAAAAATGTTTATTTCTTGAGGAAATATTTATCCAATTATTTTTAAAATTATATTAGTCACAAGAACAAAATGTAATCTAAATTGTAAATTGTAGTTCTACAGTCCATTTAAAGAGAGAGAGCAGGGTAATGGCAATGTCATTGGACCAGTAATCCAGAGGTTCAGGCTAATGTGCTGGGAACATTGGTTCAAATCCCATCAGAATAGCTGGTGAAATTTAAATTCAATTAATAAATCTGGAATTATAAAGCCTAGTCTAAGTAATGCTGACCATGATAACTGCCATTGATTGCTGTGAAAAATTGTCTGGTTTATTAATGTACTTTAGGGAAGGAAATCTGCCATTGACCCTCGGAAATTGGCCTAGCAAGCCCTCAGTTCAAGGGCAATTGAGGATGGACAACGAATACTGACAGTGATATTCACATCCCATGAAAGAGAAATAATTGGTTGCACCCAAAAAGAATCAAATAAGAAAGATTAACCTGCTAGTTCAAACCACAGCTGTTTGATGCATGGATGACGATTGCTGCTACATTTACCCAATCATGCCAATAACAAAAGACTTATGTATTCCCAGATTTTTTTCTTTTGCTGAACCAACTTATTTTTCAATTCTGATCATCAAATAATTCAAGCTCTCAAACTAGAATGATTCCAGAGATGAGGGGTTTGTCTTATGAAGAGAGATTGAGCAGTCTGGGCCCAAACTCTAGAGTTTAGAAGAATGAGAGATATAATTGAGGTGATGGTGAAAAGTATTGACAAAGTAGATGTAGAGCAGATGCTTCCTCTTGTGGGACAATTTAGAACAAGAGGTCATAGTGTTAGGATAAGTGGTAACAGATTTAAAACAGAGATGAGGAAAAACTATTTATCTCAAAGGGTTATGAATCTGTAGAATTCACTACCCCAGAGTGGTGGACACCGTGACATTGAGTAAATTTAATCATAGAATTCTACACTACAGAAGGAGGCTATTTGCTCATCGAGTCCGCACCAACCACAATTCCCCCCAGCCCCATCCCCATAACCCCATGCTAGTCCCCCTGACACTAAGGGGCAATATTGCATGGCCAATCCACCTAACCTGCACACTGTGAGAGGAAACAACACACAAAGACACAGGGAGAATGTGCAAACTCCACACAGGCAGTGACCCAGGCCGGGAATTGAACCTGGGTCACTGGCGCTGTGATTTAAGGAGAAGATAGACAGATTTCAAATTAGTAATGGATTGAAGAGTTATGAAGAAAGTGGAGTTCAGATCAAGATGAGATCAGCCATTATCGTATTGAATGGCGGAGCAGACTCGATGGGCTGAGTGGCCTAATTCTGCTCCTATGTCTTATGGTCTTATATTAACACTGCAACAAAGTTAGTGTGAAATTCCCCTAGTTGCCACATCCACCGCCTGTTCAGGTCAATGCACCTAAGTGCCAAAGATGTCCAAAGATGTGCAGGTTAGGTTGATTGTGACCCAAGTACGTGGATTACAGGGATAGGGTCTGGGTAAGATGCTCTGTCGGAGAGTTGGTGCAGATGGCCTCTTTCAGCACTGCAGGAATTCTATGAAGTATTTTATTTCATCTTGAAACAAACCATTGTCTATAGAATCATTCCTGGTCCAATGATATGTTGTGTCATATGTTAAGTTAATTTATATTTAACTACTTAACCTGCAAAGGCTGAAGTCAACATTACAACAAAATCTAAACAATATAAAGAGAAATCATCACAGTATAACAGTGGACTTTAGGAAAGTCATAACAGGCAACAGTCACTATAAAGTTAAAAGACGGTTTGACATTTTGGATGTGTAACCTTTCTTCAGAACAAATTGGTTGATTAAGCATTACATGTGAAATGTCATGGTCTGTCTTTCCCCTTTACAGATGCAGACTGTCCTACTGCGTATGCCATTTTTTGTAAATTGGAATTATTTTTTCTCTAATACAATTCCAGGCAATTTGGGTCTAGTATCATAATTCCAACAAAATATTTTTCCCCTCACATAGCAGCAGTTGCTGCTACAATCAAAACACATCAGCATGCAAATCCAAACAAATCTTTTTGCGTGTGCAATATTCTATGGGTAAACACATTCAATCACCAAGATCAACTTTAATTTTTGACCATGACAGTTTCGAACAAAACGCTAAAAACTATTAGACAATATGCAACATATGCATTGATCAGGAAACTTCTGTCAGAGATTCCAATCTCTGGAACACCCAGAAAACAAGCTACCGTGAACAAAGCTTAGCAATGTCTATTTTGGCAACACTAAATTGTATTGGGTGTAATTTGTAATACTGATAGTAATTTTAATATAATCCCAGAGAAAACTACCATGGCAATACCCCCACCAACAGTATGAATTACGACAAATATAGATATAACTGAAACTAAAATATAACAAGCCAAATATAGCACACACAGCCATTCAATCACAAGGTTATCATTCTGGATTAAGCGTTGATCCAAGGAGATTATCTGATTTTGTTAAATTAATTTAATTGCCACTTCACTCTGGGTCTATCAATCATATTTCATCTTGAATTTAACCAATTTATAAAAATACGTTGCTTCACCTTGAAGATCCTCAAGTGATAGATAGATAGATAGATAGATATATATATAAAATATATATATAAAAATATATATTAGTAAATGTGTACAAGATCTGATCCAATTAGGATGGAGGAATAAGGGAAGACCACAGATGCATGAAAGTTTTTGATGCTTAAACATACCTACAATTCTCTTAAGAAAATACAAGCACTTGGATTTTCCACATTCAACCAGTAATGCAACTGCTATTTCTGAAAATAAAACTTTTAGTACCTAATGAATTCATTCTGCTCTATTATGCCTGCAGCAACCATCACTTGAGTGTTGATCCACTATCAAAGTTACAATAAAAGACAGGCAAATGTACATTTTTCTGCTGGTATTTGGAAAAAGTGATCTTACTAGTTTTATGATGTGCACTAACTACAATATCACACCTATTCATACAGAGCCCAGCTGGAAAAGAAATAGAGATGTGAACATTGAAAGAAAATTGAAATTTGATGAACATTAAAAATTGGTAAGAACCTACAAAGTAGCCTGTTCTTTCTAGTCACGAATGTTACAGGCAATCTGATGAATCTGAGCAGCTTCAAGGATAATAGGCACAGACAGCTCTAATTACCATAATTTAACAGCCAGCCTCCCACTGGCAATGCTGTGAAAAATAATGCTAACTGTACTTCACACTGTAAGAAAGTGGCAGAAGATCATAGAATCCCTACAGTGCAGAAGGAGGCCATTCAGCCCATCGAGTCTGCACTGATCACAATCCCACCCAGGCTCTATTCCCGTAACCCCACATATTTACCTTGCTAATCCCTTGACACAAGTGTCAATTTAGCATGGCCAATCAACCTAACCCACAATCTTTGGACTGTGGGAGGAAACCGAAGCACTCGATGGAAACCCATGCAGACACAGGGAGAATGTGCAAACTCCACACAGACAGCGATGGTGATGAACCCCTAATTCTAGATAGTTGCTGTCATTATGTAACTAACACACACACCACACGTGTATTATAAAGGCAAAATACTGCGGATGCTGGAATCTGAAACAAAAACAGAAAATGCTTGAAAAACTCAGCAGGAAAGGGAATTGAGCAAACCAAGACATTGGCGCTCTCTCTCTAGCCACAGATGCTGTCAGACCTGCTGAATTTTTTCCAGCATTTTCTGTTTTTGCCACACGTGTATTACTTGTGATCTAGTAGTCTGGAATAAACCACCCATCCACAAACCTTTAGAACTAGGGATTCCAGAACTTTTCTCTAATTTACTCTTACCCACCCAATTGGGGAAAAGAGGAAGAGTTGCACCATGGGTGGTTTTATACAGACATAATGGGCCGAATGACCTCTTGTGTTGTCAGATTCTATGAAGTGGCCAAACTATTAGCCTTTACTTGACCACAATGTTCCAAATTGGGACACACAAAAAAACAAAATGTAGCAAGCAGGAAAAAAAAAGCTGCGTAACAGTAACCATGATTTAGGTTCAAACAACTGTAAACAAAAGTCTCTTGTACTTTGACCAAGTGAATACAAAAAAATGTTGACAAATGCTCTTGGATCGTCTTTCTCGCTGCCGTCCGTTGAAATAACGAGACCATAACTCAAAACATTGCAAATCGAGAGAGAGGGGGGTTAGTGAACCAAACTGATCAAAAAGTAAATACAACATTGTATTTGCAACTGCTTACAGGCTATCTTCACCTTACCTGGGGTGGCTGCATGTGCAACACGCAAACACTGCTTCACGACCAATAAATGGAACCTCGCAGCGAGGAACAATATTTGAGAGCACTTGGCTCATATCAACACATTTCCCAGCACTGATGGGATTATGTAACTGCTCTCTTAAACAGAGAGACCCAATCAATTTATTAAAGCCACAGACCACCCAAACCATTCCCACTACACCTCATCTTAGTCTTCTTATAAACTGACAGCCCCGCACAGCAGAATTATCAGGTGCACATTTAACTCATATCAGGAAAGGAGAACGACTAATATTTTTTCCTCAACCTTATGCACGCTGAGGTAAAATGCAAAAGCTTACCGCTTTCAGCTGTGGTTCCCCCCCTGCCTTGCTCTTCGCTGCCAACACAATACAAACCCTCGCTACTCGCAGTGTTGCACTTTGGTTCGCGGGGCTGCACACGCACCAGGGAACGTGACAGGTCCGGCCCCCTCACAGCCTTCCCATTGGCTCGCAGCCTCCGTGCCCAGGGAACCAGACCATTGTTACGTCAGGGAGGCTGCTGATCGGCGCGCTGCCATTGGTCGCTCTGACTGTCAATCTGCCACCCCCCTTTGGCTACACAACCTTCACGTGGATTCCAATGTGTTTGTCCTCGGGCTGCACAAGCCCCACCCGCCCAGCAAGCTGCTGCTGCCACTGCCCCATCCATCAGCTTCACTGACTGCCTTCTTGTGTCCCGGCGCTCAGGCATTGGCTCTGCAACGACATGCTTTCAGCCAGCGTGACTTACACAAGGTGTGGCTTAGGTCAGGTGGCTGGCAGTGGAATGAAAGGTGCTGTGGCAGACATAAACAAAGGCTCGGAATTTGCTGCAGCATGGCGAGTTTTATTCATTTGCAAAAAAAACACTGCAATTTGTGGCCAGTGAATCTACCATGGGATGAATAATGAATCAGAATAGTTTGCACCCCTGTCTTCGCAAAATCGCCAGCAACCTACCCAAGTATCAACAAATTGCTGCAAACGAATTGCAATGAAAACGAATTAAACTCACCCTGAAAAGTTATAACCATGTCAATATGGCCCTGACATCTTGACATTAGCAAGATCCATTGTCCTGACATAATACTCATTCCTGGAGGCCAGAAAAAACAATTAAAACTGTATTCTTATCCCTGCAGGCAGTAAATTGTTCCTAAATTTTATTTCAAAGGAAGAAATACGATTTATTTTTTGTTTTACTTTCTGGCTTGTTTCTCTCCAATCTTTTTTAATTCAATTTTTCTTTCTACATTTAACTTAACTCAAATTCAGCCTGCTGGCTTTGCCGTTGTTTGCTATTTTTTATCGTTAGATTTAATTTTTTAAGAAGAGACTATTGATCCTTAATAAAACAGAACATGCTGGAAAATCTCAGCAGGTCTGATTGCATCTGTGGAGCTAACGTTTTGCCACCTGCTGAGATTTTCCAGCATTTTCTGTTTCTATTTCAGATTTCAGTATCCACAGTAATTGCTTTTAGGCTATTGATCCTGTTGTTCACAAGTCACAGGTGCCCCTTATACCATCCAGCACAACACATCTGCAACAGCTCCCCAAATGAGCGACTCACTTTGTACCATTCTCCTGCTTTCTTCTCCTGAATCTTCTATATTCAGCCTGGTTCTCAATTGTATTTTCTACCTTACATTTGTCATAAGCATACACAACATGGACTGCCGCGGTTCAAGCTCACCGCCACCTTCTCAAGGGCACTTAGGGATGGGTAATAAATGCTGGCCATATCCTGTAATATTAATAAAACATATTTTTTCTTCCTTATCATAGAATCCCTACAGTGCAGAACGAGGCTTTTCGGTCCATCGAGCCTGCACCAACAAAAATCCCACCCAGGTCCTAACCCCGTAGCCCCACATATTTACCCTAGTCCCACTGACATTAAGGGGCAATTTTGCATGGTCAATCAATCTAACCTGCATATCTTTGGAGTGTGGGAGGAAACTGGAACATCCAGAGGGAACCCATGCAGACACAGGGACAATGTGCTAACTCCACATTGAACCCAGGTCATTGACACCAGGCAGTAGTGTTAACCACTATGCCACCATGCTGCCCTTATCTTAACTTCTATGCCTGTTGTCATCCAGGGTATTATAGGGTCATAGAGTCATAGAGGTTTACAGCATGGAAACAGGCCCTTCGGCCCAACTTGTCCATGCCCCCCCATTTTTTAACCCCTAAGTTAGTCCCAATTGCCCTCATTTGGCCTATATCCCTCTATCCCATCTTACCCATGTAACTCTCTAAATGCTTTTTAAATGACAAAATTGTACCCGTCTCTATGGCTACTTTGGCAACTTGTTCCAGACACTCAGCACCCTCTGTGTGAAAAAATTGCCCCTCTGGACCTTTTTGTATCTTTGTCCTCTCACCATAAACCTATGCCCTCTATATTTAGACTCCCCTATCTTTGGGAAAAGATATTGACTATCTTTCTTGATTTGTTTGTCCCTCTTTCCCTTTTGAAGGAATATACTTGGACTGCATCTGTTCTCATTATCTCTTCTATGGAGGTAGCCCATTGTTCAGCTACCGATTATCCAGCTACTTTTTGACTTTGTTTATTTGCCCCAGATCTATTCTTGTCTTATTTAAGTTGGATTTCCCCCAGTTAATTATTATCACTCTGGATTGTTTTTTGTCCTTTTCCGTAACCAGATTAAACCTTATAATACATTGATCACTGTCCCCTAAATGTTCTGCAACTGAAATTTGATCTGCTTGATCCACTTCATTTGCATGAACCACATCCAGCAGTGTCTTCTTTTGCATTGGACTGGACACACACTGCTCTAGAAAGTTTTTCTGAACACTCTCCAGCGGCACGGTGGCACAGTGGCTAGCATTGTTGCCTCACAGCGCCAGGGACCTGTGTTCAATTCCTGGCTTGGGTCACTGTCTGCGCAGAGTCTGCACATTCTTCCCGTGTCTGCGTGGGTTTCCTCCGGGTGCTCCGGTTTCATCCCACAGTCTGAAAGACATGCTGGTTAGTTGCATTGGCCATGCTAAATTCTCCCTCAGTGTACCTGAACAGGTGCCAGAGTGTGGCAACTGGGGATTTTCACGGTGACTTCATTGCAGTGTTAATGTAAACCTACTTGTGACATTAATAAACATAAACTTAAATCTCTGCCCTTTACATTACTACTATCCCGGTCTATATTTGGGTAATTAAAGTTGCCCATTATAATTATTCTGTAATGTTTGCACTTTTCTGTAAATTTGCAAATTTGTTTCTCTACATCCTGAACACTAATATGTGGCCTAGAGACTAAACCAAGCAATGTAAGCATGCTTTTTTGTTCCTTAATTTCAGCTAAATAAATCCTGTCCTTGATTCATGGGAGATCCTCTTTCTCTAGGACTGTGATGTTCCGTAATCAATGCCACTAACCTCCCCACTTTTCTACATTTCCTATCTTTACTGAACACCTTGTATCCAGGAATATTTAACACCCAGTCGTGCCCTTCTTTAAGCCAGGTCTCTCCTATAGCCACAACATCTTACTACCACATAGCAATCTGCATCTGAAACTCACCAATCTTATTTGTCACAACCCGTGCATTTGCATTGAAGTAATTCAGCCAGAAACCCATTTCCTGTCACTGACACTCTTTATGGTGCACCAAAAGAAAAGGCATCAACTATGGCTTACAGTCAGGCAGTCTTCCCCTCGAGACCTACAACAATGGTCTGCATAAAGTTACAGTAACTTTACGCAGACTCTTAAAAACCCCTGCTAACTGCTTCCCATTGGATGAGCCTCTGCTCACCCAATAAGGCAGCTAGTACTCACGAAACCCACAGGGAAATCTATTGATGATTCCCCCCATGACCTTCATAACTCACATACCTACACATTAACCCTGATTTAGACTTTCTTCCTTACTCTGATCCCTCACCTAACTTATTATTCTCTATTTTAGTGCTCTTTAAAGCTCCCAGTATATTGTTCGCCTTGGTATTCCTCTCCACTAACATCTTCTGGTTCCCACACTCCTGTCATCTTAGTTTAATTCCTCCCAATTCCTAGCAAAATACCCCACAAAGATCTCAGTCCTGAGTCTATTTAGGTGCTACAAAATACAAATACTTTGTCCTGGAACAAAGTATTGCATCTCTACCCCAGATTACACTAGCCTGCTAGAAGTGGTTAGTAAATCCTGTTACTTGGGTCCATGATAACAGACAATCTGTCCCCTGATGCAGAACTTCACGTATACATAGAGAAAGCAGCTATCATTTTTGGCCACCTCATAAAACATCCATGGAGTAACATCAAGCTGACCTGTAGGACCAAGTTGATGGTTTATAAGACCTGTGTCCTCAGCACCTTGCTGTATGGTCATGAAACATGGATGACTGACAGCTACCAGGAAAAGAAATTCAATAATTTCCAACTTTGCTGTCTGTGGCACATTATGGGTATATCCTGACAAGTAAAAATTACGAATGTGGCAATCCTCTCTAAGGCAGAGCTCTCTAGCAGCACTCATCTAACACAGGCGGCTTCATTGACTCAGGCCCATCTGGAGGACGGAAGATGTGTGTACATTCAGGAAATTTCTACACGCTGAAGTGGCCGGAGGCAGACTATAAGGAGGACACCCAAAGTGCTGCTTTGAGGATTGCAAATGTGACGTGAAGGCCCTAACCACACCTGCAAGTCACTAGCCCATCTCCTTGGGCTGGTAATGATGACCAGTGGCTCTAAAAGATTGGACACAGGCTGCCATTGCCAAAAGCTTTTGCAGATAGAAGGATGCCGATACACGTGAGTATCTGATCACTAGCATTCAATGCAATAGTTGCACCACCAGACAGTGTTCAGAGGCTTGAGAATTGGAAAGTTCTGTGCAGTATTAAAGCTGGAAGGAAACCTGAACTTCAGGGATTGAATTCAGCTCTACATTTTTATGACCAACCTTGGCATAGCCACTAAAGATAAATTTGACCTCCATCCAAAAGTTCTATTTTTATCATCTTCTGTAAGGAACGTATTCTAAGAAAGGTATTTTGATCACTTATAGTCCAATTCTTATGTATTGAAATATTATATTGATCTAGTATCTTACCATATCATATGACAACAGGGCATTATGCAATCTGTAAATAAATCTGACTAATTAGCTTTAGCATGTACACAATATTCCCCTGGTGTTGTATGTTCTGCTTTTTGGGAGAGGCATAAGAATGCAGAGGGCTCTCAAATAATCTCTGGTTTACTGTGACATAATTAAGGGGCAATTGTTAACCATGGACATTCTGTTCCATACATAGCACATGTTTCAGAATGTGGGACATGACACATAAATAGAAACTGCCTTTGTTTGATAAGTACAAGAATAAAGTACTTACAATCTGTGGGGCTGAATTTTATGCTCCCTTGTCGGTGGGTTTTGGAGTGAAGGATGCTCTGTAAAATGCCTTGGTGGCCTTACCATTGCTCTCCTGCCTGCAATTTTGTGATCTGATTGATGAGACTAAGGCCACTTGCTTGTCTTTGTCCCAATCGAAGCCCTTAAGTAGGCAATTAATGACCACTTAAGGGCCAATTCCAACCCGGACTCAATCTTCAGGCTGGTGGGAGTTCAGGAGTGGGAGATGCCCGGAAAGTCACCCTGCTCAGGCCTCAGACCAGAAGGTGCAGTGGGGGAGGGGGTGTCTCCTTCAATGGTCTCCTTTCCACATCGAGCATTACACCCCACATCCCCACAACAAGGTCTGCCCCCGTGGGTGCACGCTCCCTTGTCCCTCCAGCCTCTTCACCTCACTCTCTGCATCCGCCTCTGGCCTCAGCTGCTCTCTTTGCCACACACCCATCTGCACTTACCTAGTCCTGGACTGTGGGACTTTGAATCTGGGACTGCTTGTCATCTCAGTCCTGGACACTGCACTGCTGGCACCCTGAGATGAATCATATTGGCTAGCAGCTCTTTGCGATGAAACCTGGAAGTCCTGCCTCTAGCTAAATAATGGCTGTGGGGCAGCCAGTGTGAGCAGGGATGCATTCGCCACTGTCAGAGACTTGAGAATTGGAAAACTCTGTGCAGTATTAAAGCTGGAAGGAAACCTGAACTTCATGGATTGAATTCAGCTCTACATTTTTATGACCAACTTTGGCATAGCTACTAAAGATAACATTAAAACTCCCTGTTATTCACTCATTGTTTAACCTATATCTCAAACAGATTGCAATTTCTTTCTGTGTATGCTAATTTCTGTTTTCCTTTTTCACCTACCTGTAAATTTTCTTTCCAAAAAGTGCTAAATTTAATATTATTTTCACAACTTGGAGTATTCTGGGAGAAGACCTGATGTTCAACTGGCAAGGGTATTGCTCAGTTTCCTGATTCTTCTAGGATTTATATGTTTTTTATTTCCAGGTTTCACTCACAAAGGAAATAATGGCAGTATTGAATTTAAGAAGGGCAATTGCAAACAGGTGATCACTGCTGTTATATAATACTCTACCTTTACAATGGCATTTTTACATTAACATATTACTTTCGTTCACACTGCTCATGTTTGTCAAGGGTAAAATCTCATTAAGAGAACAAATCGCCATTTGGTATTCAAACTTTGAAACTACAAATACCAAAGGATCAAATTTAAGCTCTGCAGCTCTGACACATCAGGAGGCTCCACAAATATCCCCATCCTCAATGATAGGGGAGCCCAGCACATCAGTGCAAAAGACAAAGTTAAAGCAACCAACTTCATCTAGAAGTGCCAGGTGGATGATCCATCGCGGGCTCCTCCAGAGATCTCCAGCATCACAGATGCCGGTCTTCAGCTGATTCAATTCACTCCATGTGATATCAAAAAATGACTGAAGACATGGGACATTGCAAATGCTATGTGGATCCTGATAACATTCTGGTGTCACGGTTGAGACGTGATGTAAAATATATGGATTTATTCATCAACTGGAATTTTTTATAAAGTATTTGTTTCTCTGTGCTGTTAAAAATAGAGAATTGCTGAACTAACACATGGCTCAACGAGTCACCTGATGCCCTGCAGCAGTTTCAAGGTAACAATGGCCATGGCACAAGGAGTCTGGTGCAACTACCTCCGCACAAAGGAAAATCTTCGCAAGACATAGAGCCAGATTCTCCGACCTCATCCACAGCTGGGATTCTCCAGACTGAACCCCAAATATGTCGTTCTCGCTGGCAGCGGCGTTGGCTATTAATGGCTGGCGAACTCTGGCCAAAATCTCCCATTATGGGGTTAATGGTGAAAGCATTATTAGACCTAACACCGTGGATTAAACAAAGGGAGAGGCAGTCAGTTAACATGACACCAGCGTCTCCAAAAACAACACCTAGATTCCAGCCATAGAAACATGCATCCTGAGTCCAACGTTGAGAGGGTGTCACATGGCCTTCCTTACACCCACTCCCCTCAAACACACACACAGGCCCTGTGATAACATCTGTTGGAAGTTAACATGGGCAGCAAGGTGGCAGTGGTTAGCTTTGCTGCCTAACAGCTCCAGAAACCTGAGTTCAATTCCGGCCTTTGGTGACTGTGTGTGTGGTGTTTGCATTTTCTCCCCACGTCTGCATGGGTTTCCTCAACGTGCTACAGTTCCCTCCCACAGTCCAAAAATGTGCAGGTTAGGTTGATAGGCCATGCTAAATTGCCCCTTAGTATCCAAAGATGGATTAGCCATGATAAATGTGAAGGGTTATAGGGAAAGGGTGGGAGAGAGTGCCTGGGTAAAATACTCCCTCAGGGAGTGCAGACTCGATGGGCCAAATGGTCTCTTCTGCACTGTCGGGATTCTATGATTAACTCAGGCATGTTCCTGTTTGACCAATAAAGTGAACGAACAGAACTCCAGGCAAGAGAAAGAGAGAGAGAGAGAGTGTGTGTGTGTGTTTTTGTCCATCTGACCAGGCTGGTCCCATGTGGAACATTGACATCCTGGCAACACATGCAAGACAAATCCAACCCAACCAATTACTGCCCCACCAGCCTCCTCTTAATAATAATCAGCAGAGTGATGGAAGGTGTCATCAACAGTGCTATCAAGCAACACTCACTCAGCAATAACCTGCTTATGACACTCAGTTTGGCTTCTGCCAGGACCACTGAAGCTTCTGGCTTCTTTGCAGCCTTGCTCCAAACATGGACCATATAGCTGAACTCTGAGGTAGGAGGGACAGCATTTGATCAAGTGTGGCACCAAGGATCGCTAGCAAAATTGGAGTCAATGGGACTCGGAGAAATCTCTAGTTGGAGTAATACAAAGCACAGACGTTGTTTGAGGTCAGTCATCTCAGTTCCAGGACATCACTGCAGGAGTTCCTCAGCGAATTCCTCCTAGGTCCTTATACTGCATCAATGACCTTCCATCCATCATAAGATTAGAAACTGGGGATTCTTGCTGATGGTTGCACAATGTTCAGCATCATTTCGACTCCTCAGATACTGAAACGGTCCATCCCTATATGCAGCAAGACCTGGACAACATTCAGGGTGGGATTTTCTCATATTTTAACTGAGGGTCAACTCAGGCAGGAAAAGCAATATGCTGCCTGCCCATCGGCTCCACTGCTGGCTTATCCCGCCATAATTTTTGAAACTTAGTTAAAAAAAAGTCCTGGAGGCGTGTTCCATGGCATCACACTAGCAGGGCAGCCTCTGAGTGTGCCCACCCTGCCAGCAACCTCGGTCTTCAAGAGATTGGAACATCCCTCTTAAAGGCTGTCCTGATAAAAGCAAGGATCCCCCATAAGGACATGGAGATTCCACACATGTGGGAAACCACCCCCCCCCCCCCCCCCCAACCCCCCGCCACCCACCCCACCACAGACTTCCCGAACAGAAGTATCATCCACACCCCATCATCCCATCCCACTGGCAGTGCCTGGGCATTTTCCCCGCAGTGCCTCTTTTCACACCTTCCTGGTACTGCCCCCTAGGGATGTACCAGGAGGGAATGGCCAGCATAACCCTCTCCACCCTGAGGGCAGTACTTACCTGTGCGCCAATGGCAAGTTCTCTTTGCCAGATCTCCATTTGCCAGGACTTACTGTAAACCCCGTTGACATGATGTCATGTCGGCAGGTGGGGAGATTATCTAATGTGGAGGATAATACAGTAATGAAGCCCACTAATTAGATGGTAATATATGGTAATTGGATTTTTAACCTTTCATGGCAGGAACTCCATTATGTCTTTGGCAGAGGATGGGGACAATTGGAACAGGAAATCTCGCTGTTTTTTATTTAAGTTTTATGCATGGTTCAGTGGTTTGTTTATTAATGAAAAACTGCGACTAAAAATAACATCCATAATGTTTGATGTGTCGACATCACTACATGTTTGCCAGGAAATGTACTAAAGAATAAATGTTCTCCGCATGAGGAAAAAAAGTACTTAATTTAAAGTAAAGTTAAAGCTTCAGAATTCATTTTTCAGCATTCTCAATTTCTAAATTGATTATTAGTCAAATCAATAATGTGTGTACAAAGAACAAAGAACAGTACAGCACAGGAAACAGGCCCTTTGGCCCTCCAAGCCTGTGCCGCTCCTTGGTCCAACTAGACCAATCGTTTGTATCCCTCCATTCCCAGGCTGCTCATGTGACTATCCAGGTAAGTCTTAAACGATGTCAGCGTGCCTGCCTCCACCACCCTACTTGGCAGCGCATTCCAGGCCCCCACCACCCTCTGTGTAAAAATCATCCCTCTAATATCTGAGTTATACTTCGCCCCTCTCACCTTGAGCCCGTGATCCCTTGTGATCGTCACTTCTGATCTGGGAAAAAGCTTCCCACCGTTCACCCTATCTATCCCCTTCATAATCTTGTACACCTCTATTAGATCTCCCCTCATTCTCCGTCTTTCCAGGGAGAAATTTGTGTAGGTGGAAATTTATCTGTGACTCCAACCCCACAAGACAGCACGCAGTACAACTTTTAATGTACAGATATACTTTTAAGCAAATTATATTAAGAATGAAAATAATGTCCATAAAAGTCTAATTTATATCATAAAATGATAACATTTTAAACACAGTTAATTCATGTAATGACTCAATAAATTACCAATTATTTAACAGATTCCTAAAGAAAATGCAACCTAAACTCAATGCTGCGCTGTTTGATTAAAGTGCACAATGTTGGTTCACATCAATTCACTGTGCTACCAAGTTTCTGAGGAAGTACAATATGGAGCTCAGCCACTTCCCTAAAGGGGATGGGAAAGAATAGGGATTGAACACCAGAGGGCTCCTTGCACAGATGACAAGTGAAACACTTGAGAGTAAGAGAAATGTTCACTTGCACTGTGAAGATTGGAATACACACTACACTACAACATTATTATTTTCGAATGAACGAGAGACAAAGGGGGCAATTTTGAGCCCGCACTCTCTGTCTGCGGGACTGGCAACACGCGCTCAAAATCCGGAAACTGCAATATGGGCCGGTGAGTCTCTGAGTTCTGAACGCCCAGGCCCGTCACCAGTGGGCTGGCATGAAACACATCGTGGGACCACAGAAAGCACAATTGAATACATTAGCATGTCATTAGCAAGCACTCTCTGTGGGACTTCCCCCTTCACTGGATATTCAGCCAACACTGGCATGAGGTCACGCTGGTGCCTTTTGCAATAGGTTCACCTGGACGTAAAAATGAGTATAGCACCCAGAGGAGAGAGACATGGCCAGGCAGTGGCCTGGTAATGCCCATTGGCACAGATTGGCAAAACCAGGTTGGCACCATGGGGAGGCTCATAGGAGGGGGGATTCATTCAGATTTGGTTGTGGGCTGGGAGTGGACTGAGGTGCAGGGGATGCCAGTAATGGTTGTTTTGGAGGGGGTGGGTAGGTGGCAGCTCTGACTGTGATGGAGGTTGGGGGGTGGCAAGGGGCCAATGATCAGGGCAAAGGGGGGAAAGGGCCAATGATTAGGGGAAAGGGGGCACTAGTCAGGGGAGGGAGAAGGGGCTGATGATCAGGGAAAATTGGGTGGAGAGGGGAGCCCCTGAGGCTTCTGTGGAAGGCTAGGGGGGCAGGGGGAAGGTTTATCTTGTTATGATTGAGGCATCCTTTAAACATGGTGCCCTGATCTCAGTGCAGCCACGTTTGCCGGGGTGTTTAGGCCCCATCACCTTTATGACGGCATGAAACAGGCCCCCTTGATTTTTTTTTAGGTCGAGCGTCATAAGATCTGGAGAGAAAAACGACGTGGTTCTCTGGAAAAAAATATGCTGGTTTTTGCACCGGAAACAACACTGCCATTTTTTAGTAAGATTTCGCCAAAAGAAAAAGTGCCAAACTACACAACTGCACATAGCTGGCAGAATTCATGTGCATGGGACACAAGTGCAAAGTCAAATGAGGCAGCTAAAACCATTACATTCTTCTGCAACAAAGTTAATTCTAAAGGTTACATTGTGAAGCAGATGAGAAAGAGAATGTGGGAACACTAAATTCCTATAGATTGGAGGTAGAGCTTTTGTGGAAGCCCTATCAAGCCCTAATAAACAGGTACTCTAAATGACTAAGGGCGGGATTTTCTGGCCGCCCTTGCCCCAAAACTGAAAAATTCCGTTCGAGATCAACGGACCTTTCCATGATCCGCCCCTCGCCAGCTACGACTGCTGTGGCGGGCGGAATGGGAAAATTCACCCCAAAGTGTTTGACAAAGCTTGGTGATAGTGGAGAGAGTTAAGAGATCTTAGCTAAAATGGAGGTGGTAAAGCAGGCAGCAGATGTTCAATATTGGCAGTGGTGCTATTTATATGGAGCCTGGAGATTAATTGAATGGGGAGTTTTGAATGGATACTTCTGGTGGCCGGGTGAATTAAGGTTAGACACTTAAAATTAGTTGAAGGCTGAATTCCAAACAGAATAACCAACGTATCAGTGAATAACATCAACAATCTGGGACAAGATGTTATTTTTATATCAATGAATCTGGGAAAGGGTGTGTAGGTAGTTTGAGTCATGTTGATGTCAAAAAGGAGGAGGTATTGGGGTTCTTGAGAAACATTAAGGTAGACAAGTCCCCAGGGCCTGATGGGATATACCCCAAAAGACTGAGACTGGCAAGGGAGGAAATTGCTGGGGCCTTGAGAGAAATCTTTGTATCCTCACTGGCTTCAGCTCTACAGCAAACGCCGCAGCCTGGAAACCAAGATCGAATCCATATTCTCAACTTGCGCTCAGGACGCAGACCAGCTGTGAAACTCTGCCCCAGCTCTTCAGGGGAGGTCCCAGAGGATTGGAGAATAGCCAAAGTTGTTCCTTTGTTTAAGAAGGGTAGCAAGAATAATCCAGGTAATTACAGGGTGGTGAGCCTTACATCAGTGGTAGGGAAATTATTGGAGAGGATTCTTCGAGACAGGATTTACTCCCACTTGGAAATAAGTGGACGTATTAGTGAGAGGCAACATGGTTTTGTGAAGGGGAGGTCATGTCTCACTAACTTGATCGAGTTTTTCGGGGAAGTGACGAAGATGATTGATGAGGGTAGGGCAGTGGATGTTGTCTACATGGACTTCAGTAAGGCCTTTGACAAGGTCCCTCATGGCAGACTGGTGCAGAAGGTGAAGTCGTATGGGATCAGGGATGAGCTGGCAAGGTGGATACAGAACTGGCTCGGTCATAGAAGACAGAGGGTAGCACTGGAAGGGTGCGTTTCTGAATGGAGGGCTGTGAGAAGTGGCGTTCCTCAGGGATCAGTGCTGGGACTTTTGTTGTTTGTAATATATATAAATGGTTTGGAGGAAAATGTAAGTTTGCGGACGACACAAAGGTCAGTGTGTTTGCAGATAGCGATGAGGACCATCAGAGGATTCAGCAGGATATAGATAGGTTGGAGACTTGGGTGGAGAGATGGCAGATGGAGTTTAATCTGGACAAATGTGAGGTAATGCATTTTGGAAGGTCTAATACTGATAGGAAATATCATGACAAATATCATAGGAAAATGGCAGAACCCTTCAGAGTATTGATAGGCAGAGGGATCTGGGTGTATAGGTACACAGGTCACTGAAAGTGACAATGCAGGTGGAGAAGGAAGTCAAGAAGGCATACATCATGCTTGCCTTCATCGGCTGGGGCATTGAGTTTAAAAATTGGCCAGTCATGTTGCAGCTTTATAGAACCTTAGTTAAGCCGCACTTGGAATATAGTGTTCAATTCTGGTCGCCACTACCAGAAGGATATGCAGACTTTGGAGAGGGTACAGAAAAGATTTACCAGGATGTTGCCTAGTATGGAGGGCATTAGCTATGAGGAAAGGTTAGAGAAACTTGGTTTGTTCTCACTGGAATGACGGAGGTTGAGGGTGATCTGATAGAACTCTACAAGATTATGAGGGGCATGGACAGAGTGGATAGTCAGAAGCCTTTTCCCAGGGTGGAAGTGTCAATTACTAGGAGGCATAGGTTTAAGGTGCGAGGGGCAAATTTTAAAGGAGATGTATGAGGCAAGTTTTTTACACAGAGAGTGGGTGCCTGGAACTCGTTGCCGGGGCAGGTGGTGGAAGCAGATATGACAGTGAGTGTTAAGGGGTGTCTGGACAAATACATGAATAGGATGGGAATAGTGAGGGATATGGTCCCTGGAAGTGTAGGGGATTTTAGTTCAGTCGGGCAGCATGGTCGGTGCAGGTTTGGAGGGCCAAAAGGCCTGTTCCTCTGCTATAATTTTCTTTGTTCTTTGCTCTTTGAGTATTTAATTATATGCAGGGGTGAACATTAACTGAGGATTCACTTGCACATAAAAAATAATAATTGGGAGCAGACTGAAGCAGTGGTTAAGCAGTGGGAGCAGTGGTTGGGTTTTGGAAATGTACGTTATAATGTGCATTGCTGAAAATAGAGACATGTTTATTGTCTTTTATTTATCAGGACAGATGCAAGAGTGAGGGGCAGGTGTGACCTGTATACTAAAAACGGGTGGCACTTGAATCCCAGGGGGACCAATATCCTGGCAGGAAGGTTGGCTAAGGCTACTGGGGAGAGTTTAAACTAGATAGGTTGGGGGGAGGGGATCAAAGTGACGTGACTGAGAGTGAGGAAGGTAGCTCGCAAACAGAGAAGGGTTATAGGCAGTGCAAGAGGGCAGGTGGACTGGGAACAGAGAAGGGGAGAGGTCAGACCATAGGATTGAGATGTGTCTACTCTAATGCCAGGAGTATAGTGAATAAACAACTAGCTAAAGGACGAGAGGGCTTGGGAGATGTTAGTAGCGCTTCAACAAACCGGGTCCAGATAAAGGCTGGCATAAAGACACTTTGCCTGAATGCACGAAGCATTCGAAACAAAGTAAATGAGTTGATGGCACAAATCCATACAAATGAATATGATCTAGTGTCCATCACAGAAACGTGGTTGCAGGGTGACCGGGACTGGGAACTGAATATACAGGGTTATCAGGCATTTAGGGAGGATAGACAGGTAGAAAAAGGAGGTGGGGTAGCTTTGTTAATAAAGGATAATATCAGGACGGTAGTGAGAGGCGACATAGGCTCTAAGGAGCAAAACGTGGAATCGTTGTGGGTGGAGATAAGGAATAGTAGGGGGAGAAAGACACTGGTAGGCGTGGTCTATAGGCCCCCAAATAATAACTTAGAGGTGGGGAGGGCTATAAACAAGCAAATAATGGATGCGTGCAAAAGTGGAACGGCAATAATCATGGGGGATTTTAACCTACATATTGATTGGTCGACTCAAATTGGACGTGGAGGGCTTGAGGAAGAGTTCTTGGAATGCTGTCGGGATTGTTTCATTGAACAGTATGTTACAGAACCTACGAGAGAGCGAGCTATCTTGGATCTGGTTCTGTGCAATGAGACAGGTAGGATTAAGGATCTTCTTGTGAAGGATCCTCTTGGGATGAGTGATCATAATATGGTGGAATTTCTGATACAGATGGAGGGTGAGAAAGTAGGGTCCCAAACCAGTGTCCTCTGCTTGAACAGAGGGGAGTACGATAGGATGAGGGTGGAATTGGCTAATGTAGACTGGGCGAGCAGACTGGTAGGTAGGACAGCTGAGGAACAGTGGAGGATTTTTAAGGAGATTTTTTAAAGTACTCAGCAAAAATATATTCCGGTGATAAAGAAGGACTGTAAGAAAAAGGATAACCGGACGTGGATAACGAAGGAAATGAAGGAGAGTATTAAAATAAAATCAGATGCGTACAGAGTGGCCAAAAATAGTGGAGAATTAGTGGATTGGGAGAGCTTTAAAGAAAAACAAAGAACGACTAAGAAAGCGATTAAGAAAGGAAAGATAGATTATGAAACTAAACTAGCTCAAAATATAAAAATGATAGTAAAAGTTTTTACAAGTATATAAAAAGGAATAGAGTGGCTAGAGTGAATGTTGGACCCTTGGAAGATGAGAGGGGGGATTTAATAGTGGAAAACGAGAAAATGGCTGAGACTTTAAATAAGTTCTTTGTGTCGGTCTTCACGGTGGAAGACACAAATAGTTTGCCGAATATTAGAGATCGAGAGTTGGTGGGAGGGGAGGTCCTTAATACAATTACGGTTACTAAGGAGGTGGTGCTTGGTAGACTAATAGGACTGAAGGTAGACAAGTCCCCGGGCCCGGATGGAATGCATCCCAGGGTACTGAAAGAAATGGCTGAGGTAATAGCAGATGCGTTAGTAGTAATTTATCAAAATTCGCTGGACTCTGGGGTAGTGCCGGCTGACTGGAAAACAGCTACTGTTACGCCGCTGTTTAAAAAAGGAAGTAGACAAAAGGCGGGTAACTACAGGCCGGTTAGCTTAACGTCCGTAGTTGGGAAGATGCTAGAGTCCATTATTAAAGAGGAAATAACAGAGCACCTGAATAAGAATGGTTCGATCAAGCAGACGCAGCATGGATTCATGAAGGGAAAGTCGTGTTTGACGAATCTACTGGACTTTTATGAAGATGTCACTAGTGCGGTTGACAGAGGGGAACCGGTGGATGTGGTGTTTTTAGATTTCCAGAAGGCGTTCGATAAGGTGCCTCACAAAAGGTTGCTGCAGAAGATTGGGGTACACGGAGTTAGGGGTAAGGTGTTGGCGTGGATTGGGGATTGGCTATCTAACAGGAAGCAGAGAGTTGGGATAAATGGGTGCTTTTCTGGTTGGCAGTTGGTGACCAGTGGCGTGCCGCAGGGATTGGTTCTGGGGCCTCAATTGTTTACCATTTACATAGATGATCTGGAGGAGGGGACTGAATGTAGGGTATTCAAGTTTGCTGATGACACGAAGGTGAGTGGGAAAGCGAATTGCGTGGAGGACGCGGAAAGTCTGCAGAGAGATTTGGATAGGCTGAGCGAGTGGGCGAGGATCTGGCAGATGGAATATAACGTTAGCAAATGTGAGGTTATCCACTTTGGAAGAAATAATAGTAAATTGGAATATTATTTAAATGGAGAAAAATTACATCGTGCGACTGTGCAGAGGGACCTGAGGGTCCTTGTGCACGAATCGCAAAATCTCAGTCTGCAGGTGCAGCAGGTGATCAAGAAGGCGAATGGAATTTTGGCCTTTATTGCGAGGGGGATTGAATATAAAAGCAGGGAGGTCTTGCTGCAACTGTACAAGGCACTGGTGAGGCCGCAACTGGAGTACTGTGTGCAGTTTTGGTCCCCTTATTTGCGAAAGGATATATTGGCCTTGGAGGGAGTGCAGAGAAGGTTCACCAGGTTGATACCGGAGATGAGGGGTGTAGCTTATGAGGAGAGATTAAACAGATTGGGTCTGTACTCGTTGGAGTTTAGAAGGATGAGGGGTGATCTTATAGAGACATATAAGATAATGAAGGGGCTGGATAGGGTAGAGGTGGAGAGATTCTTTCCACTTAGAAGGGAAACCAGAACTAGAGGGCACAGCCTCAAAATAAGGGGGGGCCGGTTCAGAACAGAGTTGAGGGGGAACTTCTTCTCTCAGAGGGTAGTGAATCTCTGGAATTCTCTGCCCATTGAAGTGGTGGAGGCTTCCTCGTTGAATATGTTTAAATCACGGGTAGATAGTTTTCTGATCGATAAGGGAATTAGGGGTTATGGGGAGCAGGCGGGTAAGTGGAACTGATTTGCTTCAGATCAGCCATGATCTTGTTGAATGGCGGGGCAGGCTCGAAGGGCCAGATGGCCTATTCCTGCTCCTATTTCTTATGTTCTTATGTTCTTAAGAGTGAACCAGTGAACTATAATCCCTCAGGTTTTTGTTTAATTAAAAAATATCTCAACATGTTCCGCTTACCGCATCTGTCCTGATGAGTGCAAGACAAAAATCTTCGACAGCATGTCCCTTTTTTCAGCAATACTCAAGTTCTGTACAACCAAGTGATGACTAGTATTTGTATATAAAGGCTTATAGACCAGTGTAAAGATTAGACTCCAACTTCATTATTATTACTTGTCATTCTAAAATAGAACTCAAGTGAGCATGAGTCAACAGTATAATTTGGATAAAGGTGTCCAGTAGCTCTAAGAGAATGTGAAGAAAGAGATAATGACCAGGGAATGGAATCATATGATTCAGGGAGAAGCAACGGTTGAGGTCAAGATCAGATGAGTAAACACACAAGGGCCAGAATTTTGTCACAACATCTAAGGTCCTACTGCCAGGGTCAAAGGCAGATGGTGGATGGTGACCCTGCTAAGGCAGATGGTCAAGACCAGAGACGTACCTTCCCAGCAATATTATCGTCCCTATTAAGGATGACAGCCCACCTCAAAGAACAGCAGGCCCAATCGGAGGATCTGTAGCCTCAGCAGCACTGAGGAACAGGTGGCACTATTGCTGCGGGGGTAATCATTGCTGCCAGGGAGTTGCTCTGTGGACTTTAGAGTGTTCGAAAAGGTGAGAACTACAGATCTGACGGCCCTCAGGTTTCATTAGAGAACCTTCATTAGAGTATGTTCCCCCCACCACCACCACCATGTAGGCAAAATGCTCACAAAGGTGTGAATTGATCCTTAAATGGCCACTCAACATGCTCAACTGGGCTCATTTGCCATCTTTTCTGCTGCTGGCAAAATGGCGTGGCAATGGGAAGATGCAGACACCTCCCCCCCCCCCGATGTCTTTTTGCCATGCTTTCCACTTCTCAACCTATCAAATTCAGCCCAAGAGTACTCTCATTTTGTGCAGTAAATGTGCAAAAACATTGCACCATCACCTTTAATTTTCTGGTAAATAACCAGGTAAATGAGGCTTTTAATTTATCCAGGTATGTTTTTAGTGTTTGTAGTTGATTTTGATTGCTAGTTTAAATTGTGATTTGTGTAGCCGACTAAATAATTTGCAAGTGCTTCAGTCACTGGAGAAGTTGGTTCCTTTTCAACATTTTATTCTGTATGGCAGTTTTAAAGAGAGTTAAAATGGGATATGTGCAGATTTTTAAAGCACATGAAAGTCAATGTATCTTGCGACTAATGTTCAAAGCACAGAGGATTCTGGAGCTGTGCATGATATAATATTAGATATAGTGCTTTTGAAGATTACTTGCAACTGCTATGAAATGACAAAAAAATATTGGCACTACACAGCAGGACTTGCAGCAATTTAAAAATGTAAGAGACAGGTTAACATTTGGGTGTTCAAGCAGGTTAGCTTTGTCAACAATATCAACTTGCACATCGAGTGAGACTTTAATATAGAGAAAGATCCCAGTGTAATTAACAAAATATGAATGTCAAGCCAGAGAAGGAGATAATAGGGAAAGTTCCAAAAGTTTGGACAATGAGGGTGAGCTTTCAGGAATGTGTAAAAGAAGTAGGTGGAGGTGCAAAAAACAAAATGCATGAAGTGAGGGAATTCCAGAGTGTGGAGCCTCGGCTCCTGATTGAAGGCACGGCTGATAATGATGGAGGGAAGAGCAGGATTTGCAAGAGACCAGGTCAGAGAAATACAAAATTGTGGTGCTGGAAGCTCCAAAGTCTGGAGGAGGTGAGGAAAGAAGGACTTTAATCACAGTAACAAGAACTTTGAATGGAAATTGCCTTGGGGGCTGGGAGCAATTGTTGGGCAGCAAGAACGGGAATCAGTTGTGAGTGGGGCATGGTGCAGAATGGTACATAGACATCAGAGTTTCAGATGCACTGTCAATTACAGAACTTGAAGAATGGGCTTGGAGAGAGTTGGAATAGTGGAGTATTGAGATGACAAAGGCCAAGATGAGAGCAATAGAGGGCAGAAGCAGATAATGCTATTGAAACAGAAATAGATGGTATTTTTGATGGTGAAGATATGAGGTTGACATCTCACCTTATGGTCAAATAGGACGTGGAGATTGTATAAAGTAGGTTTTGTCACTAAGAGACTGGTCTTAGCTGCAGAGCTGTAGATGAACACAAAGTGGAGGGTAAATATCTCCTTGCAAGAGAGCAGAATGGTTAAGCAAATTCCTATAGAATGTAACCTCACAGCTGTTTCTCGAATAATTGATGAAGAATTGGGAGTAGGTTCCCTACTTTTATTATTTGACGATAGAAACTGGGGACTGGGGGGTGGTTGGGGGCGGGGGAGGGGGGGGGGGGTGATAAGAGGCCACCAAACCATCATAGAGCCCTGATATTTATATCAAGAAGCTTCTGAGTAAGAGACCTGAGAGGAGAGGGGTGGAATTACATATGTGACAGCCAGAAGTCAAATGAGTAGATCAGAATCTGCAAATTCAACTCAGTTGTAACAATTAATGTTGACAAGTTCATATTGTATCTCACATGCAGTTATACAAGGTGGTGAAGGAAGAGTGCGCAATCGGAAACTAGAGATGTTCCAGGTGGATGGTGGACTCAGAGTAAAGGCAATGGTCAGGTTCAATAACACATCCCTGGCATTACTACTAGGTGCAGTTAGAAGCAGGAAGGCGATATTTCTCCCCAGCAAGGGGAGAAAGAAACTTGAGGTTCTCACTAAGAGGTAGTTTGATGTAACTGAGGAGGTGTGCTGATGGAGCATAGGTGTCAGATGTAGGAAGCAGTTTAATGATCTAACTAGGACTATGTGCTGAGGAATGTACTAAAGCTCAAGATAGCTACCGCAGAGGCACAATGGGAAAAGGTCACTGAAGTTGCCGGGGGTGGGGGGGGGAGGAGGTTCATAGCCCCCAACAGGATTACCGATTCCATATATGGAGAATGCCAGGTTCCCCTAGGTGTCCTCCTTCCTGAGGTACATGAGGTGAACGTAGCCCTTTCTGGGAATCCGAGGTGCCACAGAGTCTGGCCAAATACATAAATAATGTCCTTATTTGATCAGTACTGAGCATCTCCGTTCCAGCCTGCAGGGCAAGTCCAGGCTTGTCCTTGTTTGCCTCTGACCTGTGCCTTTGCTTTAAACTTGGCCTGTCTGAACTCCCATCAGGGGTGACTATGGAGGCTGTTTAATTTAGATTGTCCAATTTTGTGTCAGGCCGGGTTGCTCACGCCATTGCCCACTTGGCCACAAGAGAGTGAATGTTTGTGGAAGGGGTAGCAATCAAGCGGACTGCTTTGTCCTGGATGGTGTAGAGCTCCTTGAGTGTTGTTTCAACCACACTCATCCAGGAAAGCTGTGACTATCCCATCACACTCCTGACTTGTGCCTTGTAGATGGTGGACAGGCTCTGGGGAGTCAAGAGGTGAGTTACTTACCACAGGATTCCTATATTCTGATCTGAATTTGTAGCCACAGTATTTATATGGCTAGTCCAGTTCAGTTTCTGGTCCATGGTAATCTCCAGGATGCTGATCGAGGGATATTTAGTGACAGTAATACCATTGAATGTCAAAGGGAGATTGTTTAATTCTCTCTTGTTTGTGATGGTATTGCCTGGCAGTTGTTTGGTGTGAATGTTACTTGCCACTTGTCAGCCCAAGCTTGAATATTGTCCAAGTCTTACTGCATTTGGACATGGATTGCTTTAGTATCTGAGGAGTTGTGAATGGTGCTGAACATTATACATTCATCAGTGAGCATCCTCACTTCGGACCTTATGATGGAAGGAAGGCCATTGATCAAGCAGCTGAAGATGGTTGAGCCACTGTCTTCTCAAGAGTAATTAGGGATGGACAATAAAATGTTGGCTTAGCTAGGACACTAGTCATAGAGTCATAAAGGTTTACAGCATGGAAACAGGCCCTTCGGCCCAACTTGTCCGTGCCGCCTTAACATGAAGTACTCCTGCAGTGATGTCCTGGAACTGAAATGATTGACCTCCAACAATGATAACTATTTTCCTTTGTGCTAGGTATGAATCCAAGCAGCGGAGAACTTTCCCTGATACCTATTGACTCCAGTTGTGTTATTGCTCCTTGATGCCACACTTTATCAAATGCTGCCTTGCTGTCAAGGGGAGTCAGTCTCACCGCACCTAGAGTTCGACTCTTTTGTCTGTGTTTGAAACAAGACTGTAATGAGGTGAGGAGCTGAGCGACCCTGGTGGAACCCAAACTGAGCATCAATGAGCAGGTGATTGATAAGTACGTGTTGCTTGATAGCACTTTTGATCACACCTTCCATCATTTTACCGATTATCCAGGTAGACTCATAGGGTGGTATTCTATTGGTTTTGCAATCACTTAGCACTATCTGGAGCATACTGCATCCACTATTTAGTTTGCATGTAGTGTGGCTTTTCAGCTTCACTTTTAGCTTTAACTTTCTCTACACTCTATCATGTTCCCTATTATCCATCCACCATTGCCACTCACCTCAATCTGTATGCAGTGTGATGCATCTACCTAATGGTCACCCTCACTGAATGCAATGCGTCAAGCAGGCGAATAACTCTCCTTCCTTCACTCATAGGAAAGTTTCTTCAGCCCTTGCAGAAGAGAGCATAAAACACAATGAATAGAGAGTGGACAGAAAGCAGCCCACCACTGATAGTCCAGCTCACGGAGAAGGAGGCCATGGAGGTAGGTGACACATTTGTGACCCTCTCAGTCTGAGCTGAGTAAGATTCAGTAAGATCACGGTTGATATGATTGTGGCCTGAGTTTCATTATCACAGCATGTACAACTATGCTTCATCACAAGTATTCACATTTTAATCGATCCACTTAGAGAGTTAGTCAGGTTTTCACCATGTGATTCACACAGTGTGTATGAACAGGCAATAATGGCAGGGACGGCTGTGGAAGGTTTACATTGGACGGCATAAATCTTTCTGAGTTCTGGTCAGCTAGTTATAGGTGCTGAACCCCAGGACTATCATTGAGAAGGGGAATCCTAAAGATACATCAGCAACGTAACCAGGCACACATGGTACAATAGATCAGACAAGAGAAAGATTTATGGATGTTGCCAGGGATGGAGAATTTTAGCTGCAAGGAAAGATTCAGTAGGCTGGGATGGTTTCATAGAATCATAGAATCCCTACAGTGCAGAAAAAGCCATTCGACCCATCAAGTTTGCACCGACCACAATCCCACCCAGGCCCTACCCCCATAACCCCATGCATTTACCCTAACTAGTTCCCCTGACACTAACGGCAATTTAGCATGGCCACTCCACCTAACCCGCACATCTTTGGACTGTGGGAGGAAACCGGAGCACCCGGAGGAAACCCACGCAGACACGGGGAGAATGTGCAAACTCCACACAGACAGTGACCCAAGCTGGGAATTGAACACGGGTCTCTGGCGCTGTGAGGCAGCAGTGCTAACCACTGTGCTGCCGTGCTGCTCATTTTGGTTAGGGGAAGCTGAGGGGATATTTACCAGAGGTGTATAAAATGATGAGGCCTAGATGGAGCGGAAAGGAAGAACTTATTTCCACTAGCAGTGAGGTCAATTACTGATGGTATAGTGTTAAAGTTACCCTTGGAAGAATTAGAAGGAAATGTTGTAATGTTTTCATGTAGAGGTAATGGGGATCTAAAGCTATTTGCCTGAAAGGGTGATGGAAGCAGAATCCCTTGGTGTATTTTTAAAAAAGCATTTGGATACACACAATGTATCCAATAACTGGAAAGTAGAATTAGGCTGGATAGCTCTTTGACAATAGGAACTAATGTGATGGGCCAAATGGCCTTCTTCTCTGCCAAAATATTTCTATCTCATTGGGGAGAGACTGGAGGAACATAGTTTGATTGCAAGTGTGTTGATGGAGCAGGGATTTGCAAGAATGGCTGCCACGGAGAGAGTCGGCCTCCCTGGAGCTTCAAGGAGGTTCTCCAATGAATCCATGACCATAGCCATTCCAGCCTTTAGTTGCAAACCTGTCTGCTGCCTTATCTGTGGCCTTACCACCCGTCACTGATCTTCACCAAGCTGGTCTGAAGCAGAGTGATTGGAATGATGGGGCACTGGGCTAGGAGAGGAATGATAGCAAAGCAGTCATGCAACTCCATTCAAAGTGCTCTCACTTCTCAGCTGTTGCACCCCCCTGCTACCCCAAACACCCGCCCACAACTGAGTCTGGTTAAGTCTGCCCCGACACAGATAAAGGCGGCATGGTGGTACAATGGTTAGCACTGCTGCTTCACAGTGTCAGGGACCCGGGTTCAATTCTGGCTTCGGGTCACTGTCTCTGTGGAGTTTGCACATTCTCTCCGTGCCTGCATGGGTTTCCTCCGCGTGCTCCGGTTTCCTCCCTCAGTCCAAAGATGTGCAAGTTAGGTGCATTGGCAATGCTAAATTAACCCTAGTTTCAGGGGATTAGCAGGGTAAGTATGTGGGGTTAAGGGATTGTGGTTGGTGCAGACTCGATGGGTCGAATGGCCTCCTTCTGCACTGTAGGGATTCTATGATTCAATGAAAGGTGCAACAGTCTCTGTACAAATGATTTTATTTTGAAATTAGAGAAGTACAGATGTCTCAAAAGATTGTGTAGCTGAGGAGACTACATAGGTAGTCATAAATGGAAGCGTTGTTTAACTTAGAGGTTAGTGACCACAGGAGGACAGATTAAATACCCAAAATGCATTACAAAGTAGTATCAACCAGGATGTGCCCTAAGGTAGCAATATCCTAGGTGGCTCAGGTGATGTAAATAAGGCATCAAGTCAAAGCAAATTACAGCTTCACATTAAATGCTATGCAAGATTCAAAACACTCCTTGGATACTAATAAGCAGGTTTTCAGGTAATCTGTAATGGGAAAATGTCACACAATTCTATTTTTAACATTTTAGCCGAGGCGATTGCCATGTGATTTTATGTTTAATCTCTTAAGCACGACAAAATTACAAATGACTTATTATCCTCCAAGGCTATGTTCCAGACCTGGAGGTCAGTGCATCCAATTCACAATACTCCCGATTCTCTGTTGGTTAAGATTAGTGGAAGCAAATCAATTAACTAAAATTAAATCCTAGAAAATCTTGCATCTCTGTGCTCCTGTAAGGTGCCGCAACATTTACCTGATAACATCAGCCCACTTCTGTGATAAAAATATAAATGATATCATTTGAGTTTTCATAATAAATCTTCTCGACTTGCAACTCAACACGTGTGTCAACACATTAGTGGTAAAGAAAATATTTTTTTGTAGAAAAGAGATGCCTGGAATGCATTACGAGGCAGTGTCAATGAAGATGTGCTCTCAGGTAGTAACATATTGAGTGACTCAGATGATTTATGTATCAACTGCATCTATGAAAATAGATAATTCGCTCCCCTTCTGCCTGTGAAATGCAAAGCACAGGACAATTCAGTCAAAATTCTGGAATAAGTTTGGGGGTCATTTGAATATCTCCTAAGTGTTTTAATGCCCATTAAATCCATTTAAGAAACTCAGAACAAAGTCCTGCTAAAATTTCTGTTTGCCTGATACAGGACACATTCCACTTACCTTAATCCAGAGAGTTTAGGTACAGATTAATGGCACATAGACTTAAAACCCACAAGTTTGTGCAACGATATTGCCGGAGCATAATTAGATAAAGCCAAGTAGCTTATCAATACAGAGCACAATAAAATATCCTTGGTCAACTTGAAAGATCCTTTGTGCAATGTGATCCCAAACCACTAATTGAAATCTAGAAATCCAATGAAGTAAATGACAAATTTAATGTACTCTGAGGTAGGGACCCTGTCGTAGGCCTTTGTTCAGGATCAGTTTTCAGGATACATTGTTCGGCTTCATTCCAATTTGTTTGAGACTGTTCTTCAGTTTTGTACCAAGTTTGCTGGTTGACATTTGTGCTGACTTTGACCCAGGGACATTTATGTTCTATGTCTCTGATGTGTGAGCACCTGTAATTCATCCGAATACAGTCTTCTGAGTTTCATTTGTGTTAATTTTGCTTGTACAATTGGTTTTAGCTAGGCCAGAGGGTTTGGAACATTCTGTCCTGAATCTATGAGTATTCTTCCAAGGAAAGAAAATTGTTTTCTCAACTATAAAGAATCAACAAAAAAAACTTATATTTATTTGTATTTTACTTAATAAAATACCTCAGGCACTTCATAGGAGCATTGTAAAACAAAATTTGACATCAAGCCACATAATGCATATTAGGGCAGATGATCAAACACTTGATCAAACAAAAGGACAGGAATGATCTTACCAAAAAAAAATTTAAGCGTCAAGCAAGAGTTTCAGACCCGTTCTTTTGGCCAGAGAAAAGAAAAAATCTTTTCACACTTAGAGAAAGAAAATGAGGCAAAGTATGGTTTTCGTCATTAGGGTGAGTGGATGGCGTCTATACATGTCAAAAAGCCAACTGCTGACTGCTAGAGGCCACTATTGCGCATGCACCTGATCTCCCAATGCACTATGTACAATAATCCAGAGTGCATTGGGAGATTGTCACTTCCCCACTCCCTGGACATCGCCTCCCCCACCCCCCCAATTGCCCTCCTGATCACAACCCTCTCTCCGATTTCCCAGGAGGATAGGGATGAGAAAAATATCAGCCATGATTGAATGGCGGAGCAGACTCAATGTGTCGAGTGGCCTAATTTTGCTCCTATGTCTTATGGTCTTATGGACAACATGTTCTAGCTTGAACTGAAAAGTGAGAAATAACATTTGCACCAGGCAATGATTATCTGCAAGGAGTCTAACTACCTTCCAATGATATTCAACAGCATCATTAAATCCTTTACCATCAACATCCTGGAGGTTACCATTGATCAGGAACAAATGGATTTGTCACTTAAATATTGTTTTTCGAAGAACAAGTCAGTGACCAGTGACTCCCATTGACAAGATAAAAGCCAGGACTGTGATGGAATGCCCATCACTTATTTGGATGAGTGCAATTCCAACAACACTCAAGGAGTTCAATATCATCCAGCATCGAGCAACCTGTTAGATTGGCACTCCATCCATTATCTTCACCATTTGCTCTCTCCATCATTGATGCATAGTGGCAGCAGTGAATGCCATTGATAAAATTTGCTGCAGCAACTTGCCAAGGCTTTGACAGTAGCAACTTTGAAACCTGTGGCCTCTATTTCTTAGAAGAACAAGGGCAGCAGGAACATCACAACCTACCTCAAATTTTCCTCCCCAGTCACTTTCTGTCCTGATTTGGATATCACCATTTTTTCATCTTTGCTGAGTCAAATCTGTGGAACACCTTACCAAACTGAAGGTTATGAACTAACTCATGGCCAACTTCTTTCATTCAGTTCGGGATGGGTAATGAATGCTGGCCTTGCCAGTGACACCCATACAATGCAATTGAATAAATAAAGGCAAACAACTTAACTGAAGTAGGAATACAAGTGAAGTTCCAAGATGAGTGGGATTATTTTATGTGATGGATCAGATCATATTTCAATAGTCAGCTCCTCCTCAAACTATGTAGGGTGGGTCTGCCTCCCATGGGGGGGGGGGGGGGGGGGTGGCGGTCTGCCGGTGTGGAGTGTAGGGGGGGGATCGTCACTGCTGGGGTGGCTGGAGATTGGGGTGCTCTGGGATGGGGGGGGGGGCGGTTCGGGGCTAGCCTCAAACATTTCCACTCCATCTGACGAAGGAGCAGCGCTCCGAAAGCTTATGGTATTTGCTACCAAATAAACCTGTTGGACTTTAACCTGGTGTTGTTAAAACTCTTACTGTGGTCCCTCCATGCCAATGCTATAGTTAAGAAAGGCCATCAATGGCTCTACTTTCTCAGAAGACTAAGGAAATTCAGTATGTCGGCTACGACTCTCACCAACTTTTATGATGCACCATAGAAAGCATCCTTTCTGGTTATATCACAGCTTGATATGGCTCCTGCTCAGTCTATGACCACAAGAAACTACAAAGGGTCATGAACGTGGCCCAATTCATCACACAAACCAGCCTCCCATCTATTGACTCTGTCTACACTTCCGCTGCCTTGGAGAAGCAGCCAGAACAATCAAGGACCCCACGCACCCCAGATATACTCCCTTCCACCTTCTTCTGTGAAGAAAAACATACAAAAGCTTGAGGTCTTATACCAACTGACTCAAAAACAGCCTCTTCCCTGCTGCCATCAGATTTTTGAATGGACCTACCTAATATTAAGTTGATCTTTCTCTGCACCCTAGCTATGACAGTGACACTACATTCTGAACTCTCTCCTTTCCTTCTCTATGAATGGAATGCTTTGTCTGTATAGCACGCAAGAAACAATACTTTTCATTGTACAATAATACATGTGACAATAATAAATCAAATCTCCAGGTTTATAGCTAATTTTGGGATACTTGTATCCTCTATAGTGAAGACAGATGCAAAATAGCTGTTCAATTAATCTGCCATCTCCTTATTTTCTATTGTCAATTCTCCAAGACTCACTTTCTATAGGACCAAACTGACTTTGTTAACTCTTATTTTATTAAATACTTGTAAAAACTCTTCCTACCTGTTTTTATTTTTCTGTTTAGCTTTCACTCATACTCTATTTTTTTCCCTCCTTTAATTGTCCTTTTCTATTCCTTTGCATTATCCGATCTTCTGACCTGATACTTGTCTTTGCACAATTATCTGTTTTTTCTTGAAGTTTGATGTTATCTTTAACTTTTCTAGTTAACCATGGATGGTGGGTCTATCCTGTGAACTTTTTTTCATTTGTTGGAATATATCTATTCTGTGTATTCTGAAATATTGCCTTAAATGTTTGCCACTGCAACTCTATTGACCTATCCCTTAACCTAATTTGCCATTCCATTCAGCTTTCATGCCCTCATAATTAAAGTTTAAAAACAGCGGCTAGAACTTTATGGCTGTTCACACCGATCTTCTGGTTCACCAATGGCGCACCCCTGCCACGGGTGGGAAATCCCATTGACTGCCGCTGGATCAGAAGATCCAGTGAATGGATCCATTGCGAGAAACACATCACGGGAGGTCAGAAAATCCCCCCCATAGTCTCAGACCCATTCCTCTCTCCCTCAACTGAATGTAAAATTCAATCATATTATGGTCGCTGCTACCTAGGGGCAGTTTCACTATGAAATCATTCATTGCTCCCACCTCATTGCACAATACCTACTCTAGTATAGCCTTCTCTCTAGCTGGCTCCAGAACATGCTGTTCTAAGAAAGTACCCCGAAAATTCCTCATCTGGGCTCCCTTTGCCCATCTGACTTTTCCAGTCTATGTAAATTAAAATCTCCCATGATTACCACCGTACCTTTCCGACAAGCACCAATTATCTCTTTCTTTATGCTCCAGCCTACCACATGGTTATTGTTAGGGGGCCTGTACACAATTTCTTACATTTACCATTTCTCATCTCTACCAAAACCGTTTCCATATCCTGGATTCCTGAACTTAGGCCCTCCCTCTGTATTATGCTAATACTATAATTAACTACTAAAAAAAAGCAAGGGGATCACAAGAGATAGATGAGAAAATACAGATAACATGCAAGAAAGTCAAGAGAATAATTGTGTATTATTAAATGAGGCAAAATAATAGCTTTTCAAGGTACAGTCTGATAGCAGGTGAACATAGCAAACATAGCAGGTAAATCAACTGAATTTATAAACTGTACACTATTGCTTTTTTGAAATGCAGGTAAAAAAATATTGATGAATGTTTTGGAGCTTTTTGCCAGCAAGTAGTTCTAAATCTTCTTCCAATTATGTGCTCTTCATGTTGAATGAAGCATTGTGAAGACTTCAGAGAAGGAAGGTCAGTATTAAGCTATACTATCAACTTTAGCAACCTTATAACATTAAGTCCTGACCTTTACACTTTTATTTACAGACTCAGAATTGACAGAATTTAAGAAAGCCAAGCTCTGAGGTAAATTCTAGATCAATCAGAATTGATTATATTAAATCATTCTCCTATCTTTTAAAATAGACATTCAACAAAGTTATGAATCAAATTACATATCTTCACCATGGAGATGATATCTTGATTAAGAAATCAAAAAATAAAAATTCTGACTAGCAAAGTTCACATACAAAACATGAACACATTTGCAATACATTCCTTGGCATGCTATTTTATGCAGTTTAAATTAATCTAGTTTATGCCCATGTTGCTTAGTGCAATATGTTCATGCCTTCACATTTAAATGTGAACAATGCAACAGACAGATTTGATGCTATCAATTTCAATATTCCAAAATCAGATCTATGTAATCTCCAGCGACATTTTTGCAATGGTAACCTTTTAAAGCAAGCGAATAAGAACCAGCAAAGTTTTTTTAAACAAAGGTTTATTTGCCAAGACAATTACATCAATGTTGCACATACACAACATGGAAATTGCATTCACCAATTTAAATAAAACACGCACACACACGCACGCACACACATAATATAAATTCAGTGTTAACAAGTTCATCATTGCAACATCAAATTAGTAAATATCTAATGCAACATTTCCATGCAATTCCCAGTGATTTTTTAATGGGGGTGGGGGTGGTGCTGTTAGATAGGACAGGGGCAGAACTGCACTCACCTCCAAGTTAAGCACTTAGAAAATACAGTATTGGCTCTTATAGATTAAAGTTATAAAGCACTCTAAGACACTAAAGAAAAATACTACCAAATACCGAGTCATTGGAATGTCCTTGAGAGCAGAAAGATATAAAACATTACAATTTTTCTAAACTATAACAATATTCAAAAACCATATACTATGGTATAACAATATTCCAAAACCATTATAGAAAATTAAGAACAGTTTTCTAGGTGCCCTGTTTATTTTCAGCTAGAATGTTTGTTCAATTCTGGTATTTTTCATTGAGATAAAAGAAATGCTGGAGATCTAACATAAAAGCTGTAACCTCCATTTTGACGCAGGTGCCGGTGAAATCATTAACTGTTCCTTTTCTTTTACATGTTGATTAACCTGTTTTCAGCATTCTGATTTTCCACCCCAACACATTTCCGTTGACCTCTGTTCCATTACCTATTAAGGCACAACAAAATATGCCTCGTGCAGTTTTGTGGTATTGTTTTTAACAATGAATGCAGCAATCTAACTTACAGCAAGCATTTCCTCATGTTCCTATCCCCTGTAAAGACCAACTGAACTGTTCTAAGGCTGTCTTCAACAATGGAACACAAGGAAAACTTATATAAATTTCACCTTGTGTTAATCCCGAGTTAGTTAATATTTCAGATATTCTGGTATCTAAACTCAGTCCCAAGTATTATTCCTTTGGGCTACCAACACCACATTTCTGATTGTGTTTCCAGCCCGAGTAACATCCCCTAATGCTAATCACGAACCCCTAATCTTACCCTTGATAGTTTTGCCTTAATTATAACTCTGACATCCTTACCCAAGCCCCAAACTTAATCCTAGACCCAAATCCTAACCCCAATTCCGATAACTAAACACAAATCCTTTAACAAGTAACATTAACCATTAACATTAACCCAAAACGTAAACCTAATCAAACCACCAATCCCTAACCATTAAACCTAAATCACAGATTATCATTAGCATAATGTAGGTCCAGCTTTCGTATCATTGTGCCATCATTAATGATGCAGGTTAACAGTGTTGTCAATAGCCATTCCATGTTTATTTCTAAATAAGAATTTTAAAAAATACTTCCATTTGTATGATTGCACCTGAAATTTTAAATTTCTCTATTTCCCACAGTGAAATGGAAGCATTCTAGGAATATTAGAATCCAAACGGCGTGGGGTGCGTGTGTGTGGAAGGGATGGTGAAGGGAGGTGTGGGAAGGGTGCAGAGGAGAACCGGGGTCTGAAAGCGAGAAGGTCTCGAAACTCAAAGAGGAAAAGATGAACAGGGTTTGAAAGATAGAAGGAGAACCAAGGTCTCAAGGGGAGAGATGAATGGGGGCATGAAGGAGACAGGGAAACTGAGGCTCAAGGGGGAGAAGAGAACAGGGTCTCAATGGAAAGAGGCAAACTAGGGCTCGCCATAGGAAATAGTGTGAAAATGTGCTGCCTGATTACTTTAAATGGGTTAGTACCTTCATTAAAATGATGGACAGAGGAATTTCATGTGAACATGTTAAAGCAGTTGTGTACCACAACTTATTTTCATCCAATGCATTTTTGAAAAATCAACTGTTATGATGCACACCTGCTCATCCCTCTCCACACTCCTTCCACTTCAATCGCTTTTGAACAAAATTGCTCCATCTAAAAAGTTGACTGGTGCTCAAACTCACTTAGAGTATAGTGATTTTAGTGACTCAGCAACCATTCACAAAAAAAATCAAAACAAGTCAAAAGGGCACCGGTGCAGGTGACTGTATACACTAAACAGTGCTGAGAATAAATCTTTTCCAAAATCTAAACACAAAAAGAACAAACTTTGTAACTCAGTAGACAAATACCTATGAAGCAGTCAGGTATCCTCACATTCTCAAGTGGGAAAAACAAATTCTGCAACATTACAGAAGTCATGATGTATTTGCCAAACATCCTACATATGGCAAAATTAATTTTGAAGTTTGGGTAGTGAAATTCTTACTGTATTCTCTCATGGTTAGTTGATATTATTGGCAATTATACAGCTTATTTTAACCATAAGCAACAAATTGTTTTGTAAATCACCAGAGAATTTAGAAAAAACACTGGATGGGATTTTACAGCCTCACTCGTCCCGAAACTGTAAAATCTTGCCCAAGGTCAATGGACCTTCCCATTGTCCGCCCCTCGCCCGCTCCGAATCCCGTGGCGAGCGGGACGGTAAAATTCCAGCCAATGACTTTTAAAAATGTCATTCAAGTGGACCTCATTTTAGAATGGACTATAGACTTGACTGTTTTGTGAATTAGTTGATCAAGGTTAACCTTAGCAAGTTAGAACACTATCAAGCGTCTTAAGGTTAGGTGGTACAGTGGCCAAGTGCCAAATGGCTGCACCACAAAATGACAGCGGGGTTGACAATTACAATTTTGCATCCAGTGAGTATTCAATCTCCACTGGGTTGGAGCACTGAGGGGACAGACAGGTTGCAGGAAAGCAAGGTGGGTGTGGGGGGAACAAAATGGAGGGGGGGGGGGGAGACTGCAAAGGCTTCAGCTGTACAGATTCTCATGACTAACACCAGTGTGGCATCAGCAGAAGTAAATCCCAGGCTGGTCAGTTGACTCCTTGCTCAGCTGTGAGTGGAATACAGAGGAACCAGAAATAATAAGAGAAATGTTCAGACAGAAAAGGAAGGCGGGTGTGGGGAAAGATCAAGTTGTAAAGTTTGTACATTTGTATTTTTGTGGGACACTGCTGGAACACATGTACAGTGTAGGAATATTCAGAATCTGTGTACAAGCAAACTATTTTACAACACATTTAGCAATAGGGATATATGAATTCTGTGGTCCCCCTTTCAAGGTTTCAGAGGATAGGACATTACAGATTACACCATATATACAATAAATGGAAGAAGGAGGTAAACACTTAATAGAGCAATATTTAAAAAATATTTTATACAATCCATTCTGACTATTACATATGATTATTTCAGTGAATAGGGGATCCACCAAGATAAGATATTTGACAAAGACCCTTAATAAAGAATTTCTAAACAAAAAGGGAAAAAAGTACGTCATGAATAGGTGCAAAAATACCAATTCTAGTCAGGAAATGACTCCCATTACAAAAAAGATATGAGAGCTAAAGGGCGCTGCTTGATGCTTATGGTTCCAAGTCATGAGTTGGATATTATTGATATTTTGTGGCACATTCAATTTGTGTGTTGAAGATCTCATGCCAAATATCAACCCATATTTCTTTTTAGAGAACTTGCATTGGTGCGCCATGGAGGTTAATGGTATGGTCAAAAGTCAACCTTCTTGTTATGAAACAATGTCTGATTTCAGCTAGCCTCCAGTTCCTCATGTTTAGTAGATGGGATTCTACAGGTCTAGCACATGCTATTAGTAAGAAGAGATCTTCAGTAACATCCACACCATTTGAAAAACAACCCACAACATTCAATCAACAGATATGCCGTTGGTATCCAAAATATTCTACCTGTACCAAAATGGGCAAATTGTTGCTAGTTTTATTTTCATAATTCTTCCTTTGAGCACAATGTTCATTTCCCTCAGAAAAGCATCTGATGATTGGGTAATAATATAGGTATATTCTGGAGACTTCATAGTTATAAAGACCGTCATTGCATCTTATATTTTATAAAAGGTCACTGGAAATATGTGGGATTGTAAAGTCCAGGCTGAGTTGCTGCACCACTGGATGTGCAACAGGACAAAACCTATTCTTAGTCCTGCGTATGGGGTTATCAGCATAAAAACGGCAGATGCTCATGCCATTTATAGCATTTTATGGGCATCAGCTCTGACAAGGATGGGGGCAACAGGTCAGTCTAGCTAAAATGACATTTATTATTACTCATGTGCTCCTTCTTTTTTACTACAGCATTACAGGATCTGGCATTGGAGGCCTGATGTACAGATGTTGTATGATAAGTGTACCTGCATCGTGTAATAGGTGGCCTATGTGTACATGAAGTGGAAATGGTGGAATTTGTGGAAGAAAAACACATGCCTGTTTCAAACGGTAAAGCTATAATGAAAGAACAAAAATGTGTGGAAAAAGCAACAAGTCCCCATCAGAATTTTTTTACTGGGGAGAAAAGGGGACAAACATCCAGAGGAAATTTCTGCCCCAAATTATTCCCCACACCAAATTTGTGTGAATTTTGTTAGTTTTTGAAATTTGAGTTTGAATTTTGGAGTTGGGTAGTTTCAAGACAACTTTGGACTGAAGATGATTGGAATTTGTTGCCACAACTAAATTTAACTGAGGCAACATTTCTGTTTTGTAGGCAACATTTCTAGTCAAACCATTCGCGTGTAAAATTGGATCAGTATTTTATTTTCTGTTCAAACATTTTATTGGGATAGTGGGTGACTTGTTCAAAGTGGTTTACTGGCTACAAAGAAATTAGGGTAGAATTCCTGCATTGTGAACTATCCGATGTCTTTCCTAAACCCACCAGATGTGCACATATCCATAACAAAACAAAATGGTCCACTGTTGTATGCTGAAGGTTATACTACTGCAGTTATGAGCCCTCAGGCAAATTTGACCTTGTTGTATTTTAAAATCAATTAAAGCTTCAGCCATTTCTTTTACCTGATCTGAGATAGCCCCAAATACTGAACAGACCACTTACCATGATTACTGAGACATTATGCTCATGGTACTAGCTTTGAACCTTTATTTTTGATTTTGTACTTTCATGTGTAATATCTGCAATGTAACAGTTGATTTGTTTTAAATCTGGAATGTTAGGTTCAGATCTGTCAAAGATAGTGTCATTTTCTGGTGATCTTACATTGTATGATTTAAGTCTGTGGTTTGATTTGGTGGTTGTTAAGGCTTCAGGCATTTCAGACTGTTACCTCCAGACGACTTGACAAGTCAGAAAAAGGTCACAGAGACATATTCAGAAACATGATCCAACTATTGAAGGCCAATCTATATTGTGCTAGTTTCATCTAGGAATGTATAAGACATGAACCTACTTAACTATTCGGCAGTAAATAGCTGGTTAAATTGTTATTCAGATTTAGATATCAATCAATGCACCCATTTGAATAACTAGGGTAGCTTAAAGACAAAATAAAAACAACCATGGTTATAAGCAGAGATTAATAAATAATATCTGACACTGGAGAAGATATGGCTGACGAGAACGAAGCTGAGCTGCATCTTCAGTTGGATTTCCTTCTCCTCAGGTGCAGAAATAAACTGGAAAAGAGCAACAACAAAGAGTGGAAAATCAGAGAGCGCGAGTAAACCGGGAAAAAAGAGAGTTTGGAACTAAATTTAACTTCAAAGGACATTATGAACCATCCCAATTGCAAGGCAAACCCATGTTGGGGAGAGACAAAGGCAGGCAGGATCCGATTCTGGGACTCTCACCCTTATGACCATCAAGTGGCATTTTTGAGGGCATGAGTGTGGGTCAAAAACCCCAATGTAGCAATCCTGATGCCTCTATTGTGGAGATGGCGATTTCACACTCCCCTCAATTTTCATGGAGCTGGGCTGGTTTCCAGATGCTTCTGAAGGAGACATCATTCCTGCCAGCTCCGAATTGTCGTGAACCATGGGGGAAACCATGCTGATCAATTTAAAGGTCACTAATTTTTTTTCAAACAAAATCCTATCATTAATTCCTGTATTAAAACGATACTTATCATTCAGCATTACATTACAACATGTAAAGTTAAATTTATCTGTCAGAAGTTTTCCAACTCTGGAACAGGTTCGCCTTATGGTTGACGGTCTGAAGTCACCACTCCACAATGGACCTACTGGTGTTAGGATTGCTGCGTGCAGACTCACTACCTTATCTCATGCCCTTAAAAATACTACACAATGGGAATATAAGCAGTGGGTCCTGAACACCACTTTCTACCCCCCACCTGATGCGGCTTTGTCCCTTATCAAGATGGCAAATTCTAGATCAGTATATAACATGTTGCTATTGTAAAAAGTTCCATTCAATCATTAAAAACAAAATGGCAAATTATGCCCATAAAAGGCAGGTGCTGCAGCTGACAGCCAAGGATGCCAATCAGTCAAATCTCCAGAGTGAGAACCTCCAATATGGCCACCTTCTGCGCCATGTAGGTAGGTCACATCTCAAAGAGGAATACCAGCTTGGAAAAGATGCCAAATTGAATTGAGGGGCAGAGAGGAAAAGGTCATAAAACTCTAAGAAATAGGGACAGGGGCAGGCCATTTGGCCCATCAAACCTGCTCCACCATTAAGTAAGATCATGGCTGATCTGACTGTGTCCTTAACTCTAATTTCCTGCCTGTCCCCCATAACCCAGGACTTCCTTCTCAGTCAAATATTTGTCAAAATAGCCTTGAAGATATTCAATGACCCAGCCTCCACTGCTGTCTGGGGAAGAGAATTGTGTATGGAACCAAAAGAGATGGGGGAGATACTAAATGGTTTTTTTGCATCCGTATTTACTGAGGAAACGGGCATGGAGTCTACGGAAATAGGGCAAACTGGTAGGGAGGCCATGGAACCTTTACAGATTAAAGGGGAGGAGGTGCTCGCTGTCTTGAGGCAAATCAGAGTGGATAAATCCCCAGGACCGGACAGGGTATTCCCACGGACCTTGAGGGAAGCTAGTGTTGAACTTGCAGGGGCCCTGGCAGACATATTTAAAATGTCAGTATTCACGGGGGAGGTGCCGGATGATTGGAGGGTGGCTCATGTTGTTCCGTTGTTTAAAAAAGGTTCCAAAAGGAATCCGGGAAATTATCGGCCAGTAAGTTTGACGTCGGTGGTGGGCAAGTTATTGGAAGGTGTGATAAGGGATAGGATCTACAAATATTTGGATAGGGGACAGGGACTTATTAGGGAGAGTCAACATGGCTTTGTGCGTGGTAGGTCATGTTTGACCAATCTATTAGAGTTTTTCGAGGAGGTTACCAGGAAAGTGGATGAAGGGAAGGCGGTGGATGTTGTCTACCTGGATTTCAGCAAGGCCTTTGACAAGGTCCCTCAAGGGAGGTTAGTTAGGAAGGTTCAGTCGCTAGGTATACATGGGGAGGTAGTAAATTGGATTAGACACTGGCTCAATGGAAGAAGCCAGAGAGTGGTTGTGGAGGATTGCTTCTCTGAGTGGAGGCCTGTGACTAGTGCTGTGCCGCAGGGATCGGTGTTGGGTCCATTGTTGTTTGTCATCTATATCAATGATCTGGATGATAATGTGATCAATTGGATCAGCAAGTTTGCTGATGATACAAAGATTGGAGGTGCAGTGGACAGTGAGGAAGGTTTTCAAAGCTTGCAGAGGGATTTGGACCAACTAGAAAAATGGGCTGAAAAATGGCAAATGGAATTTAACGCAGACAAGTGTGAGATATTGCACTTTGGAAGGACAAACCAAAGAAGAACGTACAGGGTAAATGGTAGGACTCCGAAGAGTGCAGTTGAACAGAGGGATCTGGGAATACAGGTACAGAATTCCCTAAAAGTGACGTCACAGGTAGATAGGGTCGTAAAGAGTGCCTTTGGTACATTGGCCTTTATAAATCGGAGTATCGAGTATAAAAGTTGGAGTGTTATGGTAAGGTTATATAAGGCATTGGTGAGGCCAAATTTGGAGTATTGTGTACAGTTTTGGTCACCTAGTTACAGGAAGGATGTAAATAAGATTGAAAGAGTGCAGAGAAGGTTCACAAGGATGTTGCCGGGACTTGAGAAGCTGAGTTACAGAGAGAGATTGAATAGGTTGGGACTTTATTCCCTGGAGCATAGAAGATTGAGGGGAGATTTGATAGAGGTGTATAAGATTTTGATGGGTATAGATAGAGTGAATGCAAGCAGGCTTTTTCCGCTGAGGCTAGGGGAGAAAAAAACCAGAGGGCATGGGTTAAGGGTGAAAGGAGAAAAGTCTAAAGGGAATATTAGGGGGGGCTTCTTCACGCAGAGAGTGGTGGGAGTGTGGAATGAGCTGCCGGATAAAGTGGTAAATGTGGGGTCACTTTTAACATTTAAGAAAATGTTTCATGGATGAGAGGGGTGTAGAGGGATATGGTCCAAGTGCAGGTCAGTGGGACTAGGCATAAAATGGTTCGGCACAGACAAGAAGGGCCAAAAGGCCTGTTTCTGAGCTGTAATTTTCTATGGTTCTATGGTTCTAATTCCAAAGACTAATGACCTTCTGAGAGAAGAAATTCCTCCTCATTGAAATTCCTCCTCATTGAAATTCCTCCTCATTGAAATTCCTCCTCATTAAACTGTGTCTCCTAGTTCTAAATTCTCCCCAAGGGGAGACATCCTCCCAGCATTACTCTGTCCAGCTCCCCTGGAGTTTCATATGTTTCATTAAGATCACATTTTTCTACAATAGGCACGTAAACCCAATCTACTCAATTTCTCCTCAGAATCACTTCATCTCAGGAATTAGCCTACTGAACCTTCTCTGAACTACGTCCAAGACAAGTATATCCCTCCTTAAGTAAGGAGACCAGAGTGTACACAGTACTTCAAGTGTGGGTTCACCAATGCCCTGCACAGTTGTAGCCAGACTTCCTTACTTTTATACTCTATCCCCTTTGCAATAAAGGCCAGCATTGTGTTTACCTTCTTAATTACTTGCTGCAACTGCATGCCAAGATTTTGTGATTCACGTACAAGGGCACATTCTGCAGTCTCTGTCCATTTAAATAGCCTGTTTTTCTATTTTTCATGCCAAAGTGGACAAGCTCACATTTTTCCACATTATACTACAACTGTTAAATATTTGCCCGTTTGCTTAACTTATTCCTTTGCAAACACTTTATATTTCCCATACAACTTGTTTTCCTAACTATCTTTGCATCACCACCAGATTTGGTTGCAATAAAGTTGGTCCCTTGATCTGAGCCGTTAATATAGATCATAAATAGTTGAGGCCGTGGCACTGATTCTTGCAGCATTCTACTACTTACAGTTTGCCAACTTGAAAATAGCCCATTTAACCCAACTCTGTTTCCTGTTAGTTAGCCAATCCTTTACCAATGCTAATATATCATCCCCACCACCATGAGTTCTTATCTTGTGCATAAACCTTTTATGTAGCATCTTATCAAATGCCTTTTGTAAATCCAAATACATTACATCCGCTGGCTCCTTTTTGTCATATCCTCACAGAACTAATAAATTTGTCAAGCACAATTTCTCTTTCACAAAACCATGTTGACTCTGCCTGATTGTATTGTGATTTTCTAAATGTCCTGTGACTCCTTGATAATGGATACTAGCATTTTCCAGACATTAGGCTAACTGGTCAGTAGTTTCCTGCTTTCTGTCCCACTCTTTTCCTTAATAGTGCTGTTATATTGGAGGCGATCTAAACCTCTGGAACATTAACAAAATCTCAGGAATTTTGGAAGATTACGACCCATGCATCCATTATCTCTTCTTTTAAGAGCCTAGGATGCAGGCCAGCTAGTATCACTATGAACTAACAGCTGTATTTGCAGCTAGTATCTGTGAAAGGACAGAAGTTGGATAAGGCACACACAGATGGATGAGATTCAGTGTTGCCTTCAATGGCATGGTGGCTCAGTGGTTAGCACTGCTGCCTCACAGCACCAGGGACCCAGGTTCAATTTTGGCCTTGGGTGACTGTCAATGTGTTTGCATGTTCTCTTCATGTCTGCATGGGTTTCCTATGGGTGCTCTGACTTTCTCTCAGTCCAAGGATGTGCAGATTAGGTGGATTGGCCATGGTAAATTGTCCCTTAGTGTTCCAAGATGTGTAGGTGAGCGGTGATCAGTGGGGTAAATAACATGGGGCTACAGAGATAGGGCCTGGGGTAGATAAAACAAAGTGGGTCAATGCAGGTTTGGTGGGCCAAATGGCCTCCTTCTGAATCTAAGACTTCTACGATTCTATGAACAACTACTCTCAGACCCAATTCAATCACATGGAGACCCAATCTTCCACCCTCTCTAATAATCATAGACTCCAAAACTTCTCTCCGTAATGCTAGAAGTCTTTTGAAATTTCTCTCCCCAGCACTTTTATCATGTCCAATTAGTCACAGACTGTAGTCCCTCCTTCCAACAGAAATGCACCGTCTTCCCCCAATTCTCCTGTTCTTCAGTAGACTGTCCAGTGTTCCCAGACTCCACTATCCAGCTCAGATTGGCTTAAGACCCTAGGACCCTCACCAAATGCTCCACGATCCCAAGCTCTCACTGCCAAGGATCCCCTTCCAGTACTGCCACAACCAGCAGTCACTTCCTCTAATTTTTCCCACACCATAATATCTCAACATAGTGCTCCTATAACTGAAGACATGTGTCACAGTCGAACAACTTTCACAACGTACAGTCCCAATACTCTTGTATTTCAGAACTCTCTTTCCCTATTGCCAGACCCAAGGACCTCCAATGTAGGTCATTTAATTTTAAAAAGCTACACTGGCCCTAGCACAGTTACGTGTCTGTTGATTACAAGCCTCTCTAACATCTGCTGTAGAGAGGTTGGTTATGACACAATCTTTACATATGGTGCCATTTCATTGTTACCAGCTTGTTTGGTTTTGCCCATCCCTTAGTATTAGTGGATCTCATATGGCATTGTTCACAGTGAGTTGAGGGCATCAACATCTTACACGACATAACCTCCAAAAAGCTGTCAGAGCCACAACTGTGTGCTGGGAAGAAAGTAGAACCAAGTGATTTTATTCTTCCAAACCTAAATTAGAGCCACAGTGTAAGGCAGTTAGTCTGAAACATTGCAGAGTTATCATATATTCCAATAAAAATACTTACTTATGAGAACGATGATAATGAATGCACATATTGCTCCAAGTATAATCATCATCTATAAGGTTAACAAGAGAGAAATTAGGCAAGCGGTATGCATAAGCATATCACATCAAATGAAGTTATATAAAGTCAGATTTAGTTAATTTAATTATTTTTCCAGAACACATTGATCCTCTTTCACTTGTGGTGACATATACAGAGTAAAACTGAAGGGACAGTAATTTCTAATGTAGGGTCAATAACGTGTACTTTGCGACACAATATTCAAAGTGCTGCAGTGGTCAACACAAGAGTGCTAACCGGCGATGGCGTTGCTGGGCACTGGCCCACGGGGCCTCGGATCTATTTTGCCAAACCCCAGCTGGCCGGATCCGGATCTATTTTGTGAGCCACTGGAAAATCTGAGTTTAAAATGAGAATTGGACTTACGCTTTTTAATTTCTCGATTGATTAACGGCACACACAGTGGGGTGTACTACTAGCTTAAACGAGAGAGCCTATCAGCAGCAAATCCAGGTTAAAACTCTGATTGGATAAGAACCAAAGAGCGGGAAGGTAAGTAATGGTTGGAAGCAGGCGTGCGTGAGGCCAAGAGGCGAGGGAGAGGTATGCCGGCTGGCCATTCGGCAAGAACACAGTGTGGGGAAGCCAAGGGCGGCGCTGACAGCAGAGTGGACACCCACCCCCAACCAGTAGCAGGTGTGGAATGCCCAGAGGTGCGGGAGAAGTGTGGTGGCCACAATGAGGACACAGCTTGGGTAAGGCAGGCTGCCTCGAGGAACCCAGATGAGGGAAATGAGAATAGGAGAGTATGAGGGAATGTGGGGAGACACTGAGGGGATGGGGATGGGGGAGAGTGAGGGTGTGGGGGTTGGGTGAGTTTGTGAGGGGGTTTTTGGAGGGAGAATTAGTGAGGGGGTTGTGGAGAGGGAGATTTTGTGAGGGGCTTTTGGGAGGGAGATTTTGTGAGGGTGTTGTAGGAGGAAAAAGTTTGTGAGTGGGGAATGGGAGCAGGAGAGTGTAATGTTGTTTCAAATCCATGATCAGAATCACAAAGTTTATTTATTAGTCACAAGTAGGCTTACATTAACACTGCAATGAAGTCAGTGTGAAAATCCCCGAGTCGCCACACTCCGGCACCTGTTCCGGTACACTGAGGGAGAATTTAGCATGGCCAATGCACCTAACCAGCACGTCTTTCGGACTGTGGGAGGAAACCATGCAGCCATGGGAAAACGTGCAAACTCCACACAGTCACCCAAGGCCGGGAATCAAACTCAGGCCCCTGTCGCTGCAAGGCAACAGTGCTAACCACTGTGCCATCGTGCTGCCCTAGCTTCATAGTTGAAAGATGAATCCAAAGTATTGAACAGTTCTTGTGGCTTCCACCTTTGCGTTCTGTGGGGTGAGGGTAGGTAAAAAACACATGCAGGGAGAAATGTCAAAAATATTCCCATCATCCCCCTACCAAAAACATTGTGCCAAACCCACTGAAAAGGTTTTAAAAGAAACATTTAAATAATCATCATGTCTGCAATATAACTGTCTCTAAGGCTCAAATTCATGTAGATTTATCGCAAAACTTTTGTGCAATGTCTTCTGCATTGGGTTGTAGATTTTTGTTAAGTTGGCCAGGTTGGCTGTGGACAAATGTAGTTCTGGTTTCAGGAGGCGTTTATTTTTTTTTGGGTTATTTTATCTTCGTCCAGCACAGCACTGTGGATTACAGTTCAATTCTTTGTACTTGTGTGTGTTTGATAGAGGGCCTGAGCCTCAAATCCTTATGGTATGTGGTGATGTCCCTGCTAACAACAGTGGAAAATTGCGGTGTGTCTGTTCATTGCCACCAAATTTATTTTGGACTTTGGTTCCAGCTATATCACAAGGTGTCAGAAACAGACCATTTGGTCCAACTGGTCTAGACTAGTGTCTGTGCTCCACATGAATCTCTCCAACCACTCTTCATCAAACCCTATCAGCATAATCTTCTATTCCTTCCCCATTCAGCAGCTTATCTTCCCCTTAAATGCATTTCTGCTATTCACCTCTATTGCTTCTTGTAGCAGCAAGTTCCACATTCTTGCCACTCTTTGGCAAGAGAAACAGTTAATATTTCACTTCAAATACCCATCAAAAGGTTTCCAATCTTAACTATGCACACCATTCCTGTCTATAAAACATCACTTTGAGGTGAAATGCTAACTCTGTTTCTCTCTCTCCACAGATGCTACCTAAACGGAATATTTCCAGCATTTTCTATTTTTATTTGTGTGTTCGCCAACCTGCTGTGATATTGCCCTTGATGTTTCATTGACAGATTTTTGATTTGATTGATTAAGGACATACACAGATCCCCTGTTGTTGCACTGTGCAATTTTGATCTCCCACCTACAGCAACGTGCTTTGTAAAAAGCTCGTGGAAGTTAAATGTGCAAAGGAAGTTTGCTGGTTATTGTAAAGTCTGGCCCATTATAATTCATCGTTAAATACCAAAACTTACAACAGCTTGGGAAGCAGAAAAGTAGAATTGGTTGAAGCGTAGAGTTTTCTCTGCAGTCGAGGCAGAGGAAAGCACAAAACTGAGGCGGTACGGTAACATCACTGAGAGGTGGGGGGAGGGTGGAATTACAAGTTTCCGTTATAAATGTGGAGACAGAAGTTTCCAAAATGTAACACTAGGAAGTAAGATTTTATAGACAAGATGGGTGGGATTCTCCGGCCATTCACGCCGACGGGATTTTCTGGTCCTGCTGCAGTGAATGGAGATTTGGCTGAGCGTTGAATTCTTCATCTTTGCTTGCAGCGGTAGTGGCTGGAAAATCCCGGCTGATATGTGCATAATTAAAATTGGAAATATGTCCACATTTTTAAAAAGTAAACAATATTTTTCATGCCCTAACAAATTGCTTTGGTTGAAATTTGGAAATGCATGGATGTTGGATGAGGAAGAAGTAAGACTGATAATTGGGAAATTTTCTGAGCACATTGACTGTACTTGCGCTATGATAACGCCGACTATAGCTATTGATTTAACTTTGAATATGGTCACTTAGACAAATATTGTCAACAAAATTCTTGTTGGCAACATTCCTTCTTCCAAAACTGTGCATCAGAATTGAATATTTGCCACACTGTGGGAAAGTTATCTCTCTTATTGTCCGTTTTACAGATAATCTGTACAAACAGAAATGTGTGCAAACTTCACAGATCTGCTGCTTGTGCAGATTTAATTGCCAGTACATATTTTGAGTCACATTGTAGGTGGATAGGGATAGAATACTGTCTTATTGTAGCAGTAGATCACTCTATGTTAAAATACAGAAAGATTTAACCTATTCGTATCTGTGTGGAGTTTGCACAATGTAGAGTTTGCACGTTCTCCCCGTGTCTGCGTAGGTTTCCTCCAGGTGCTCTGGTTTCCTACCACATTCCAAAGATCTACGAGTTAGGTGAATTGGCCATGCTACAAAATTACTCCTTAAGTGTCAGGGGAAGGATTAGCAGGACAAATACGTGGGGTTATGTGGATAGGGCTTGGGTGGGATTGTTTTGGTGCAGACTTGATGGGCCAAATGGCCTTCTATTACACTGTAGGGATTCTAAGATATAACCTTGATAATCCTTACAGTGCTGATACTCGATTAGCAGAAAAAAAAGTCTTTGATGTTGCTTTGAACTACTCAAAGGTCACATTTGTTTCTAAAGTTGCAGCAACTGCACAGAGGGCAGCTGAGCCAGAAGACACAAAATGAAGTGAGTGAAATATTTTAAATTAATTTCAAGACCATAAAGCATCTAATATAACCTAGCTGGGAGTGCTGTGAGAAAAAAGGGAAAATTATAAAAACTGGAAAGGAATGAAAGAAGAACAAAACAGAAAGAATTTCATAAAAGGATGACATGGAAAATGGTAATGAAGGATAGCATTTCCCAGTCACAAGCACATTCTGTATTTTTTTTGCTTTTTGACAGGCGTATCACAAAAAATAAATCCTCCCAAAGTTTACTTAATATTTAATGTGTTTATTTTTGCAGTAGAGATAATATTACAGAGCTAAAGTCAATCTTGACATTTAAATAGCTTTATTACTTCAACATGGACGCAACTGCATCCAATAAGTTGTTGCCGGGAGATTAGAAGCATCCAGAAGCTAACGGTTAAAGAATCATTGTGTACCAAATATCTGCTGGATGGGTATTTATGTCCTGCTACTTATGTTTAAATTCATGAACTATATGATGGATTTAAGAGATGAACCAGGCCAAATCTAGCCTATAAAGTAAGCATTTTGATTACATTTAAAATTGTCTTCTGTATCTTGTTTAACAGATAGTAAGATGCAACTTCAGGGCTCTAATGAAATTTTGAAGTTTAAATGTCATTCCTTAAAAGCTGACATTTGATCCTGTGGTTGGGTTAATGCAATGCCATCAATTAGATTATACAGTTGCAGTGGTTTCCTTATGAGGTTTTATTTTGTAAACCGGGTATGTATGTGTGCAAACTCAGAATTACACATGTAGTATCGGGCATTTAATTTTAATATCTCAATATCTCTCTTTTATTACCTTCTGACACATTAAAAGCTGTAGGTCCTCTCCGGTAGATTTATAACCCCATTCACTGCTATCAGATCCCTTCAGGCATTGCTCAGTTTTGTGGCATGTAGTTTGAACATTCTCACCTTGCAGTTTTTCCACCAATACTTCCTCTTCAGCTTAGCAGCACTCGTTTCAAATTGTGATGCCCCAGCTTGGAGTGCATCTGCACGATCATCGAGCTCTGATAGCTTCTGATCTCGCTCAAGGACTTTGTCCACATTCACTCGCATGATGTCCACCACCTGGGAAGTACAGTCCAAGGATACATTTCACAATTCCAAGCTCTTACATTAGATTTAATATGTTATGTAGATTTCATCACTTCAGTAAGAGATCCAAATTGCATTCAATGTCTTCCACAGATATTCTTTTAAAGATTTCTCCATCCCACTTTAGAAACATTCCTATTGTTGGAATATACATGTGGATTAGATAAAGAGACCCAATTTATGTGATAGTTCAGTGTCCTATCATAAGGTGCATGGTTTGGACATACCTTCCTTGAACCTTCCTGAACCTGGCTCTAGTTCTGGGGTCATAACCTGGGTGACAAAGGTATAGTTCAGAGCTTTATAAAGGGCTTGCCTGAAGAGGATTCTATCAAAGAAAATGGAAATGACAGCACACAGTCGGCGACATGGTTGCAGAGTGGGCGGTGGCACAGTGGTTAGCCCTGCTGCCTCACAGCGCCAGGGACCCGGGTTCGATTCCCAGCTTGGGGGGGGTCACGGTCTGTGTGGAGTTTGCACATTTTCCCCGTATCTGCGTGGGTTTCCTCCAAGTGCTCCAGTTTCTTCCCACAGTCCAAAGATGTGCGAGTTAGGTGGATTGGTCATGGTAAATTGCCCCTTCATGTCAGGGGGAATTAGCAGGGTAAATATCCGGGGTTACGGGTTTCAGTGCAGGTTCGATGGGCCAAATGGCCTCCTTCTGCACTGTACGTTCTATGATTTCCAGCCTCGCTCACCCCAAAACTAGAAAACAATGCCCAAGGTCAATGGACCTTTACATGGTCCACCCCTCGCCAACTCTGATTCCCGTGATGGGAGGGACAGTAAAATTCATTCCCCCCCCCCCCCCCCCCCCGCCCTACCCTCCCCCCTCATGTCTGCATGGGTTTCATCCAGGTGCTCCAGTTTCTTCCCACGGTCCAAAGATGTGCAGGTCAGGTGGATTGGCCATGCTAAATTGCCCCTTAGTGCCCCACGATGTGTAGGTTAGGGGAGTTAGCCGGGTAAATGCATGCGATTACAGGGATGAGAAGGCGGGGGGGTGGGCCTAGGTTAAGATGCTCTGTCAGAGGGTCGGTGCAGACTTGATGGGCTGAATAGCCTTCTTCTGCACTGTAGGGATTCTATGATTCTGTCACAGTAATGTCAGCAACTGATGGCTGTGGTTAAAAAGGGAGGCTCTAGAAATATGTTTCACAGCAAGTGCAACAAAGGAGATGCTATCTCTTGCTACCCACCTCCATGACTGGGCCATAGGACCTTCAGGAAAGTTGCTGAGGATTTTACTACAAATAATATTGTTTCAATGACCTGTTGGTGGAAGTTCAATGGCCTGGATAGGGATAAGGATGGGACTGCACTGTTACCACATAGTGATATAGTTAAACAACTATTTTTGGCATGCACATATTCCATTTCATCCGTACGCTCATACAGTATTTAACTATCTTCCCATTATAGCACTAATGGAGATCCTTCACATGCAACATTAAACTAAGGACCTATCGGCCCTCCTCTGGTGGTACATTAAAAAATCTGAGGACTTGACTCAAAGAAGAACAGAGGAGATCCCCCAGTGTTTGGACAATATTTATCCCTCAACCAACACAAATAAAATAGATTATCCAGTCATTTATCTCATTGCTATTTGTGAGACCTTACTGAGCTGCTGTATTTCCTAAATTACAACATTTCAAAATGACCTCATTGGTTGTACTTGCCTGTCTAATGGTCATGCATACTTTCTGGCATTACTTCCTTTAATAGGAACCTCAACTGTACAATCTTCTGACAACTCATTCCATGTACATCAGCAGCATGAAGACATAACCCTGTCTTTGCAACACCTATGGGTATTCCCTGATGTACATGGATCACTGTGTATGCCATTCTACCGGCATCAACAGTTCAATGTGTGCCACTGGCTTTAAAAAAGAGTAAGAAGTTTAACAACACCAGGTTAAAGTCCAACAGGTTTATTTGGTAGCAAATTTAAAAAAGAGAGCATGTAACACAAGAGAAAGGACGTGGACCAACAAAACTGTATCCTCCCTTTACACCTGGAAATGTTAAGGCCTCGGAAATGGTTGAGAAGTGTGCCTCTCGATTGATCCCAAGTGTAAGAGCCCTTACATATCAAGACTGACTGAGAGAATGGGGATTTCCCTGTTGAAAATGATTACACTTCAAGGGGTTATGATTGAATTTTTAACGGTAATGAGTGGGTTACAATCTGTCCAAGTGGATGTCACTGAAGCTCAATAGGCAGCGAAGGAGTAGGGGACATCAATCAGGGCAATTGTTGAAAAATTACATTTTCCTCCTTTCTCTATTGTAAACAAAAGAAAAAAATCAATGTAAAGTATAAAACAGAAAAGCAGTGACTCCTTCACTTCGGACAAAGGGAAGCAATAGGTCATATTTTTAAGCGTAGACTTCAAAGATGTGTGTGTTTTACACAGAAAATTTCAACAAGAATTGAAAATACAAATGTCCTAAGTATGGACCTGAGAGACCTTTACGGAGCAGAGGCAAAGGGGCTGCATTTGTTTTCAAATTCATTAAAAAGAACTTGGATTTTTAATGTCGGAAAATGTGCCAAAGTTTTTCAAAGAGCACAGTAAGGCGAGATTTGGCACTAATAAAATGAACACATTGAAACAAGATGTGATTGTAATCTATTTGTACAGTCCACATCCATTTCCATTCGATATAAATTGGGTGTATGTCATTCACCGATGACACTAGATCTTGCAGCAAGATCAGTTAACTCGCTCATATGGAAACATAGCGCCACCTAGTGGCTGACTGACGCAAACGAAAGAATTCAGGCCAACGACGGTTTGGAGCTCATTCATTACTGCACAAATAAAGTGTCCATTCCTAAATAGTGGGAAACTGAGAGTTATTTTACAGTTTCCTTTTAAATCATAGGGTTTTTCTTCTGGGAGATGAGACTGAGACCACATGACTAGGCTGTTGTCAACATTATGTACTCAGATAGCCTGTGATGTGTACTGGCTTTTAGAATTTCAGTAAGAAGTCTCACAACACCAGGTTAAAGTCCAACAGGTTTATTTGGCAGCAAATACCATAAGCTTTCGGAGCACTGCTCCTTCGTCAGATGGAGTGGAAATCTGCTCTCAAACAGGGCACAGACACAGAAATCAAGTTACAGAATATTAATTAGAATGCAAATCTCTACAACCAGCCAGGTCTTAAAGGTACAGACAATGTGGGTGGAGGGAGCATTCAACACAGGTTAAAGAGATGTGTATTTTAGAATTTTAGAATTTCACACAGTGCCTCCGGTGGTCTATCTTAAATTGAAACTGCTCATGTCTGGAAATGTGCACACCTATTCCCACGTGGTAATCAGACCAATCCTACCCTACAATCTTCCCGCTTCCCCATCTATAATTTGGGAACAGCCTTATTTCAAGTGATTGTAAAATTTCCGAAGAAAATAAATCAGTCGCCTGACTATAGCTTGTTTTAAAACCGATTTCCTGATGCAACTCCTATGTACTCTGTCTTGGATCAGCTTGATCAAATGCCACTGGGTTTAAATTTCCTTTCCCTGAACTCAGCCACAGTGCAATGGAACCCACCTCATCGACCTGAGCCTGTGTTTGCTGCAGTCTTCTGTTGCTGGTGGTGTTGACGGGTTGCGCTGGTCCTCCATCTCCAGGAGGTCCTCCCGCACCAGGAGCAGCAGCAGCTTGGGATGAGGTGGACCTATAAACCAAAGTAAAACAGATCTCTTGTTAACTGTATGGTGCATCAGTCAGCATATCGATTGTACAATACGTTCCCAATAGTATCTGGCAATCAGGCGTTGGCCAGTGGGTGAACTGATGATCTATTGGGGGTAGTTTACATTGAAGAGTACTGTCAGGCAAAAAAAGGTCACAATGCTGACCAGTATAGACCTTGTTGTTAAGCAAGAATTATTATAAAGTCCCATGTTGGAATTCTCATTTATCTGGGGAGCTGTACCCTACTTTATTCAAATTAAAATAGGCACATCACGAACCCACTGACTTAGACTGCTGAAATTCTATGCTTAAGTTTCAACTACAAAAGTTGACTCCAAAGTTATTGTTTTGTTTCAAAGGAGGCATTGACAGTAAGGTGCATTTTGCCCAGTGTATTCACTTTTGCTGTACAACATGCTATATTTCTGGACTAGGAACAGCATTGACTACAGACAGGGGACAGTATTTTTTTTGTTTCGGGGTTAGGGCCACAATTATTGCTAGAGGTCTTGCATTGGTCAAAGATATTCCAGGTAGAAAAGTGCATTTAGAGATCAATGGACTTAAATTTTGAACTTAAAGAGTGGTTAACTTCAGACGATCAAATACTTCTTCAGGTAAAATGATTCTCACACAATAACAACTTATACTTATATATCACCTTTAACATAAAACATTCGCAGATAAATAAACAGGACAATGAACCATATAAAGGGATAATGGCCCAGAATTTGGGTTCCCAAAAACAGCGAACACAGAGGTGTTTGTCACAATTGAAAATTGGAACTGCATTGCAAGCTTAGCACCTCACTGGGCTCCAGAGGAGTCTCTGATAATGGTCCCACTTGTGTTGTCTTCTAAAGAGGCAGGGACCCTTATTTTGTCAGTTTTGGCAGGTGACCAAAAAGGAGAGAGAGAAGCATGGGAGAAGTCAGACTTCTCAGACAATCAGCAGTTCAGATACCTACTGTTATCAGAGGGTGGAAATAGACACAGGCAAACTCAAAATTAGTTCCCCTCCCCTGACCTCCATGCTCAGAACTGCCTAGTAAAATAAATATGCAAAACCCATGATGTTATCATGGAAGAAGGGTGAAAACCAAAATAAACCATTCTCGCCCACGAGTGAGAAATAACCCTAAACAGAAAGCAAAGTACCAGCACCAGCCTTTACCTCGGCAACATTTTTATAAAATGACGTTTTCCAACTTGCTGAAGTGAGGAGTGAAACACCCTTTTTATTATTGGCCCCGGTGTTAACCTTCAGTATTCCTCATAGTAATCAGTGAGATACAGAGTAAATCTCTTCTACTCTGTCCAGCAAAGTGGTTAATCTCAATCCCAGGTAGCAAAGCACTGAGGTGGGTCTCTTGTCATTTCCTTGGTGTGGTTTTGAAACCAGCATTATGTTCAACCACTACGACGCTTATTTACCTATTTCAGACATAGGCATTGGTGACGCACGTTTACTGTACTTCCTTTTCTCAAGGGAATCCAAATCAAATTGGATCAAATTTGCATCTTCCCAAACTGATGTCTTCAATTCAGTATTTTGCCCCTAATATGATGACATAAAGAAGCAATACCAGTTGGCAACCTCCATATTTTGATTGACTGCTCAATTACTAGTAAGCTTGGATATATTTTACATCCTATCATATGTGGTTTATTATTTTCCTATGTTTTTACTAGAGGTATGTTGCTATTAAAATGCTTGAAAGGATAGGTGGGCAACATAGAAAGAAAATCTTCCATCCAGAAAGATGACTATAGCTGTTCTCTGAACAAGCTAATTGATAATGTCACAAATAAAATGTGCCATGTATTTCCAATAATTATAATAATGTGCACCACTAGGGAGCATTCCAACGCAATGAGGGTTTAATATCAAAACCATCCGAACAAGGTTTTCGAGTTTATGATTTGCATTGTATAGGTGGTAGCCATTACATTAATGCTTGGAAGAAAATAGTTTAATTTGGTATTTGCAATACCATTTAGTACAAATCAGACAGCAGAAATGACCAGCTATATTTGAGACATTTTATTGAAAGAATATAAACAAATCTTCATATCAACATCAAGGTGTTGCTGAATCAAAGGTCTCTGCGCTTCACTGGGAAAACCCATAGAAATATAAATCCTACCAACAGAGGGCCACAAAGCCAAGTTCTCAGGCTGATAGTTTTTCAGCTATCATTCTGCTCTTTTCGATCAGATTTACCTTAGCTGAGGAGTGAAAATAGTAGCACAGGAAACCAAGTTTCATTTTAATTCATTGGCAGCAACTCCATGAAGTCCTTTGAACAGCTAAACATTAGGATCAATCATCATCCCGAGTCACTGACCTACACTGCCTCCTTGTCCAGCAACACCTCGATCTTATAATTCTGGTTCTTGTTTTCAAATCTCTTCATGGCTTCATCCCTCCCTATATCAGTAACCTCCTCCAGCCCTGCAACATTCTGAGATTTCTACACTCCTCAAATGCCAACCTCTTGAGCATCCTCGATTTTCATCCCTTCACCATTGGTGGTGTGATGATTCTGTGTCTTTAATAAATTTATTTATATCCTGTTATTTATATTTTCTATGTTTCTATTTCATTACCACAGGAAGTAGTTGATGGCAAAATATTGAATGTGTTCAGGAGGCGGCTAGATATAGCACTTAGGGTGAATGGGATCAAATTTTATGGGGAGAAAGCAGGATTAGGCTAGTGAGTCGGAGGATCAGCCATGATTGTGATGAATGGTAGAGCAGGCTCAAAGGGCCAAATGGCCTCCTCTAGCTCCTATCTTCTATGTTTCTATGCTTCTTGTTAGGGGTATGTTTAAAATTCAGTTCCGTTTTACACGGTGTCGATTTGTCTGCACCACGCAGCTCACATGTTGAGAATGCAGACTAATGATTGATTTTAGCGAGGGATGTGTTTGCTTTAATCTGAGTTAATGCATTTTTATTTATTTGCTTTTTCCCCTTGGGGAAAAGTAGGGTTTCAGAGTAGGGTTTGATTAGGTTGATTGACAAGAGGCACGAGTCATGTGCCAATGGGAGGAGTTAGGCTTACAGGGAAAAACAGTCAGTGTTTCTGCCTGGTTCTGAAAGAAACAAGAGGTGTCCTTCTGGCTCTCTCTCTCTCTCTCTGAAGGCTCCTGTTTGGGACTGTCAGACGACAGATGTCTCTCTCTCTCTCCAGAGGTGTTCAAAAGGCTCTAGGCCTGTTAACAAGTAAAAACATGCAAGCCTGTCTTGTTTGCTAACTGTTTTTGAAGAGAGGTTTTAAGTCTGTATAAGGACTATTGCTTGAATTGGAACTCATAGGGATAGGTTAGCAGTTAGGAACTGTATCTTGCCAAGTATTTCAATTAGTAAAGGTTAAGCTAATTCATTTGTTATAGTTAAACTGTATTGTTAAATAAATTTTGTTTTGCTAAAAGCTTCCTGGTGTGTCAATAGAATCACACATGGAGTGAAACACCTTATCCTCACATTAATGCCAAAATAGCAAACAGTTGGGGTCTAGTCCCTTCATAATATATCTTGCGGTTTCTGATCTCATATCCTGACAGTGGCTATACTTTCAGTTGCCAAGACCCTAAGCTCTCTCTATTCTTCTCTTTCCTTCTTTTAGGAATCTGACTAGAACCATCATGCCATAGCACAGAACATGCACTCAAAATAGGCACACAGGCAACATGGTGGCACAGTGGTTAGCACTGCTGCCTCATAGCAACAGGGACCCAGATTTGATTCTAGCCTTGGGTGACTGTGTGGAGTTTACATGTTTTCTCTGTGCCTGCGTGGGTTTCCTCTGGGAGCTCCCAGGTTTCCCCCCACAGTCCAAAGATATGTAGGTTAGGTGTTTTGGCCAGGCTAAATTGCCCCATAGCATCCAAAGATGTGTAGGTTAGGGGGTTTAGCAGAATAAATGAGTGGGGTTATGGGCATATGGCAGGGGTGGGCCTGGTAAAGAGGGTTGGAGAGTCAGTGCAAACTCGATGAGCCAAATGGCCTCTTTCTGCATTGCTGGGATTCTATAGGGTTCTATAACAAAATATTTGGTGCGTTGAGAAGTCTGCCAGTCAATGTTAAGGAACATGGAGGAGTTCAGGTTGGCACAATGCTTTGTGCAGAATTTGGAATCCATTCTTCTCAGCACTGAAGTGTTGGTCAACTCCACTCGCACACTGCAACCCCAACCATGATTCAGCATCTGATGGCCAATATCTCAGCCTCCATTGCAGCACAAGCTGCAGAAAGCCAGCATCTGACTGCTGCAGTGAAAGCTCAGACTGCTGCAATACTAGTTCACACTGCCGGTCTTGTGGCGCAGTGGGTCGTGTTCCTACCTCTGGACCAGAAGCTCCAGGTTCAAATCCAAAGCCAGGACTTGTTGGCCATGGAAGGAGCGTTCATAATGCAGTTTAACGGGCTGATAATCAGCTCAGAAATCATTCCACCACTTCGCCCTCCCCCACTCTTCCCCAAAAGATAAAAAGTGTGCATGTGGAGATAAGCCAAAAGAAAACTGCTCAAAGGGACCGTCAGGCAAAATCCCCTTGTTTTCAAAGCCCATTTAAAATGGATATGAGGTAAAAAAAAATTCTCTCAGAGGGTCTTGAGTTTTTGGGACTCTCTTCCTGAAAAGGTGGTGGGCGCAGAGTCTTTGGATAGTTTCAGGCAGAAGTGGATACATTCTTGGTAAGTAAGTGGAGGGGAGGGGAGTTGATAGGTTATCAGGAGCAAGTGGAATGCAGATTTGAGGTCACTATCAGATCAGCCATGATCTTATTAAATGTGGGGGGGGGGGCCTCGGGCAGGCTCAAGGGGTTGAATAGCTGCTTCTTGTTCGCAACATAGTCCTTAGAAAGCCAGAGCCACAATTTGCTTTCTGATCGTGGAAATAGGTGGTCTTAGTGTTGGTATGGATACCATAACTCCACGTTATGCTGTAGTCCAAGGGGAATGCTTATTCCTACATCCAGACCTGGAAGCAACTTGTTTGTGTAGATCAGCAAAAATTGCTTCAACACCTGCCACAACACCCCCCTCGAGACTAGTGCACCTTGAAACAACTATAGAAAGCATTAAATGTGTGTTAAATTATAGCCATGACCACTCCATCTGACGAAGGAGCATTGCTCCGAAAGCTTATGGTATTTGCTACCAAATAAACCTGTTGGACTTTAACCTGGTGTTGTGAGACTTCTTACTTAAATTATAGCAACAGCCAGAAGAAATCAGTCAGCAGCTAGTCTGTAAATACTTGATGATCCCTTTATTAGGCACTGGTGGGGGTTTACTTTGTGTTACCTAATGCATACTCAGTTGTGCATGCAGTAAGATAGAGTGTTAGCTGGAATGTTTAGCTCCAAAATGACACCACTGGCATCAAATCAGTCTCTGCTGCATAATTCCACTAGATGTTAACTATGTCTGAAGTAATGCCTTCACCAAGATGGCATCTGTTATGACTCATGGCAGAAGTGCGTGCATACTTCCCAGTCTATGGTGGTCCTCAAATGGCACCCATAGTGTCCAAGCAAAGTGTGCTGCCAAGTGCAATTTGCATCATGTGGCTCTGCCCCCTCAGACCTGCAATGGATATGCACAGGGTTATGTGTATGTCACTGGAGATCGGGAACATGTTGGTGCTCCAGCATTTAATCAGATGTGTACATGACATAGCGTCTGTGATCCAATGCTCTGAATTTTGATTGGGGGAACCCAATTGTGTGTAATGAGTATAAGCTGACGGGCACAAGGGAGGCAGCATTATCTAATGCATCACCAATATTAACTACAGGTTGGGAACATGGGACGTTCTATTGCCATAAGTTTCTTAATCCTGAAAACTGTTGGCACTGACTACAATGCCAGTCATATCACAAAGTGCCTTTATTGTGAATGAATACTTGAATTGCTGGTTGAAAAGGCTGATTATTCAACAGTAATCTGACACTGCATTTGAGAACTCAAAGCTGAATTTATAGTATTATCTGTATAACTCCCACAGACCTGCATCTACAAAATCTATGGAATGAGGAGGAAGGCATGCTAGAAGGAGGGGTGGTTAGGTTACAGTGAGATATAAGGACACAGAGAGTGAGAGGCACAGGGAATGAGAATTTGGAAACCTGCAGGAAGCAACAAGGAAGGTTGATGGGTGAGGATAGAAATGATAATAGTTGGCAAGTCACCAATCAAGGTAATTTAGAACTTAGGTCTTTTTCATGTCGCTTGGTTCTATTTCTACCTATGTAATTGTAACCAGAGTATCACCTTCAATGGCTTCTCTTCCTGTTCCCACCCTGGTATATTGCAAGGATATATCCTTGACCCCCTTTTAATTCTCAACTACATGCTTCACCTCGGTGACATCACCTGAAAACACAGCTTCAGTTTCCACATGTACACCAATAACACCAGATTGTACCGGCTCACCACCTCCCTCAACTCCGCCATTGTCTGCAAGTTATCAGACTGCCCGTCCGATGAGCGGAAATTTGAGTGTCTGACTGCTAGGTGAGCAGAAATTTCCTCCAATGAAATGTTGGGAAGCTTGAAGCCAATGTTTTTGACCCCAGTCACAAACTCTGCTCCCTCGCCGCTGACTCCATCCCTCTTCCTGACAACTGTCTGAGGCTGACAGACTGTTTGCAATCGTGATGTCGCATGATCCCAAGGTGAACTTCGGACCACATGTTGGTGCCACCATGAACAGCGCCCATTTCTCCCCCTGTAATGTTGCTCGACTTTGCCCTTGCCTCAGTTTCATGCTGTAACTCTCATTCATGCTTTTGCTACTTTGAGACTGGACTATTTGATACACTCCTGTCAGTGATCCGTGTTGTACACTCTGCAACATGATGCTATCAAAAACTATCCTGTCTGTCCTAACTCACACCAAGTCCAGTTCCCCATACCCCTGAGCCCCTAACCCACACTGGCTCTCAATATAGCAACATCTTGAATTTAAAATTCTCACCCATGTTTCCAAATAGCTCCACGGCCTTGCTCCTCCCTATATCTGTAATCTCTTCCAATCTTCAAACCCCCTGAGATATCTGCCTCTTGAGCATACCTGAATTTCATTTCTCCATCACTGCCTTTAGCTGTGTGGACCCCAAGTTCTGGAATTCCTTCCCAAAAACTCTCCACCACTTTACCTCTCTTTCCTCCTTTAAGACAGTCCTCAAAGCCTGCCTCTGACATCAAAATTTTCTAGTAAGAAGTTTAACAACACCAGGTTAAAGTCCAACAGGTTTATTTGGTAGCAAAAGCCACGCAAGCTTTCGAAGCTCTAAGCCCCTTCTTCAGGTGAGTGGTTCACCTGAAGAAGGGGCTTAGAGCTTCGAAAGCTTGTGTGGCTTTTGCTACCAAATAAACCTGTTGGACTTTAACCTGGTGTTGTTAAACTTCTTACTGTGTTTACCCCAGTCCAACGCCGGCATCTCCACATCATCAAAATTTTCATCATCTTATCAATATCTCATTATGTGGTGTCGTATCTTCTTTTCTAATGTTCCTGTGAAGAATCTTGGATCATCATTAAAAACATGATAGAAATACAAATTGTTGTGTTGATTTAGTTATAGTAATTTCACCACTCCTGTGCCAACAGTGGCAAGTCACACTTCCAGGTAATGAGGGTCAGATGCAGGACCACAATGTAGTATTGACTATTCTCTCAACCACACTCCCTTTGAGTACACTCTCCACTGGCAGATCAGTATTGGTAAATTTGCTCAAATGTTTCCTTATTTGGGGATGGCCATGCTCACAGAATATTGGTGCCAAGAGGGAACATTTGTTCTGATTGGTTCAGAACAAATGGCACACAGCACCGTCTTTCAGAGAAATAATTGGGGCACTTTTATCAGACGTAATCAGCTGCGTGCCTGAGATTTGCTGTTGTGGGCTCCATCCCATGAAATACATTAAGTGAGAATTCTAATAATTGCTGCAACTGGTACAGCATCTGCAAAAGCAACTCGCAGCTGTACACTTGAGAGTGGTTGGCAAAGTGCCCCAATTAATACCCTCTGCCCTAAACCAATCACTGGACTTTGTGTTACCAGCACATAATGCATGCAGGAACAGCGGATCATGCATAATAAAATAGATTCCACAGCTAAGGGAGAATCGCTAACTTACAACTGAGTGAATAAGATCACTCTCCTAAGAGCAATAAATCAGTCACGTCATAAAATTATTTTCTGCCTGGAAATGATACTTGATTATAACAGCCTTACTATAGGCCTGTGAAAATAATGCTCAGACAACGATGCTCTCTCCATTTAACCCTCCCCATTGTGTGTGCAATTTACAACCAGGGAGACTGTTGTAATTCTTTCCATCGTCATAGAACAAGCAAACCACCAACTTCCAGCACTCTGACTACAAGGATGAACAGAAAAGCAGTGCATCCCTCTTCATGGAGAAAGAAAACAGCCTGTGCTCACTGCCCCTTCCCTTAGAACACTGCAATGACCAAAAATACATTTTTGTGTTCTGAAGCAGTGACCTTCCTGAAAAATAGCTTCTGACACGCTGACGGAAATATTTTTACACACGCGCGTTCATGCAAATCTTCATTTTCTGGTTTGTCAGTATTATGCTATGGAAGAAAACAATTGGACTAATTCTGTAGCTCACCGGACATGTGTGGTACCCATTGTGAATGCAGCAGTTGAATGCCAACTTCTGCACTTCATTTCATTTTCCAGTAAACACCAGCTTAACCCCCAAAAGTGAAAACCCTCAACCGTCTGGGCCCCTGTAGTGAACCTTCAACTTCGAACAGCCTTTCCACTGTGGACTGCGCATGGGAGATTAGAAAGCTTTGTTCCGCCCCAAAACAGTTGTGCCTTTGGCTCAATACAATACTTTTGCAGAAGATTGCACTTAGCCACAAAACTTTCTTCATTCATCACTGAACAAAGGAAGCTGCAGCCCTTCAATTCACTGCCAGCAGCTGCTCCTTGCTGCACTCACACACACTCGGGAATAACTTTTAAAAAGACAGCTAGCTACACAGGCTTCAGCAGGCACAACCAACAGCATACTAGCTGGTTTGGTTTTTTAATATGAATACGAAGGCCTTTGTAAACCTCCCACTGCGTGTAGGTTCCAGCAATGAACAACGGGGGTGGCTGGTCTCACTGAACTGATCCAGTGTGCCCCACCTACAGGTTCCTCCCTGAAAACTGTCACTCCAGATGTCCAGTTAGTTCAAAGAAGCAACACAGGGAAGGAGGGGAAACCAAGATGAGATTTTCCTGTTCATTAGCTGATTTATGCTAACGCACTGTTTGACAAGCATGCGGCTAAGGTGATGAGGCACTCTCCACCCACACACCACACCTCCCAGCATCTGCCATATTCTCCAAGATGCCCTAATTAACATTTCAAGCAAATTGCATGCAGCAATGTGTGAGGACAAATTAATTTATCCACAACATTTTCAAAAACATTTGTAGCAATTTGGATTTGCTAAGTCAAACTAGCTTTGACCACAAGCCGAATGGGCACAACTTGTTTGCACGTGTTTCTTTTGTCAATTTGTTCCTGATTAAATCATCTGTTCATTAAGAGTCAAGAGTTTCCAGCAACATTTTTTTCATGCCATTCATTGTAATTCCCAAACCAGTTCTTCAAAAAAAATTGTGGACCCATTAACCAGCAGTAATCACATGTAAAAATCACTTCAAATGCAGCTAATCACTGTTCTCTAGCAAGTCTAAGAGAATTATAGTCTCCTGCAGAATTCAGTGCAGTGGAGAATAAGAGCCAAGGTCAAGTGGGCTGTGATTTATTCCTCCACTGACGTGTGATAACGAAAGACTAAGAGCAACTAACTCATTCTAGAGCCACTTGTCAAAGGAAGGCATTACAAAATGATAAGCAGTTTTAATTTTTTTTATTCATTCATGGGACATGGGTGTCGCTGGCTGGCCAGCATTTATTGCCCATTCCTAGTTGTCCTTGAGAAAGCAAATGGCTTGATCATTCCAGAGAGCAGTTGGGAGTCAACCACATAGGGGAATTCCTCAGTAACTTCATTGCAGTGTTAATGTAAGCCTTACTGTGACTAATAAATAAACTTTAACTTTTAGCTTCTTAACATTGCTGTGGCTCTGGAATCATGTGTAGGCCAGACCAGGTAAGGATGGCAGATTTCTTTCCCGAAAGGACATTAATGAACCAGATAGGTTTTTCCGCCAATGGTTTCACTGTCATCAGTAGATTCTTAATTCCAGATATTTTTTATTGAATTCAAATTCCACCATCTGCTGTGGCGGGATTAGAACCCGGATCTCCAGAACAATAGCTGAGTTTTTGGATTAAATGTATAACAATAATACCAGTAGACCATCGCCTCTCCATGTAAAGCAATGAGATGAATTGTGATGAATGCTCTCTTTGCAGATCAATTTTAATTGTATATTAATCATCTGTTCTTTTTACAGAACATTAATTTTTGTTTTGAAACAATGAGAGCACCTAAGGTCTATTTCTACAGTGCCTGGATATTACTGAAGGAAACAGCACTAACTCATCAGAAGTACTTTTTCTATCTCCTTCATTCTGTCTACTTGGAGAGATATGGCATAATGCAGAAGGTGTTCAAAGGAAGTGCTATGTGGAGGGTAGGGAGAGAGGCTGTCCTGCCAAATTGCATAAGCACAAAATGAGTTGGATTTTTCTGGCTGGCATCCAAACCCCAACTTTGGGCCCAGGTGGAGATCTAGAGCCTGTTCATGTCACCAGTGAATCCTCTGGTGCAACCTTCCAGGAGGTTGCTGCCTCTGCGCTCACCACCTTATACAGGATGGTGGTGTGTTTGTGCTGCTGGAAATCCAAGCTGAGGTCCCGCAGCAATGTCAGGCAGCACCCACTCTGGGCAGGTGACTTGGTTTCTAGCCCATCCATGGGAAAGTCCCCCTGAGGTAGGAATGCACTAGGGGAGTTAGCAACACTGCTCCCCACCTCCAACCCCAATTCCACGGGGGCCAGGAACATCCAGCCTGGTTGTGCTATGGGTCACCTCTCCCACACTCTCCACCACCCTCCCTCGACTCCACCCCTGCCATCCAAGCAAATGCGATGAAGGAACGGACCATCTATTGGAGTATCTGCTTAGTATCCTACATTGTACAGTTTAGTTCATGCAAGATGCTGCTGCTCAAAACCAAACACGAATTACAAGCTAATACTTTCTAGGTGGATATTTTCATTCGTTTCTGGCAGTTACATGTGTTGACCCACATCTTAATTCAGTGCAGCAAGCTACTGGATGTGCTGAATTTGTATCTAGTATTTATCTGTCTATATTAGATGACTCATGTGTGGCTGGAACCCACCCCAGGAATCGCACAACAGATGTATTGATATTTCAGTTTGCAGCATTTTGCTTTATGTTTGCCTTTTCCTTCTGGGTTGTATTTTCCTTAATCATTATTTTGTTACTTGTTCTAAATGTTTCTAAATGTTCTGTTCTAAACAAACTCTATTTTTTGAATAAATACTAGTGGCAGTTTTACTTCGAGAAGGTGCAAGGGTGGTTGGTATCATGAAGGAAATGTCTACTGGCAAAGTAATGGAGGTTGGAACGTTAGCACAATGCTGGGCCTGTACATTCCAGCTTTGCCATTATTCAATTTAATTAATGGTTTCAAATTTTACTAAGCAAAATTAATAAAAATCACTGATCCCAATAGGTCGTTTCCAGTGCTTTTGAATGAAAAGGTTCACAATCTTTAAATTGGGCACTTGAAACATCTGGAGCGGAATTCTACTGCCCCATCGCAGTGGGCAGTAAAATGTGATGAGTCCTTCTAAAGTGCACGGGTTGGGGGGGCCATAAAATTCTGCTCCTGATGCTGTTTGGAACACAGGTGATACCAGGGCTTAAAAGCCTTAACTTATGAGACCAGGTTGCTTAGAAGGTTATGGGGAGAGTTTCAAATGATAAAGGGATTTGATTAGGCATATACGGAAAAAATCTCTTTGGTGGGGGAATCCAGAACAAGACGTCTTGATCTTAAAATTAGAACTTGGCTGTTGGACGAAATCAGGAAGAAGTTCTTCCACACAAAGTGGAATGGATAGCTGGAACTTGTTTCCTGAAAAGGTTATAGATGTTGGATTAATCAAAGAGTCTAGGTCCGAGACTAATAGGTTTTTGGTGGATAAGGCTATCATGGGGAATGGAGCAAAGGCAAGCAAATGGGATGTGGTAAAGATTAGCCATAGTCAAATTGCATGACTGAACTGGTTTGAGCAGTTGAATGGTCTGCTCCTTACCACCATCTCTCTCAAACCCTCCATTCTCTCTGATTTGCCATGTTGCTTGTCTGACGTCAAGAACTCTGAGCATAAATTTCCTGTAACTAAATATTGGGAAGTCCAAACCCATTGGGTGGAATTCTCCCACCCCATCCATGGTGGATTTGGTGGTGGGCAGGAACAGAAAATCCAGCGGGAGCTAAAAAGTTGGATACCCACCGATGTAAAGTCACATTGCAGTTCTCCCAATGTCGGGCTGGTCTTCCCGCTAGCTAATGGCACGAACACCATTTGCATTCATTTGCATCTCATAAATGCTCATTAAAACAGCTGCCCGGTGATGTCCCAAGAGGCCTTCCAATCTTGTGTCACACCAGTGTGAAATTATGTTGATCGAAAGAGTGGTCCTCAGTTTACAAGAGATTTTGAGGTGAGTGCACCAAATCCTTTCTACCATTGTACTGCTTGTGCCTATTACGCTGTTCCCCACTCTGCCAGAGCAGACTGGTTCTTTGCTTCCACCTCCATGCTGACTTGGTCTTCATGGACAGCATCATGCTACTAGACCTATTGATCAGTACAGCGCCTGGGGTTGGTGAGTACAAGAGTCTCCTTGCCCTTGGTGCAGCACAGCATTTCTGGACACCACTGTGCTGTGCGACACATGCAGCTATCGCAAGAAAGGTCCAAAGTTTGACCAGGGTTGAGTGCGAGATGAGGGGAATGGGGATGCTGGCCTGATGAAGACAAGAGGGCAAAGTGGAAGGAGAGCTGTGTAAGGGAGGTGGCGGGTTTGATGAGGGCTCACGATGGCAGGCCGAGGGGCAGGAAGGTGGATGAAGAAGATGAACAATGGAAGGCAGAGGGAAAACTGAGGGGAGGGAAGCTGGAACCTGATAACCCTACAAGAAAAGCTCACAAACCTGTGAGAAATTCAATGTAACTTTAGAAGGAGGGATAATCAGAATTGACATTCGGGACAATAGTTTTAAAAATATTAATTTGCAATTGCAAACTACTGACACTAATTAATAAAGATTATGTTTAGTGTCGTGATATTGAAAAATGCATTTCGCGGCAGTGTTGTCACAGCAGTTGTGCCAGAAGTGAAATCTGGCACTCTGTGTATCCAACTTCTTTCACTTTAGTCTGTGGTCACAGAATAGCCTCTGCAAGGATGAATTTCTAGAAAAGGATGAAAATAAAAATATGCAACAAAATAATTAAAACTGTAAATTTTCCAGAAATTATCAATAATTCCTGTGGAGCATTTGTCATGCTTGATGACACGATTAGAAATTTAACATTGTTCCTGTAAATAATAGAAAGCTTCAGCATTACCTACCCTGATACCACTGAATTGTAATGGTTCCATATACTGTAAATTGATTAGACTGTTTAATGCATAGAGCCATTTATTCTACTGCAATTCTTTGGTGAGGACACGTCTGGTGTATTGTTCACAGTCTTGATCTCCTTTCCTGAGGAATAATATGCTTACCTTTGAGGGAGAGCGATTAAGGCTCACTATACTGATTTCCAGGATGAGGGGATTGTCTTACCTGGAGAGATTAGATAGACTAGGCCTGAGAGTTTAGGGAGAATGAGAGGTGACCTCATTGAAAAATATAAAAATTCTTAATGAGCTTGATATGGTACACAGTGCGGCGCGGTGACACAGTGGTTAACACTGCTGCCTCACAGTGCCAGGGGCCCGGGTTTGGTTCCTGGCTTGGGTTATTGTCTATGCGTAGTCTGCATGTTCTCCCAGTGTCTGTGTGGGTTTCCTCCGGGTGCTCCGGTTTCTTCCCACAGTCGAAAAGTCGTGCTGGTTAGTTGTGTTGGCCACTCTAAATTCTCCCTCAGTGTACATGAACAGGCGCCGGAGTGTGGCGACTAGGGGATTTTCACAGCAACTACATTGCAGTGTTAATATAAGCCTACTTGTGACACTAATAAATAAACTTTAAACTATAGTAGGTGATGGGAAGATGTTTTCCCTGGATGGGAGTCTAAATGATGTGGAGATGCCGGCGTTGGACTGGGGTGAACACAGTAAGAAGTCTCACAACACCAGGTTAAAGTCCAACAGGTTTATTTGGTAGCAAAAACCAGGGGTCACAGCCTCAGAATAAAGGGTTTCCAATTCAGGTTGTGTGAGGAAAAAAATGTTTACTCGAAAGGTTGTGAACTTTTGGATTTCTCTACCACAGAGAATTGTGGATATTCAGTTGCTGAGTATATTCAAGTCAAAGATTGATAAATGTTTGGGGACTAAAGGAATCAAGGGGGGCTCGGATGGTGATGGAAGGAAGAGCTGAAGTAGAAGAACAGCCACAATTTTACTGAACAGCATGGCAGGCTCGAGGAACCAAATGGTTTGTTCCTGTTTCTTATGTTTATCATTGGTTCATGTGCCCTTTCCAGTTACTGTCCTGTAACTCACTGCTGAAAAGAAATGTATGCGCATGAAAATGGGGTGAAAACACAAATGTGCATAGCTGGAATAACCTCCCATGGCTCACTGTTCTAGCCTCCCAAAGTGGCAAAAATATGGCCACACTGTGTGAGGTTCCGGAGAGTGGCCAGCATCTGTGGAATCAGTATCAACGCATGGACAAGCATCTTCACACTAAGAGGAAAGAACATGGATAGAGGAAGCACAAAGGAGGAAATGAGGAGTAGGTCCCAAAGACTCTAATCTTCAAGCCGTGACAAAATTCCCTGAATATCCAACATGGACAAGTCAGTTTTCTTCTCCGATCTTCTTCGGTTACTATGCCATATACCAGGAGATGAGCAGAGCAAGGAAATTTCACACTGGAATTACTCCAATGTAACAAAATCTTGGCTTACTACACGTCAAACAGCAAACATGTCAGTATCTGAAAGCCACTTAGCTCTTTTTTTACAAGGTTATTGAAATTATTTGCTACAGGAAAAGTCAATTTCCTTAGGTACTTTTTGACAATGACGGCATGAATTCTAGTTAAAATGCTAAATGAGGTATTTAGAAGACACAAGAACAGATGGTGGAGGTGGAATGACAAAGCAGAAATGGAAAATCTTGTGCACTGAATTCCACCCAAGGTGTTTGTTAATTTTGAACACTAATTCCGCTTAAACTGAAAGGAATCATCACAAAGATTAATTTTAGTATGAATAGCATTATTGCAGACACGTAGCTTTAACCTTTTACCTCAGGATATTTCTGTTCGGAATAAGCAACACATGCTGTCGTTCCCAATGATGCTCGTATCCTGTAGAAGAATTTTTAAGTAAGACCTTAAGTGTCTTCACAAATTGTAAAACAAAAAATATTTCCTACAGCCTAATGCTGGAGGCCTCAGCCAGGGCAAAAGGCATAGTTGAGATGAACAGCAGCACAAATCATACAACAGGTTATAAGGGAGAATTTGATTTCTTTCATTAATTCTTTTGAAAAATATATTATGGACTTGTCTTATTCTATATTAACAGCAGCAGAAATTTACATAGGTTTGTACGATGAAGGCAGGTTTCAAAAGAAATCAGGACTATTTTCAACATTTCTTTGTTCCGGCTCAACTCAACCTATGTTGAAACAAGGAAAACACTCAAAAAAGGTTTCCAAATGTAAGATAATTGAGACATCACTGCACAGAAAATACGTCAGCAATAGACAACTTCCTCCTTAAGATCTTTTTTTGATGCCTTTGCATAAGGACTTACATGATAGTATCTCTTGTAAACCCTTTAGCAACCTGACAACCAACAACCTGCATCTTCTGACTCGCCATCACATGGTAATTTACTATGGCGGATGCAGTTTGCCACCGAAAAACAATCATTGCTCATGTTGGTACGAACACAGATGCATGATTGATGACATATTCAGCTCGGCTATGAAGTATTGATCAATCCATTAGATCACTGGAAGACAGAAGCCAACATTTTCGTCTGGAGTAAATACATTTTTTGTGTATAACTGATGGCAGCTGGCAAATCAACACAGCAGTCAGTCACTCAGTCATACTGTTTGACCTTTGTAGATAAGAATGACGCCCTGGTCAGGACCAGAATAGAGCAATAGCTTGTGATGAAGGCCACATTCAGAATATATCACAAGGTAATCATGCATAACAAAAAGCAGGAAGCATCTTAATTCATCCATCCGGAAGCACTCCGAAGCCGCACCATTGCTGCATCCTTCATTTCTTCAATGATCCCAAATCGTTTTGCCTTCATTATTCTATTTGACAGGTAGTTTCAGGTGTTAATTATCCCGTACTAAAAATAATTTCCAGGTATCAGTTGCAAATTTGCCTTTTATTAGTTTGACCCCATGTTCCCTGTCATACTCATAAATTTAAATAACTTTCTCATATACTCGATTATCTCGCATCTTTTATATGATCACTTATCAGGTTTCTCCTGGCTGAAAATTTTGTTTGTCCTCATAACTCAGGCCTTTTTGATATAATCAGCCTTGTGGCTCTTCTCCGCACTACCTCCAGTGTTTGAATTTCTCCCTTGTTTCTTAGCAACCAGAACTGGATGCTGCATTTAAGAATGTCTGACCAGAGTACTGTACAATTTACTGTTATTTTACAGTTTTAGCAATTTTGTTCAACATTTTACAGGCTTTGTTCATTGCTGCTCGACATTTTAGTCTGCATATTTGATACTGAAACTACAAAGAGTTATACTTCACTTGAACTTAATTCTTAGCTATTTCAACTCGTGGAGTAGGCATATTGCTTTTTCCTTCTCAAGTGCGGTACTGTACTTTATACTCATCTGCACCAAATTCCATTGGTCATTCTTCTTCAGATTTATTTTGTACAGCTTTTTGTTAGTAATTATCAAACACAGTAACATTACAAACTGGAGCGAACCATTACACCCCTTCTGACCTGCTCAGCTGTTCAATTTGCTCACGAGTTGATCAGCATCATCTCACTTTTGCTCTATATTCCTTGGACCCTTACCAAACAACTGCTTAAAATCCTTCTCGACAATGTCAGACTTTCTTCTGCTTTAAAGACTAATCCAGCCAAGCGTTAGCCATTCACCATAAGTATGTATTTGAAATGGGAGTGGTAGCCGTGGTACCACCAGCATTGTCTTACCATCAGAATGAGATGTTTGCTCCAACTAAAATAGCTCAAAGATTCACATGGCTATTAGGAAAGTGTCAGATCGAGGAATGTCTTTAATAAGACACCTGGCCTCCTCTAAATGACAGCAGAATTTCAGCAGCCAGGGCCAGGTATTGGCCCATTTTTAATCACTGGATGTCCTATTACAGAGGACAAAGAATGTCCAACTTTGCTGGCATTTTGAGGGATAAGGTATGCTACTGAGATTGGAGCGCACGACTAAAGATGCATATACCCTTGAGCTGCTGTCGTCAGAAAGGGACAAGCTAAAGGACAGCTCGAAGTTTATAGTTCATTTACTGTATTGTGATGATAGAGACCGACAACCTTTTAAAAGAAATAAATCTCCATGAGACCAATGGAATGAAAACCAATGGACAAGATTTCACTTTAAAAGTTTTTTACTGTACCACATAAATTAAATTATATCAAACATTATTTAACAGACAAATGATACCTCAAATGAAAAGGTAGATTTCACTTTAAGTAGCCAATATGATGCACAGAACTACAAGCACCCAACTTCCTTGTCCCCCAGCATATATTGCATTAAACTCAGCTAATAAATCTCCCAGGCCTCTGTATCCCAGGTGGAGATACCCTTACTCATCCAGGAAGTAGGCTCAAAGTCCCTTCAGAGAGCAGTCTCACCACATCAGATTTCTATATGCTCCCAAAAGGCATGTCTTTCCCAGCTTCAATGCGCAGAACTCGCCTTTTTGGTTTCCTTTGCTATCAGACATGACTTCCCACCTCAGCTGCCTTACATGCAGTTTCACATGTCCTATTCTCAGAGACTTCTCTCTGCTTCTTCACCAGGATCAATGTCTGTGTCTTTGTTTTCCACATGTGTCCTACTCCAAGCTGTAATTCAATATTCCAATTAGCTTTATTAGCCTTTTGTTTGAGCTTCCATCTCCGTAGTAACCTCAGCCAGAGTTTAAGAAGTTGAATGGCCTCATTGCCAGAATTATCTCAGTTTCACTTTCGATTTCAAAGGACCTTCATAGAATCATAGATGCCCTACAGTGCAAAAGAAGGCCATTTGGCCCATCGAGCCTGCACTGACGACAATTCCACCCAGGCCCTATCCCTGTAACCCCACATATTTACCCTGCTGATCCCTATGACAATAAGGGTCAATTTAGCATGGCCAATCAACCTAACCCACACATCTTTGGACTATGGGAGGAAACGGAACACCCAGAGGAAACCCACGCAGACACAGGGAGAACGTGCAAACTCCACACAGACAGACAGTCAACCGAGGCCAGAACTGAACACTTCACACAAAGAAAATACTGTACAGGCTTTTCCCAAAGCATAGTGTTCATCCCTGTATGTAAAAATGTATTTAGCATTTCCGATATTGTTTGACAATTAAGATCTTTTCTTTTTTGAACTCCAGTCTAAAGATTATTTTTAAATTGTTCCCAGGTCCTTTGCCTCTGCTTGGAGTTTGGATTACTAGGAAGGTGAGCCAATAGCTGTATGTGACTGCACCATGCTTGGATGGAGAACAGTTTTACTGTGTGTTTCAGTGTGTGAAAGTATTGATCGTTGCATTTCATTTGCATTTGATGTCTGGCATATGTAATACTTGCATTTATAAGAATCTGCAATCTAATTTTAGATATCTAGCAATAATGCCTAAGCCATCATTAGATTTAATCAGACAAGTGGCTTACTGTCACTGTAACAGCACTGAAAAAATGAATAGAAATGATCAGATTTTATACTCCTGTCTTTGAGAAATTATTTCATTTAGGCATTGTTCGCTGAGCTTAAAATTCTTCCGAGTTCCCTGTCAGTTGGAACAAAACAAAATATTCATGCAATTATTCCTTTTCATTTCTGTTAAGATCACATAAGGAGGGGTAAAAATTGACTACCCTAATTTATCACTCCAGGTCTGACCGTAACAGGATTTAATTGTGCATTTAGAGAGGATGAGCTTTGCCAATACTGTAGGAGTTCCACTGCAAGATTTCAGATTATAAAGAACTAATCAAATTTTCTGAGTTTAAATCAAAGAGCAAGGTAAGTTTATTCAGCCTATTTTATGAATTTAGTAAATCATCGAATCCCCACAGTGCCGAAGGAGCTCATTTGGCCCATCAAGCCTGCGCCAACAACAATCCCACCCAGGCTCTATCCTCATAACCACACTTATTTACCCTGCTAATCCTCCTGACTCTAAGGGACAATTTACCATGCCTATTCAACCTAATCTGCACATCTTTGGAGTGTGGGGGGAAATTGGAGCACCCAGAGGAAGCCCACCTAGACATGGAGTGAATGTGCAAATTCTACACAGACTGTCACCCAAGGCTGGAACTGAACCTGGGTCCAAGGTGCTGTGAGACAGCAGTGCCAACCACTGTGCCACCGTGACCCTCATTCATATGTCACACACATTCCTGAGTTCCACGTACATATGCACTAGTGCTGAATGTGAGGGTAGACTCAAAGATATTTTACATTACATTAAAAAAATAAACAATCAAAGAAATATATGGTTAACTCTCCTTTGGCTGCTCTCAATGTGGTGATTCCATGCTGTGGTCCTTAACTCAGTTGTCTTCCTGTGTACAGTGGATGGATTTCTGCTGCACCCATTCTGAGTGGATTTACATGTTTTATCCACAAAGGATTTTGGTTTGCAGTAGATTTTCTGCCACTATGTTTTATGGGAATGAGATAGTCAGCCCCCGTATTTTGTGGGAATATTTAAGTGTACCAACCTGTTTTATGGGAATAGAATAACGTGCCACAATGTTTGGGAATAGGATAATGTGCCAAATGGTCTTATGGGAATAGGATAGTCTGCCACTGTATTTCACAGGAATGGGATCATGCACCACAACTTCCCTTTACCATCAAATTATTATGGGCTTAGATCATAAGTAGATCCCAGAGTGTCGGATTGCTGTGTTCAGACTATGGCCAATGGAAAACTATTGACAAGAAAAGTGATTACAAAATTGCAGAAACACATAGAAACAGGTTGTAGTAAAACAGTAAAGGTAGAATCAGTTCAGAAGAGACTAAAATCATGATCAGATTGTATCTCACAAAATCTGGTAACTAGGAAGAGTTCTGGTGGGCACAGTAATTTATAAAGGACCCGATGTGAGGCCCATGTAGGGGTGATGTATTGGTACTGCTTACAGCATCCAATGGAGCTTGCACTTTAACCATTACTAAAAAATGAACCATAAATTCCAGTATATATTCCCTGTATCGTTACGTCTCTAAATAGAGGATAAATAGTTAATCAAGCAAGCTCAGAAATGAGTTTGCCTTTTATATCTGCTTCAGGCTTTGTGTATGTGATTGCTCTTTGGATATTTGATTCGATTTGTCTCCAGGACATGACTCCTGCATTCTGGCTAACCTACAGATCAAAGAAATTTCCCAGTGTCTTGGAAACAACTTGGCATTGAAACTTCATTTTCCATATTAGTTAGCACTGTAAATTTAAACGGTTCAAAATTTACCATAGTAACTACATACATGATATATAACAAACTATTGAAAGAAATTATAGAATTCTAGATCTGTTGCAAGCTTTGCCTTGTTTTCAGCAAAGTTGACACCGTTTTTACATTTTTGTAATTGGCATTTTAAATGGAAAGCAGAGCCATTTTTTTCAAAAAATTTTAGATCGGCACAGATCATGGAGAAGATAAATATTTTATATTCTGACTTAAACAACTGATGTTCCCTTCATTATCAAATGTAGGGGCAATGCTGAAAAAGCAGCAAATAAATAGACATGCCCTAATCAACAGAAGTTACTGCATTTGGAGGAATTTTCCATTATTCCTTTATCAATGATAAATGCAAGTTAGTGACCAACTGACCAATATACATTTTCCAACTGTAAAGTAAAAACTCAACATCAACCAGTGATAACTTCAGAAGAATTATTTATGTTAGCTCTGCTTCTCTTTCCGCAGATGCTGCCAGACCTGCTGAGCTTATCCAGCATTTTCTGTTTTTATTTCAGATTTCCAGCATCCGCAGTATTTTACTTTTATATATTGCATTCTTAACCATATACTAGCTGCAGCAGAGTTTCTGTTCCAGAATGGAAAACAAACTAGAAAATTCATGTGATCAGAATTTGTTTTAAAACAAAAAACCTTAGATCAGGCACATCTCAGGGTTCTGCCTATTGCTCTGTAAATATTATCTTGGATAAGTACACAGGAAATCATTTTTTGAGGTGTTATTTCACTGGAGCAGATACTGGTTACTCGCTGGGTAATTCTTCCTTCCAGAGTGGAAATACTTTTGATTGGAGGTGGGGGGAGCCTCAATTTTATAATTCTCATTCTTGTTTTCAAATTCCTTCAAGATTTCATCCCTTCTTATCTCTTTAATCTCTTCCAGCCTCACAGCCTCTAAAATGGAACTCTTCAACTGGCCCTAGTTTTTAATGGCTTCATCATTGGTGGCCATGTCTTCTGCTACTTGACCCTCCCCACACCTTTCTTTCCTTCTTTAAGATGCTCCTTAAAGCCTATCTATTTGACCAAGCTGTGGATCAGCTGTCCTAATATGTGTGCCTCAGTGTCACATTTTACTTATAACATTCCTGTGAAGTGCCTTGGGGCAATTTATTTTGGTACAGGTGCTACATAAGGTGTTGTTGTTAAAAATACAAATAATTTGAAAGCAATTTACAACAAAATAGAAGATTGTCAGAACAAATTACTTTAGCATATGTTGAACTCATCTTTGAACATCAATGGAAAAGCACCGATTATAAGGGGCAGCTTGGTGGGAGGGTTTCCATATATCCCTGTGGGAATAACTTTAATTAAATTAAATGCAAGCCTTGACATTTGCATCAGGACATAAAGCCACATGCTCCAGCCATCATGCGTCAGACGCGCTGACAATTTTCAGAAGAGGACTAAATATACTTGAGGGCTGAGTCATCCCACTTACTACGCAAAACGGTTCCAACTTGCACACCTACGAGGCCAAATGTCATTGCTAGAGAAACCAATTCCCCTCTTCCATATACAAAACTGTAGAGCTGGGAAGCATCTTAATAAAATAATTAAAACATGATTCACTGTATGTAACCTGCTGTATCTGGGTTAACCTTGCCTATCAAAATATTGTTTCTGATTCAAATTTTTAAATGCTGTGAATATACCAACAAATTAAATGGCCTCCAACAATCTCTGTCAGGATCGCAGAGAATTCCCTTGAAGTGGCAGCACAGAGGATCTTCACATCTATAAAAGCTCTTATGCACTCATTTGCCCTCCCAAATGTTTCCCATTGTTTTAAATTAAATTTCCATACCCACAACAAAATAGTCCATCAAATATTAATGATACAAAATACTGGTATGAAAGATTAAGCATGGTTTTGCATGACTGTTCTACTTTTAAAGTGAGCTGTTGAAATTGTGTCTATCACCCCATGTTGGGTGCCATTTTTTTGGGCAGCACGGTGGCACAGTGGTTAGCACTGCTGCCTCACAGCACCAGGGACAGGGTTCGATTCCAACTTCGGGTCACTGTCTGCGTGGATTTCTTCCAGGTGCTCTGGTTTCCTCCCACAATCCAAAGATGTGCAGGTTAGGTGGATTGCTAAATTGCCCCTTAGTGTCAGGGGAGTTAGTAGGGTAAATACATGGGGTTAAGGGGATAGGATTGGGTGGGATCATTGTTGGTGCAGGCTTGATGGGCCGAAAGGCCTCCTTCTGCACTGTAGGGATTCCATGATTCTATGATTCTATTCTGTGATGAATCCTGAGATGCTTTCCGAGGGTTGTCACCTTGCTGTGGTGGAGAGGCTTGTGTGCTCCAATGAACCCAGGAGCGATGCTGCCCAGAGCTCATGCTCCGGGACCACATCATTGTCCGAGGCAGAGATCAGAAGGATGTGCTTGTCACAAGAGCCATGTGGGTTCTGAATATTGACTTGTGCATTTAGTGATGAACATCTGCCTGGCACCAAGACAACGAAGGACCCAAAAAGTCTCCTGGAGAAAGCTGAATGCTGCAGCACTGAGGGACCCAGGACAGTGGGAAGAGTTTCATGCTCAGTTGCATAGTGCACCAGAGCAAGTGATGCTTCCTTCCAGGTATACTGGGACTGACTCCTGCACATGGGTTGATACCACAATGGAACCAGGACTGTTTTGACGCCAATGACACCACAATCTGCAAGCTCCTCGATCAGATGTGAGCAGCCTTCATTGCCTGGCAAAGTCACCCACATACCTGGTAGAAGATAGCAGTGTATTCCCAACTGAAGGCTGAGGTCCAGCATCACCTTCATGACATGAAGAACAACTGGTGGGTGGAGAAGACACATGTGATTCAGGCCTACGCTGATCAGCGCAACATATGCAACTTCATCCAGGCTACCAAGACAATCAAGACCCTACTCAACCAGACAAAGCACAGGATGACTTATGGTTCTTCAAGGATGATGACAGCATCCATGCTTTGGATGGAGCACTTTAAGCTGCTCCTCAACTGACAGCTCGCCGTATAGGAGAAGACCATCCAAGCCGTCCAACAATACCCTGTGGAGGATTGTCTTGGCGATCTACCAATCAATACTGTGTTAAAGTAAGCCATCCAACAGATGAAAGCCAACAAAATTTGTGGGCCAGATGGTATACCATAGATGTCTACTATGCCGGTGGCTATCAGCTCACCTCAAGACTCCATCAGTTCATCCTCCACCTCTGGCATGAAGAGAAATTCCCTGGGGATCTCGAGAACATGACCAGCATCAGTATCCACAAGAAGGGGGATAAATCTAATTGTGAAAACCACAGGGGAATTTCTCTGCTGTCCATCTTGGGTAAGATACCGACCCACATCCTCCTGACCCACCTCTGTCCTGTTGCTGAGGGGATCCTCCCAGAAACTCAGTGTGGCTTCCAGCCATCCTGGGGACTGCGGACATTAACGCCAGGAGCAAAACCAAGAATTGTTTCTCGCTTTCATTGACCTGACCAATTTTAAATTTTGAGGCTTTTTGAATTGTCCTCCAACACTTTGGTTGTCCATTGAAGTTTGTTGCCATCTTGAGACTTCTGCATGAAAATATGACTGCCAATTCCCAAGTGGAGGATCTGAAACTGATTCCTTTCACATCCAGACCGGGATTAAATAAGACTGTGTAATCACCCCCATTCTTGTTCACCATTTACCCAACTGTCATCGTTCATCTCATCTGCAATGATCTGGCACCATAAGTGTCAGCATCCGGTATTGGGAAGCTTCTCAACCTCGGTCAAAATTGACCATCATGGACATCTATGACCCTCAGTTTACAGATGACTGTCGCGTGATGACTCACTCTGTACAGGACATGCAAAAGACACTTGTTCTCTTCAACACTTCCTATAAGATGCTTGACCTATCTTTAAATATCGCTAAGACAAGGTCCCCAAGATGAAAGCCCTTCACCAACCTTCCCCAGGCCAGATGGACGTCCCCCATATCATCCATGTAGATGGGGTAGTTCTGGAATATGTACAGCACTTCCTAAATCTTGGCAGCCACCTCTCCCAAGGGATTATCATCGATGAGGAAGTGCAGTACTGTGCCAGCACCGCCTTCTTCAAGTTGCACAAAATTGTCTTTGACAGCAAGGACCTTTGAAAGTCAAAAAGGGTTCTGGTTTATAAGGCCATTGTGTTGTTCACTCTCCTGTACTGTAGCGAAACCTGGACTGTCTATCAATGCCATCTTAAGATGCTGGAGAGCTTCCATTAGCGGTGCCTGCATCGAATCCTGGGGATCAAATTGAAGGATCGCTAGACCAACGCTGCAAATACGAGCAAAGTCCTGCTCCTGCAGAACCAACTCCAGTGGATGGGCCATTGTATCTAGATGTCCAGAAACTGCCTCCCTCAGCAAGTTCTCTTCTCCCAGTTCTCCACTTGACGGTCAAAGGAAAAGTTATAAGATATGCTTAAGGACACCCTAAAGCATGGAGGCATTAACACCATTGACTGAGAGGAGAAGGCTGTGGACCACTCAGCATGGCTTCACCTGGCCCATCAAGGTGCAAACTGCTTCAAGGCTCAGTGACTTGACAGTGGGATAGAGCAACGACAGTAGAGAGGACAGTCAACCCAGGGTTGCGAATTCCATTCATCTGTGCAACAACACGCCCTTACTGCAGAAGAACTTTTGGATCCATTGGGTATCTCAGTCACCTGAAGACTCACTTAGCCTGACAGATGTCAGGGACTGCCACTGCTGTGGATATGTTCCAAATATCAGCTGAATATTATTGATAAGAAATATTCACAATTTTATGTAATTGTGTGACATTGTTCTTTCTACCAAAGTTGATAATTATTTATCCATCTGTACCTCTGCTATCTTGTATTATGCATTAACTTAGCCATTACAATTGTATTGATTAAATGAATTTGAGTGTATGCATTTATGACCATTTTTAGAGAATACTTTTTAGAATTAAATAAATGTGCGATCAACCTTCTTTCTTACATTTTCAAGTACTGCTACGAGGCTTCCCTTCAAATCATCTGGTGTACATTGCCTCGTTTCACCCCAGATAACTTTGGACTTCTTGACAAGGCTATGGAACCTTACTTTTATTGATATGTTTGAACATTTCAGTTATACATTCCAACAGGAGCCATCATCATCAATGTATGTCTGCTCCATGTCTATTTAAACGTCTGTTAACTCAGGCTGATATGGGCATCTTTGATGTCCTAGAAATCAGCCATGCAGTTACTGGGATGATAGTGTGGTTCAGGATTATGTTGCTTGGGCTTTGCACATTTACATGGTTCCTCTCCCTGAAATCATTGTCACATTATTAGATTGGAAATCTCTCCTATTCACTGATGCTACTGAACTGTTGGCAGCCATGATAGTCATGTGCATGGCAGGAACTAGGCCTGCCACTTTGGAAAGCTTGCTGCTTGGTAAAAGAACAGCAGTGCCCTTTCATACTCTCACTTTGTTCCTATGGGGAAAACAATAAAAGGAATGTTCCTCTTGCTCATGTGTTTTATGCACGAATCCTCAATAGACTAAAGACTGATTGATGCAGCAAATGGCACTCATATTTACTTTTAAGAACACAGTTCCATGAAACTTAACGCTGTGATAACCTTTACAGCTCCGCAGGGCTGTCCCTGTGGTACATCTTGTTTGTCAGTTGAAGTAGATGCAACAGCATAACTTTACAATTGTCTCCCCTTTGAAACACAAACGATGAAAGCAGGTCTCTTCAGGCATTCCCAAGTAGGTGTGTCTTTGTCTGAAGACTTGACATCTGGAATGAAGCCAAGTGTGGCCCAGATGCCAGAGGAGAAAGTGCACCTGCTTTGGTCCCTTTGCCTCAGCTCCTGTTCCTCCTCCAAATCCATCATTGCAACAGGAATTCCCACACTGAACACAGATGGTTGCTGCTAATGAAGCAGTTGTCGGCAGCAACAGTTCTAAGGGGCAAAGGTATCTGCCAAAGGAATGCTGCAGTGCAAAGCAAACAGTGATAGCAACTTATCTATCAAAGGTAATATAGGTACGCAAAAAGCAAAAGGAGAATTTTAAAATGCTACGGCGAACAGTGAATCATACCTTTAACAATAAATACTCTAGAGGCTTGCATACAAAATTTTGCCAATTTTTAATCCGCAAGTAGTGCTTAAGGAACAAAAGATCGAGAAAAAAAATATGGATTTTGGCACTGGAGCAATTTGCATGCAATTAATTATATTACAAAGTGTAATGAAGCTTCACAAATGCTTTTAAATAACGGCTAAATTCAGCAACTCATAAATCAGCCATTCTGGTCCAATTCAGCAAGGCACACTCCTGGAATGTGCAAGTGTCTTAAAGACTGCAAAGGTTAACCACAACAAGCCAGAATTATTTCTTCAACATTATGTGAAGGGGAGAAAGGAAATTGAGAGGAACTACATTATTATTTGAAGTATATAGAAATTAAAAATTCAAATTAGGCAAACGCTACAGTTCAAGCTGAATAAATAAAAGCACCAAGAAATATGTTAGTTTGCAACCTAATGGAGGAATGGAATTTGCTTTCATGAGTTCTTAATTATACTAAATTATTGTTTAACTTAGCTTGAAGGGACACATAACAAAAGACTGAACTTTTATTTAAGCCTACAAATTAGCTTTTGATGTCTATTATTTAAGTTTGGCAATCTTCATTATAATTACAAGGACCATCGACTTCCACCTCCATTATCCCATTTATATTGGCCTCTGCACCAGCCCAACTTCTGCTAAAACCTTCACCAAGCTTTTGTTATCTATAGACTTGACAAACCTAATGTTCTCCTGGACAGCCTTCCACCTTCTACCCACCATAAACTTAAACTCATTTACATCTTTGCTGACCATATCCAAACTTGCATCGAGTCCTGTTCATGCAGCAACACTGTGCTCGCTCACTTCCATTGACTCATGGTGCATTGTGATTTTAAAATTCACATATTAGCACTCAAATTCCTCTATGGTTTGTCTCCCATGGTCCCACCCTCCACCCCCACCATTGATGCCCTAAGACCTTCCAAGACCACTGTGATCACCATACAATTGTAGCTTCTATGCATTTTCTCACTTCCTGTGCCCAACCATTTGTAACTGTGCCTTCAGCTATCAAGGTTTATAGTCATGGAATTACTTCCCTGGTCATCATCATCTGCCTTGTAGGGGTATTGTAATATTTCTCCAAGGAAAATGTGAAGCTGTTATTAGAACTCTGAAAGACAGTTTCAGTTGACACCCAGGTTATGACAGAAATTTTAAATATTTATTTTGCATCAACCTTCCCTCCAACAGACTACGCTCAGTTGCTATTCAAGAAATGTAAAGTTTAAGCTAATGCTATAAATGTCAAAATAGATGCAACTATAGGCCGGGATTCTCCCAAAAAAATTTTAAGTCCCCAATTCGTGTGAAAATGGGAGTAACTCCCACTGACATTTTTAAGCGGGATTTTCAGATTCAATCTCCCACACTCTGTGCCTCACAGAGTGCCCTAGCAGGATTCACTCTGAAAATCAGGGGGTGGGCCCTATTCCCACCCAGTAGGCCGGCAGCATAGCCGCTGAGCAGGCCACTGTACACGCGGCGATCTGTCAGCGACAAGTTCGGCGCATGCACAATGGCCCTGTATTGTCGGCCTCCTGATCACTGGCCAGCCCGCAACCACCAATCGATGCTCCTCTGACCCCCAACTCCCTGATTGCTAGCCTCTTCGATCTCTCCGGGCCAGCTCTAGTGCCCCCCCTACCCCCACTGTCCAGCCCAGATCTCCCCATCTAGACCTGGTCTCCCATCCCCGCCCCTCATCCCTCCGGCGGTCCGCCCCCCATCCCTCCAGCATTCCACCGCACCCCCCTCCCCCGCCGCAGCCCCAACCACTTCACTCCGATGGCCAGCCCCGATCACCGTCCTCCCTCTGCCTGTGATCCCTGTGCAGAGTGGCAGCAGGGCCCCCGACCCGCCATAGATTGGCTTCCCAATAGGTCCTGTTCCCTCTGGCCCAACCCCCTTGGCATTGCCCAATGTCCGATGGGCAGTGCCAAGATGCCCCTTGGGCAGTGCCAGGGGCAACCATTCCCAGCAAGTAGTGAAGGGGGGGAACGTTAGCAGGCCTGAAGACTTCAGTCCCGATTTCCATATAGTAATCAGCTCTGTGCTGATGTCTGATCTGGAACTGATTAGCTGGAGGTTGGGAGAATCACCCTCAATCTCAAATCAGATCAGGCTGCTGGTACAGTTGTTTAAAGTTTACTTATTAGTGTCACAAGTAGGCTTACATTAACACTGCAATGAAGTTACTGTAAAAATCCCTAGTCGCCACATTCCGGCACCTGTTCGGGCACACTGAGGGAGAATTTAGCATGGCCAATGCACCTAACCGGCACATCTTTCAGGCTGTGGCAAGAAAGCAGAGCACCCGGAGGAAACCCACGCAGACATGGGGTGAACATGTAGACTCCGCACAGACAGAGACCCAAGCCGGGAATCGAACCCGGGTTCCTGGCGCTGTGAGGCAGCAGTGCTAACCACTGCGTTAATGTTGACATTCCTTCAAGAGTAATTAAAGAAATGAGAGCTGTGCCTATGAGCGCTTTGCTTTAAGCGTTATATGATGGGTCTTTAAAGTTTCATGATTAGCAATATGATGCTATCATAAAAGTGTACTGTTAAGGCTAATGAATATAAAGCAAAGAGCAGAATGGAGTAATACTATGACATTCGCCTTATCTAGAATACTGTATCCAGTTCTGGTCCACTCACACAGTTGGTAATATAGAGGCCCTAAAAAAGTTTCAAAAGAGGGTCAATCAATTGCTTTTTAATTTAAACATCCTTACCTTGATAAGTTTAGAAAACTGTATCTTTTTACTGCAGGAAAGGATAGCCTTCAGTGAGATATGATTGACATCCTTACAGTAACGAAAGGGCTTAATTGTGACCGTGTGCATTGAGTATTTGAATTTAAAAAACTGGAAATCTTTGTCGTGTAAGAAGCCAATGTTAATTAAGAAAGGAGATACATTGGATAACCTAAATATAACGTTTTAAAGTTTATTTATTAGTGTCACCAGTAGGCTTACATTAACACTGCAATGAAGTTACTGTGAAAATCCCCTAGTTGCCACACTCCGGCACCTGTTCGGGTATGTTGAAGGAGAATTTAGCATGGCCAATGCACCAAACCAGCACTTCTTTCAGACTGTGGGAGGAAACCGGAGCACCCGAAGGAAATCCACGCAGACATGCCGAGAATGTGCGAACTCCACACAGACAGTGACCCAAGCCAGGAACCGAACCCAGATCCCTGGCACTGTGAGGCAGCAGTGCTAACCACTGTGTCACCGTGCCGCCCACTGCTGAAAGTCGGGAACATTTAGAGGGAATGCAGTAAATGAGAGAGAGACATCATTCGGTGTTTCAGACAGTATTATTATGCATCATGTTCTCTCTCCTCCTTTCCCCAAGGATGTTGGACCAGGGCTGCAAATAAATATGTGGCGTCTCTGGCATGATGCACCCGTAAGTGGTTCTTTACAGTAGTTGCTGAACACCAGACGTAGCAGCTCGCTGAAACTAAATACCAGATAGTGAAAGATGAAGATGAGAAGAGGGATTGAATTGCAAATGAGATCAGTGAAGGAGATAAATTATTGCACTGGAGAAACAGTGAGAGCATGTTACCATCCTTGAACTTATTGAATCTGTGCTAGAAACTGATTTGATTTGTTTAGTGGAACTGGATCATTCAACAATCAATCAATGCCCAAATTCCCTTCCCCTTTTAGTGATAACATTGGAGTTGGAATCTTGAAATAATGCTACCGTCCATCGGGAATAATAAACGCTTCAAACCCAGCAGCTCTGCTCCAATTCCAAATTGGCAAGAACCTACCTTGGTTTCAGACACTGACAGCATGAAATAGTGCACTATCTTGATACATTAACCCAGTACACAGACTCCATTCCCAAAACCCAGACAACTAGATCCATTTCTACAAAAGGCAAAGTAGTGTGAATGCTAGAAATCTGAAATCAAAACAGAAAATGCTGGAAATACTCAGGCAGCATCCTTCAAACGCAAGTTAATAGGCCGAATTTTTGTTCTATGATGGGAATCCTGACGTCCGGTGCATTTTCAGGATCCAAGCCCCAATCGTGTCAGCATCTAATGGCAGACGTGATTTTTAACAGGGTGATGGGTGGGCTCCTGAAGTTAGAGGATCAATGGGATGTCCTTCAGCAGAGAGATCAGCTGCCTGACTGTCAGGGGTGAGTATTGTCAATGTAGAGAATCTCAAGACGGGAGTGATCTTTGAAGAGCATTTATAAATCTGTAAATTCAGGACAACCCATGGCAGCATCTGTAGCCCTATGTCTACGGCAGGTGTGGGGGAGGAGGGTTTCTTTGTGGGATGGAGAGCAGGCCCTTTCCCAGTCCTTCATCTCTTGGCAATGTTTCAGCCTCAATGGGGGCCCATATGCAGACTGTAGGATTCCGGTTGGTGTCTGCGCAATTGCCTTAAGGGAATCTTTACTGGCCAAATGAGTTATCAACCCTGGTCCTCCCTGAACAAAAATGGTCTGAAGACAGGACTGTGGCATTCCGATTGGCAACAGGATATTGCGCAACATCCCCTGTAACCTCCTCAGGTGATCAAAAATTCTGCCCAATATTTCAGGTCGATGACTTTCATCAGAGCTGGAAATATTGAGAATTGCTATAGGATTCAAACAAAGGAAAGGCAAGGAAATGGAGGGGGAAGAAAGAACAAAGGGAAAGGTCTGTGAAAGGGTGAAAGGAGGAAAGATTAAATGACAAAAGCAATGATGTTGCAAGGAAAAATAAGATGTTAATGGGACAAAGTAAGGAAATAAAAGATGGAGTTGAGGAGGAGTAAATGGGAAAAGCCAAATCATCATAAACAGCGGTTATGACCTGAAATTGCTCAGCTCAATGTTGAATCCAGAAGGCTACAAAGGGCCTAACCAGAAGATGAGGTGCTCTTCCTCAAACTTACATTAAGCTCATTGAAACAAGAAAGGAGGCCGAGGGCAGAGAGGACAGAATGAGAAAGGGGGGAAAATTAAAAAGATAGGCAACTGGAGGCTCAGGGTCATGCTTGCAGACTGAATAGAGGCATTCTACAAAACAATCACCCAAACTGTGTTTAGCCTCCCAAATGTAGTGGTAACTGTGTGGTGAATAGCGAATACAGTACACTAAACTGAAAGGGACACACTGCCATTTTGGATGTTGGAAAAGGAGGAGGTATAAGGGCTGGTGTTGCATTTCCTACACTTGCATGGAAAGGTGCCATGGGAAGGAGAATGGGTGTTGGCAGTGATTGAGGGGTGGATCATTGTGTTGCGGAAGGAACAATCTCTTCAGAATCTGAATGGGAAGGTGAATAACGATTTGGTAGCAGCATCCCACTGGTATTTGTGGGGGATGATCTATTTAATGTGGAGATCATTGGGTGGAAGGTGAGAGCAAGGGGAATCCTATCATGGTTCTGGGAAGGAGGGAACAGGGAGAGAGCAGTCATGAGGCAAATGGAATGGACACAGTCGAGGACCCTGTCAACGATAGTGAAGCGGAATGTTTTGTTTGAGGGAGAAATTAAGACACATTGGAAACAGTGGTGTGGAAGATAACATTGCCAGGACAAAAGCAACAGAGACAGAGAAACTGGGAGAATGGAATAAAACCTTTAGAGGAAGCAGGGTGGTACGGTATAGAGTCAGGGTAGCTGTAGGAATCAGAGGTTTATAGTTGATTTTGGTCAGTAGCCTATCTACAGGAATGGAGACAGAGAGTCAAAAATGGAAGATGGACCATATGAAGGTGAGGGAAGGGTGGAGAAGTTGATGAAATTTTCCAGTTTGGGGTAAGAGCAGGAGACTGCACAGATTCAGTCATCAAACATTTCTACTTTCTCTCCCCTCCAACTACTTCTACTTTTCCACATTAGATTATTAATGCTGATTTACTTAGCCAGAGTGTGTGTATAACTCTATAAAGATATATATTTTTAAAAAAGGCAAGCATCATTTTTGTTTCATCTTGGCATGGGCAGCACGGTGGCACAGTGGTTAGCACTGCTGCCTCACTGCGCCAGGTACCTGTCTGTGCGGAGTATGCACATTCTCCCCGTATCTGCGTGGGCTTCCTCCAGGAGCTCTGGTTTCCTCCCACAGTCCAAAGATGTGCGGGTTAGGTGAATTGGCCATGCTAAATTGCCCCTTAGTGTCAGCGCGACTAGCTAGGGTAAATGCATGGGATTATGGGGATAGGGCCTGGGTGGGATTGTGGTCAGTGCAGACCTGATGGGCCAAATGGCCTCCTTCTGCACTGTAGGGATTCTTTGATTCGATGATTCTCTGACTTATTAGGTTCGTCTGATATCCAATAGTAGAAATCTGTGAGGATTAAAAAGTGACAACACAATAACAACCAGCATTCTTGGCTGTTCTTTATGGAATTCTAATATAAAGTGATCCAAATGAGATAATTCATCATTTATAAAAAGGCCTTTTGTATTCATAAGTCAAACACCAAGCACGTCGCAAATCAAGAAATTAATGAAATATTACAAATGTAAAACTGATAATCAATTGCAAACAAAAAAGTATGATATATTCATTAACGTTAGGAATTTTCCTCCAGTGGTAACAATTAGCCTTGAATTGTATGACTGTAAGTGTAACTAAATGACACTGAGGCAATGAGTTCCGACAGTCCTCACTACTCTTGGCCCAATCGCACATTTTTTTTCATACAGGTACACTTAATGGTAGGAGGCCTTTTAGTGCAGTGGGTAGTGTCCTTTCTTCTGAGATAGAAGCTCTGGGTTCCAGTTCCACTCCAGGAACTGACAGACAGGAAGCTGCGTTCATAACATGGCCAATTGGTTGATTACTTGTGTATCAACCTGCAAATTCCGTCCAACACACGACTGGCAATAAGGCCGGGAGAGACTCCTGGTCAGCCATGCTTGATGAAGAGTGGTGCCCCTCAAACATAACATCTGGTCACAGGCTAGTGACCCTGCTCTAGGAAAAACCTTGCAATAGGAACAGATGAAAGTCTGCCTTGTGCACCATTAGGCTTGGGAAGAGAAACAACAACACCATATTTCACACTCTTTACAACTGCATCAAACTCTTCAGACCTCTGCTCCCACAGTTCCAAGTGATCCTGCACCTCTGTCATCTCACTTAGCTTCTGAAAGGATCTTAGAATATCTCAAGACTAAGATGAATTGAAATGGGATAATTATAACCTCCAGCAATGTAAATTATACTATCCTCACAAATTCCAGGTTTCGGTTAGAAACCATAGAACCATAGAAACCCTACAGTGCAGAAAGAGGCCATTTGGCCCATCGAGTCTGCACCGACCACAATCCCACCCAGCCCTACCCCCATACCCCTACATATTTACCCACTAATCCCTCTAACCTACACATCTCAGGACACTAAGGGGCAATTTTTGCAGGGCCAATCAACCTTACCTGCACATCTTTGGACAGTGGGAGGAAACCGGAGCACCCGGAGAAAACCCACGCAGACACGAGGAGAATGTGCAAACTCCACACAGACAGTGACCCAAGCCGGGAATCGAACCCAGGTCCCTGGAGCTGTGAATCAGCAGTGCTAACCACTGTGCTACCGTGCCGCCCATACGTGAAGCATTTTCCCTCTGGAACCCTGGTTATAATTCTTCACTCTCATTTCTCAGCCAAGCTTTTCATGTGATAAAAGGTGTTATCGATGATGGTTGTGATTTCACAGTAACGTGGTGAAAAGAACTGAATATTTAAAGCTTAAGGCTTCTGAAAAGATTTGGATGCATGATAGAAAATACACGGGTCAATTTGCCAGTCCTGGTGCCTTCAGCAGAGCTGGATCACTTCCAGTGAACATCTCACATCGCAGAGTGGATTGGATTTTGAATTATTACATTACCACAACAATTTTCATTTGTGTGCCAGCTTTAAGGTAGCAAGAAATCCCAAATCAATCCACTGGGATGTCATCAAAAACATTAAACACTGAGCTACCGAAGGAGATATTAGAATAGGTGACCAAAGGCTTTGACAATGATCTGTGCACGGGTGCAATAATGGTCACGAATGCAGTTGTTGGCAGCATCTTCCTTGTCTGTGAAGAGGGTGGAACTGTTGATGATAGATTCCAGTACGGATCTCGTCAATCACAGTTGGTTCCAAGTCTACAAAGACTGCCCTGGGCACATGTTTCCCAGCTCCCGTCTCACAGAAGATGGTGTTAATGTAATTAATATGCATAGCCAGTTAAGTTGTGATAGGATGGCAGCAAAATTGTGGGAAATACTTTGGAGGGCTACGGAGAAAGTGATACAACCATGGTAATATATGTTTGAAAACCTGTTGAAGAACTGGAAATAGTCCAAAATATTTGACAGCCTTTGCATATGTTGAGGGGAGAGAAGTGGATGAAAAATCCATTGCAGAGGAAATAAAACCTCTTTGCTTAAGAGTATAGGACAGCAACCAGCCTGTGTTTAGAATGAATTAGCTATTGTTTAAGGTGGATTTCAGGAGGGCTCCCTTATCTTGGCACTCCAAAAGACAGCAATGCAGCGTGCCTGGCAGGTGGGAAAACTCAACAATGTGTTCAATACCTGTTTGATCTGGAAACAGGAGAGGGAGAGAGCGGCAGACATTTAAGAATCTATTCTCTTAGGATTATCCAATAATACCACAGAGCAGATCGATGGCAGAAAAATATATGGCCCTAAGTGTTGTGTGCCAATGCATCCTTATTTACTGTTTATCCATGCTATGTCCACACACACTTTCCAGCCTCTTACATGCATCTCCTACTTAGCCTGTATCTCAGCTGTGCAGCTGAAACTTACAACTGAATACTTTGATGCAATTACATTTTCCATTTGCCATAACAACCTGGCCTCTCCAAGTAACACACCACCACCCCCCACCCCCTCCCCCACCTCCCCAAATAAATCATTGAAATCCAACCTTGTTTTACGATTCTTAGACACTCAAGATAGGCCACTGGTTGGTCACAATTGTCACTATTTAATTGCCCTTCAGCTTACAACACTGCAAAATTAATTTTCTGTCTTTACTCACACTGGCATAGAGTACAAATGGAAGAGTCATGAACTACATATATGTTGTGACTTGGAGAGCAAGTACAGCTGAGCAAATTACTCTTTTGTAACTGGTGCTCAAGGGAAAAAACACATGAAACTATTCTCTGCCTGTTACAGTTGCCTGTTTTGAAAATAGATTTGGAGAACAGGTTAGAGGGGAATTTGACCTTAACTTGCCCCAAGTTTTAAAATCCTGAGATATGGTTCTATTCATGTTCCTGGAAAGGAACAAGATTCAGTTGTGGATTCAAATATTTTATTTAACAAGAAAGTGGGCTTTAACTAAATGCTACTTAACAAGCTGAGTCCTTGCCCTCATAGATGGTCTTTATCTTTCTGATGTGGAGATGCCGGCGTTGGACTGGGGTAAGCACAGTAAGAAGTCTCACAACACCAGGTTAAAGTCCAACAGGTTTATTTGGTAGCAAATACCATAAGCTTTCGGAGCACAGCTTCTTCAGATGGAGTGGTTATCTGTTCTCAAACAGTGCAAACAGACACAGAAATCAAATTACAGAATACTGATTAGAATGCAAATCTCTACAGCCAGCCTGGTCTTAAATGTACAGACAATGTGGGTGGAGGGAGCATTCAACACAGGTTAAAGAGATGTGTATTGTCTCCAGACAGAACAGCTGGTGAAATTCTGCAAGCCCAGGAAGCAAGCTGTGGGGGTTACTGATAATGTGACATAAATCCAACATCCCGGTTTAGGCCGTCCTCATGTGTGCGGAACTTGGCTATCAGTTTCTGCTCAGCGACTCTGCGCTGTCGTGTGTCGTGAAGGCCGCCTTGGAGAACGCTTACCTGAAGATCCAAGGCTGAATGCCCGTGACTGCTGAAATTACTCTTTTGTAACTGGTGCTCAAGGGAAAAAACACATGAAACTATTCTCTGCCTGTTACAGTTGCCTGTTTTGAAAATAGATTTGGAGAACAGGTTAGAGGGGAATTTGACCTGAACTTGCCCCAAGTTTTAAAATCCTGAGATATGGTTCTATTCATGTTCCTGGAAAGGAACAAGATTCAGTTGTGGATTCAAATATTTTATTTAACAAGAAAGTGACACCACACAACCCTGCCACAGCAACCTCTGCAAGACGTGCCGGATCATCGACACGGATGCCATCATCTCATGTGAGAACACCATCTACCAGGTACACGGTACCTACTCTTGCAACTCGGCCAAAATTGTCTACCTGATACACTGCAAGAAAGGATGTCCCGAGGCATGGTACATTGGGGAAACCATGCAGACGCTACGACAACGGATGAATGAACACCGCTCGACAATCACCAGGCAAGACTGTTCTCTTCCTGTGGGGGAGCACTTCAGCAGTCACGGGCATTCAGCCTTGGATCTTCAGGTAAGCGTTCTCCAAGGCGGCCTTCACGACACATGACAGCGCAGAGTCGCTGAGCAGAAACTGATAGCCAAGTTCCGCACACATGAGGACGGCCTAAACCGGGATGTTGGATTTATGTCACATTATCAGTAACCCCCACAGCTTGCCTCCTGGGCTTGCAGAATTTCACCAGCTGTTCTGTCTGGAGACAATACACATCTCTTTAACCTGTGTTGAATGCTCCCTCCACCCACATTGTCTGTACATTTAAGACCTGGCTGGCTGTAGAGATTTGCATTCTAATCAGTATTCTGTAATTTGATTTCTGTGTCTGTTTGCACTGTTTGAGAACAGATATCCACTCCATCTGACGAAGGAGCTGTGCTCCGAAAGCTTATGGTATTTGCTACCAAATAAACCTGTTGGACTTTAACCTGGTGTTGTGAGGCTTCTTACTTTATCTTTCTGCCAGCAAAGGCCAGTAAACCTGGCTACCAAACCATCAAACCTTCATTGAATATTTATCATTTAGTTATACTACCAGCTTCTTTGACACAGGACCTGTTGTATAAAGTACACCTACAATATTTTACTCCAAAAGAGAGAGATAATTAAAATAGAATTTTGACACATGCTCATAGCATAGTTCAGGTTAGAAAGGAATCAACTTCTTGCTCAATCTTTACTGACTTAAAGTCCAAGCCTAATTAGGTTGAACTTTAACCAGTAATAGTTATTTCAACAACCAGAATAAAATGAGGAGAGAACCCTGATCTAAACTAAAACCTTCCACCATTTAAGTTTTCGAATCAACTATTTAATTTAGCTTGATAAAAAAAAACTCTTTCATGGAGGTCTTGTGTCACAGTGGATAGCATCCTTGCCTCTGGGTTGGAAGTTCTGGGTTCAGGCCCCAGCCCAGGACTTGATAACCAAGGAAGATGCATCCGTAACATGGCCAAACAGGTTGAACACCAACCTGCAAATCATTTTAACATATGCCAATAGCAGGTGGTAAGAGCAGGAGAGATTCCTGGTCAGCCATGTGATGGAAAGAAAATTTTAGTTTCAATCATGACTATCCATAGCTCCAGGCTACAACATGCAAGTGCACGTTGCCATAACAACCTGGCCTCTCCAAGTAACACACCGCTACCATAAAACTCCATCATCATTTGTAAACTCCTTAAATATAGAATGTGAAAATATTTCTTAGCAAAACTTTAGATAAGAGATGAAGGAAAAGTAATGCACATTAATTCGCAACAAACACACAGTAAGTTTTCCAACAGCTGAGAAGCAGCCTAGGAAAAAGTAACATTAAGATCTGTATTGGCGCTAAATTATAATTAGCTGGATTTTGTTGAGTAATGGGGCATTGAACACAACCTGCCATTAGACTTATCCCTGAACCTTTCAGATCAAAACATTTTTGCATTTAAAGTTGCCAGAACTGTGAGCTTTTATCAGTTCAGTGAGTGAAATGAGTATCTGCGATATAAGTGTACAGGATAACCAAATATCTCCTTACAATGAGATGCAAAGATTAGGAAATAAACCTATGAAGAATTAAAAATGAGGACGAATTAAAAGAGATGAATTCAATGTCAAATCAGGAACAAAGTAAAGTTTATTTATTCGTCACAAGCAAGGCTTACATTAACATTGCAATGAAGTTACTGTGAAATTCCCCTAGTCGACATACTCTGGAATCTGTTCTGGTCAATGCACCTAAGCAGCACATCTTTCAGACTGTGGGAAGAAACCAGAGCACTCGGAGGAAACCCATGCAGACACAGAGAATGTGCAAACTCCACACAGACAATGACCCAAGCCGGGAATCTAACCCAAGTCCCTGGCGCTGTGAAGCAGCAGTGCTAACCACTGTGCCACTGTGCCGCCCCACAGAAAGGTGAAATAAAATGAGGAGAAGAAAGATTAGATTAAAAGAGGGAAAAACAACATAGAAAGACACTTGAAAATGATTGATTTTGTTAAAAATCTTAAAATTGCCTCCAGAAATCCAAAACCTTAAAGAATGAGACTCTGCAATTTGTCACGGTTAATTTTAGGTGTCAGAGAGACTCATTGGCAGTCATTAATATTTACCACATTGACAAAAGGATACTTACACTTGTAATGACAAGGCTTAATTTTCTGTAGCAAGACTAATGGGCAAGGATACAAGTTCTTTAAAAAAAGACAGACTAAGGAGTTGCTGTTACTCTCAGGAAGCAAAAGAGAGGTGCGACACAAAAATCAATGTTTGGGTACCCATACTTAATGCATCTGCTCCTTGCCTATAGTTACTGTATAGCTTCCTCATAAAGGCAAGCACTGTTAGCTCGTGAGCAAAATCTGGCCCTATGAATTTAATTTATTTCAAACCACATACTCCTTACTTGGATATCACCATCTCTGTCACTCCTCCAGTTACACACTTGTACCATTAAGTTAGAGTCTTACAAGTTCGGAAAGCTTCAGAATTCCTACCTGTGTGCATGGCATCATTAACATGTATAAGGTAAGGTTGAAGAAAAAATTTACCTTGACTTTGAGCGTGTCTTGGCATGGAGGTGCCCTCTGCCTTCTCAGCAGTGGCCACCTCTCAGTGATATTACTGAAACTAATAAATTGCTGCCCCTCTGATTTGCCTCTTAATTGGTCACCCCTGGTAAAATCCCACCCAGTGTCTCACTGCCCAGTGTAGTAGGGCTAGCTCTCACTTTCAGTCTCGGCACCGGACTTCTTGCCTGTTTGCAAAATTTAGCTGTTCACCCTGTCTCTCTCTCTGTCTCTCTCTCCACAGATGTTGCCTGACCTGGGCAGACAATGGGCCTTGTGGTATTATGATAGTCTATAAATCCAGAAACTGAGCTAATGTTCTGGACACCCAGGTGCGAATCCTGTCACAGCAGATGGTGGAATTTGAATTCAATAAAAAATATCTGGAATTAAGAACCTACTGATGTCCATGAAACCATTGTCGATTGTTGGAAAAAACCATCTGATTCACTAATGTCCTTTAGGGAAGGAAATCTGCTGTCCTTATCTAGTCTGGCCTACATGTGACTCCAGAGCCACAGCAATGCAGTTGACTCTGAACTGCCCTCGGGAAACTAGGGATGGGCAATAAATGCTGGCCAGCCAGCAATGCCCATGTCCCACGAATGAATTTAAAAAAAACCTGCTGAATATATCCAGTGTTTGCTGTTTGTATTACTTGATTGCATAACCTGGATGAAATTTATTACGACCATTTGCCAAAAACCATGAAAAATCCAGAACTGAAAAGTGAAGACTCATTAATTCACTGGAATGTTTGATAGTCACTTTATTTGAAGAGGAAAATCAGCACTTGTTCAATATTGAAGGTTAAGATAATTGGACAAAACCTAATGCAGGTGGCTGAGAACTAAGATAGTTATATTCAGGACAGGTTTCTTAGTAATTGCACTGAAATCAATAATACTACTGAGTTATCAACTCTGGTCGGACATAGTTCTGGAGGTTTCATCGCAATGTTCTGCTTCAACTGCCCCATCTGGTCACAGAGTTTTATAGCACAGAAAAACAGCCAATTTTCTCCATCTACAATACTCTTATAATTAATAAATGCAGGTGTTCAAATAACATCAATAAATGGACAATGTTTTAAAGCGTTTTTCCGGGTACAATTTACAGCATAGATCATAGAAATCCTACAGTACAGAAAGAGGCCATTCGGCCCATTGAGCAGTGCAAGGGAGATTAATTGTTAATCCCTGGAGACTCCAGGATAATCCTACAGATTTGGCCACTTCAGCACTTCTGACATGTTTTTAAAATCATATAATTTCTTTTCACATTTCTTATTGTACAGGAATAAAATATTCAGTTCCATATGCAAATATAATCTGAATATCCTGACTCACCAATGTCATTGTGTAGCCCAGTATGAGGCTCAGTGATGATAACCAGGCTATTCACTTAACTTCCAGTGAAAACATGTAATTTTAGCTGCCAACAAAACTGTCAACATTACAATTGATACCAGCAGGTTTTCCATTGCCTTATATGTATTCACTGCAAACAATATAAAACAACTGTACTAGATAGATGTCAAGTCCCATCCCAGACATTTCAGCCCCAGTTCTGATTGACCCAAGATGTTGGCCTGGGTTTTACTTGCCCTTTAAAGATGGGCTGATAAAATGGCAGCAGAAGGCAAAGGCAAGGAGCCCTTTCTTCCCAATGCCACCACATGTTACAAACCACAATGGTGTGGCTGCCCACTGAACAGCAAACTGAGGCAATTGAATGCCCGGTTAAGACTTTTCGTGGCTGCTCCATGGCACCCCCCTGGAAGCAACGACGATACAGCAGAGATGGTGCTACTGATGAAAAAAGGATGCTCTTTAGTGCTAGGGCTTTCCTGCCTGATCCCGACAGGGTTGAAGAGAAAACTTACCTTGACTTCAAGGGTGCCTTGGCATGGAGGTGCTCTCTTCTTTCCGGCAGTAGCCACCTCTCATAATGGCACTACTGAAACTAACAAGTTGCCACCCTTTGATTGATCTTTTAATTGGCTAGCCCTGGTAAAATCTCATTCAAGTATCCCACCGCCCAGCGAAGTGAGGCCAGCTCTCGTTTTCGGTCTCGGCACCGGACTTCTTGCCTGTTTGCAAAATACAGCCAATTAACTCTGTTTCTCTGTTTCTTGACCTGCCAAATATGTCCAGTATTTTCTGTTTATGTTACTTGAGTGCATAACCTGGATGAATTCTTCAGAGCAGTGTCAGAGTCTTTAGGGATACGTTAAACTGAGGACCAGTCTTTCCTTTCAGGTGGAAATAAAATAATTCCACAGTCAAAAAAGAGCAGAAGAGTCATCCTGGCATCAAGTCAACATTTATCCCTCAACCAGCATCAAGTTATCTGGTTAATTATTTCTTTGCTATGTACACACTATGCTGTGTGCAAATTAGCTTCAGTGTTTCCTATGTTACAACAGTTGTCACATTTTGAAATAAGATACACCAAAACATTTTCAAGCCAAAGGGATTGTGAAAGATACTTTTAGAAATTAGGTCTATCGAAATGCATAAAATATAACTACATAATCTGCAAGATGTGGACTCACTATGTTTTTAAAATATCAAAGTGGCAGAGATATATTAAACTACTCAACTCAAAATTCTAATGACAGGGCAGGAAAATTGTAGCAGCGGTAAACATAACTATTTTATGTCAATAATGAGGTTTGCAATATACTGATTGAAAATCATTTTCTCACTGATCAACCTAGTCTTTAGCTATTTCAAAGCCATAATTTTAGTGGACAGTTCAAGATCTCAAGAATGAAAGGGCAGATAATCTAAGTTTGGTAGCATTGGCTGTGACGCATGTTGCCCAGGACGCTGGGCGATCTACCAATTTTCAATACCATGCATCAGGCTGAGGTGCCAATGCACTGTTGGCACTGCCAAGGATGTGAGGGGGGGGGTTTGGGTCATATAAACCTCATGCCTGCGTGGGTGGGGGTGGAGCATACCTCTCATTGCTGAGGGGTTGGTAGTGCTTTCTCGACCCACAGGGTCCTGTACGAAAGCCTGTCCACTGCAGATCCCGTTGGGTGAATAACGAGAGCTATTTGACACAGACGGCAATTGTACTTAAATTCATCATTTTGAATATGCATAGGAACCCGATCAGGGCCAGCAGTGCAGCCTGGAAGGATCGCAGTGGGTTTGGCGGCCCGTGCAAAACTTACTTGCCTGCCGACTCCAGATTCTCTGGCCCATCGCGATTTGCGATTGGAGCTAGTAGGCCCGGAGAATACCCCCCACTGTTCATTAACCCTAAGAGTTCACGCATTATTCTGGCCTTCCCCTCAAGGTCAATATGTTCTTGCTAAGGTATGGTACTCAGTGCTGTTCACAGTATTCCAGGTGTGACCTAGCCAGAACTTTGTATAACTTTTACATCCTTGCGTTCTATTTCTTTAGATTATAAAGGACAGCATTCCAATAGCCTCCTGATTATTTTCTACACCTGTTCATGATGTTTTAATGGGTTGCATACTTGGGCCCCAAGTTTCTTTGGGCCTTCACTGTCTTCAACTTTACACTATTTAAGAAGTAACCTATTCTCTTCCATTTTAGGTCACATTTTCCGACCTTGAAACCCAATTGCCATTTTATAATTGCTGAATATTCTGCTCCAAGACAACACTAAGTATTTAACTTCCTTCGTGCTTCCAGTTAAAGATGGTGTGAGATTGAGCTGATGATAAATGCATTAGGTCTTTCAATAAAATAGAACCAACTGGCAGATTTATCAATAAAACTTCAAGTTCCCCATTTCCTGCGATCCTTCTGATTGAGTCTGGAAGTGTCAGACAGCTAGCCATCATCTTTTGATCTTTTCTCGCATGGCAAAACAAAATGCCCGTCCTGGCAATTCTTTTTAAATCCAAAATTCACATTGAAATGGCTGCTATATAATTAGGGATACAAATTACAAGGAAACTCAGAGCAGTCAATCAATATCACACAATTGATGCACAGCATGCTTATTTATAGAATAATTTACAGTAATTATCGGTATGTGTTTCTGTATAAAAAGTGCTTCAGTATCTCTCCCCACCTCCCCCACCGCTTTCCTCCCCACACCCCCCCACTGAAATAGCAGCTGAAAATGCAGCTGAAATACTATTGCTCTGGCAGCAATGGGAGAAAAACCTTTATTAAAGGCTGAGAGGGAGACCAGTCATAAGATTGGCTGAAACGGGAAGGTGATGCTGCCTTTGCTTTTTGTGGAGATGTTACATCATTTCTCAGAGTTATCTCCGGGACTAAATATGCCAAGCCAGTCATTAACAGGGGTCATAGGATTCATTTCTGGCTGTTAAAGCCTTTTAACTTGCATAAATTCACTGAACATTCCTCTGGATGGCTTCAATGTGCCATCTGTGGTGCATTTAAATGCAAAAATTGCACATAGCGATTTGGATAATAAATTATTATTCCATTGTGATGGCTGTGTTCAGGCCAATTTGAACTGAAATCTTTAATCCATAAATTACATGGCACACCAGTTAGTTCGTTATTATCTAATTATATTTTCCCAGGTACAATAATTGCTTCAAAAAAAAAAGCTCCATGGGAATGAATGAATGAGAGATGGAAGATTTTTTTTGATGCATTCATTGATATGGTTTAGAAATGATGTGGAGATGCCGGTGTTGGACTGGGGTAAACACAGTAAGAAGTTTAACAACACCAGGTTAAAGTCCAACAGGTTTATTTGGTAGCAAATGCCACACAAGCTTTCGGTGAAGAAGGGGCTTAGAGCTCCGAAAGCTTGTGTGGCTTTTGCTACCAAATAAACCTGTTGGACTTTAACCTGGTGTTGTTAAACTTCTTACATGGTTTAGGAAACCAGGATCTCATTTCCTAAGAAAAATAACTTTTAAGCTTCTGGTTTAGAAACTGCAGCTCTCACATTTTGTAAATTTTGATTTGCAACAATGGCGATCGTCTAATATTTTATCGTTTCCAGTTCGCTCACTGCATTGGAAGTTTACTTGCAAAATTCCCCAATTATCCAACTACCCGACAATGCAGATTAAGGAAGTCACCTGAAAATGTGTCTTGGTTTGGGAAGACTTGGGAGGCTCAGTGTTTAGGAGTTTTTTTGACGAAGAACAGTATCACATATTCATTAGAGTGTAACTCAAATTCATTTTGATCGTAATAAACTTGGATTAAGGTAACCCAAAAACTTAAAAAAAAAATTTCAGGTCGGTATATCAAAATCGAAATTTTTAACCCCTGAATTATTGACATTCAGGGAGGACCTTTACATACCTGACCTGCAAATTGGGATTTGTCCACAGCATGTCACAGACCTCAGTTATCAGTTTCCTGCCCAGATACCAGCCTGACTGATAGATTTGGCCTCCGTTTGGGTGGGGAGCTGGTCAGTCAATAAAGGCTGCAAGAGCAGGCAAATCCTAGCTAGTTAGGTGGGAGTTAGGTGTGGGGTTTCAGTAGAGGTTGGGATCAATTGGGGACAATGAGGTAAGGTGGGGGTTAGGGCAACTGGGCCCATTGATCCTGGTCACCCAAGTTCAGGGAGGTCAGAGGCCTTGTGATAATGCGGGCTTGGGGATGGGGGCGATCTGAGGTTGGAGGGCTCATGGGAGAAGGGAGTTCAGCATCTGTGGTGGAGGTGGTGGGAAGGGGAATGTCAGCGGGCTGGTGATGGCAGGAGGTGGTATCATTGTTGGGGGAGCGGAGGCCTTGAAGGTTAGGGTTGGAGGCTGATACTGCTGGCTCCACAGGCAGGCAACTGGATCAAGAAGGTAGCGGTAAAGACACTTATCTCCTGGATTGACCAAATCCTTGCTTCATTGAAGCTACCAGGATACCCGATTTTTAGGAAACCAAGCTGCCGGCAGTCGATTTCAAAAGTAGAAAGGTTAAAAGGCCGATTAAAATGTACCAACATGTCTGCCAGGAGCAGGCTGGTCGCCTGTCCACTGATAATCCCTTTTTTGACGTTGCACAGGTGACTTTGTTGTGCAGCCAGGCATATGCAGCAACTTAAAGAAACAGACTGCTGTTGGCCTGTGGTCCGCAGTTAACAGGGAACACCTCCCAGCCTCAGTTGAAGTTAGAAACAGATGGGTTAGGGGCTGGTTTGGATTCGGAAACCAATTCCTCAGGCTTTTAATCCCCCCCAGCCCAAACACAACCCTTCTTCTTCAGTCAAAATTATCTCTTTACTTTCTCTCCCCTGCAAATTTTTCTGCACCACACCACATTTGAAAGATTATCACAGGTGCAGTTGCTTTCCAATTTAACATCCCTGCCTGTAATGACTTCAATGAGGCCATTGAGGTTGGCCTCTTAGAATATGAACTCCCTGATTGAGCGCTTTCCGTGCCTTGTAACACTCAAAGAACTTAAATCGTGCTTGTAAATAAAAGGGAATCTGGTGAAGGAATACTGGCCTCCGCTGACTTATTTCACTACCCATGCCCAATTTTACTTCCTTCCTCTTTGTTCAGTCATTTCCTTCAATGATATGCCTGATCATATGGGGGAATCATGTCTCCAAACCTGCTTCAGGTCATTCCATGGCTTGTGCGATCTTATGACCAGCAATAGACCACCACTTTAGCCCCTAACTAACAACAATATTGCATGTTAGATACAATTTTGAGGCACTTCAGATACTAATTTATAAAAGGTAAAAAAAAATCAAGCATAATATGCTTAACTGATGGCAGTATGAAGGAGAAACACTGCTGCACAGAACAATATAAATCCAAATTGTTGATAATGTTGATCCTGATGATTTTACATTTATTTTTTTATTAGCGTCACAAGTAGGCCTACATTAACACTGCAGTGAAATTACTGTGAAAGTCCCCTAGTCGCCACCACTCTGGCGCCTGTTTGGGTACACTGAGGGAGAATTTAGCATAACCATTGAACCTAACCAGCACATCTTTCGGACTGTGGAAGGAAACCAGAGCACCTGGAGGAAACACACACAGGCACATGTAGAGTGTGCTGACTGCACAGACAATGACCCAAGCTGGGAATCGGACCCGGGTCCCTGACACTGTGAGGCAGCAGTGCCAGGCGCTGTGATTTCACACATTATATTGATGCAAAGCAGCTTTGGGTTTGTACTGAAGCATATTACTCACCTCGAAGTTCAGAGCTCACATTGTTTTACAACAGTATAATCATTTCTCTCACTATTAATAACATTTCAATGACTTCCTATTAACTCTTGTGTGAACCACAAGAATTGTTGATTGTTGCCATAATGTTGAGTACTTGAAGGATTCAAACTCTTTGTCAGAAACATCAAAGCTTTTCCAAACATTTTTGTGTGTGCTAAGAAATTGTTCCAAAGAACAACAGTGACTTGAATTTTTATAACCTTCGACAATGAAATCATTTTAATAAGATACAAATTAAATAAAAGTCATAGGCACATAGTATTTGGGCTGTACAGATACAGCTGCAGGGCAATCGAAGGGTGGAAAACAAGGTTGCAACTGGTAAGTTGCAGAAATTTCGATTTCCCAATCTAAAAAATTAGTTTTTTCCCCCCCAGATGTATTATTACTAATGGCCCAACTCTCGGGCAGTCCCATTTCTTCCAGTATCTTTGGAGCAACATTCAACCTGTCAGTCAAAACGAAGCATTTCTTTCTACACAGCATTTCCTGCGGCAACAAATTTGATGTCACAACCAGATTAAACTACTTACTCCTCCATTATTTATTATTGTCTTGTGATTCAGTCACAGGTACTGAACATGCTTTATTATTTGACACCCACACTAACGTCAGCTCTAGTCTGGGCTCACAGCTGTTTTGAATTCAAATATAGCAATAAAGTGGTGCAAATTAACTAACTGAGGTGCGAATCCACAGAAAGGGAATGTTTGCCACCAAATAAAATGCTATTTCAAAGAAGCTAGAAACCAGCGTTGCTGATAGAAACTAGGCTGATTCAGCTAACCTCCTTAAAGTGGACATTTTATAGTGGCACATTGTAACAGGTATGGACAAGCATCCACAGTGGAAGCTCTCACATCTGTGTAGTCTTCCAGCACTACTGGAAGCTGGAACATGTTTCACAGTGTAGTGGCCTCAAAGCAGTCCTGAGTCACTTCACTAATGTGCAGGTCACATGGCTGTTCTTCAGTGGGGATGAAACCTCTGGTCCTCTGTGGGCAGGAACAGTAATTGAATGACCCAGAGCTCAAATTTAGGATGATTCAGTCCCCACACACTGTTCAGCTTTGGTTGCTGCAGAACAAGTGGGGTTAGAGGGCTGCGGGTGCGAGCTCTGCAATGGGGCTTGGTGGAATCCACCCTCACAGCTCCAAGATGTACAAGACTATCAGAGCAAGAGTGGCAACTTGTCCATGTTCTATGTTTCAGTGACCAATTCACATGAAGCTTTCTGTGCCCGATTGGTGAACACTGATTGCTAAATTGATATTAATTTCTAAATCCATATGGCCATGTGTTAGGCAAGTAATGTCCGTTTGCTTGCTCTGATGAAGAGCCATCCAGACTCAAGGCGTTGGCTCTATTCTCTCTCTGCAGGTGCTTTCAGACCTGCTGGATTTTCCAGCATTTTCTGTTTTTGTTTCAGATTCCAGCATCTGCAGTATTTTGCCTTTGTTTGTGCTGCCTTCCTTCAAGGGGGCTCCTTGAGTTTGAGTGCAGGGGAAGGCTGGCACACTAATAAAAAGAAAATTCTGGGGATAACTTAGATTTTGTGCAAAGTATAAAGGAGCAAGTGGGTGGCACAGTGTCTCATACTATATGAGACAAAATGTTAGAGACTAAAGACAGAGAGCGCAATTTGTTTTAGTCAGATAATTGTATGGCTGCTGAATGCATTATTGGAGTTGGTGATTGAAACAGAGACAATGACCCAGATCTTCCTGTCTATGTAGGGGATATTCACATCTATGTTGTGAGCATTGGCTTTGCCCATGAGGATTTCGGTGACCTGTCCTTTTACAATTTTTCAGCCTGCGCATCCAACAGTGTCGATAAATCGGCGCATCCTTTCAAGGGGAAACCGATGAGTGCAAGAAAAGATAGACAAAGCAAAGACATACTCCCTTGTTATGACATTAGCTGCTGCCTTCCTGTCACAAGCTCTTAAAGGTCTCAAGTCTTTGAATAAGTGGATGGGTGGGTAAGTGAGTGAGTGAAAGAGTGAGTGGGATGAGTGAGAATTGATGTTTGGGTAAATGGGTGAGTGGGTAGTCGTTTGGGGGGATAGTCGGGTCACATTATAGAGCTAGTGGGGTGGGGGGCTTAGGTAAGTCGAGTTGGGGGGGATGGTTGGATATTTGGATGGGGATTGGGTTGGGGGGTGGAAATGTAATATTTCCAGGGTAAATATCCAGGTAAGTACTTTGTGTCTGACCCAAGTCTCCAACACTGAGCTCAGGGTGGGAGACATTCAAGGAAGGTCCAGGGCCGTGGAAATCAACCAATGAAGTTTCAATTTCTCAGGAAATGTCAAAGCCTGAGTGTGCATCAGGACCTCCGCCGGATCCTGACATGCATCTCTCAGCTTCCATCTAATCTCTGACAATCCAGGCACTGGAAGATATGGGCCAATGTCAACCTTATGAACATGCCTAATAGGACATTTCAAGGAAAAAGGTAAGAGTGTTAGATATGGGAACAGTGTGGACACATTGGATTGCATCTACTGTTGGTAAGGGGAACAAACACCAACATAGTTTGGTTAGTTCAAATGGCTGGCTTCCATGTTATCACTTCAAAGTAACTCTAAATACATTTAGATTGTCCGGAAGAGGAAAGGACTCATTGGAGCTGAGCCCAGATAAAACTCTTCGACTCAAAACCGGGACTTGACTGAAACAATATGGCCCTGACACTCTCTGAAACATAATTTAATGCAAACTTCAATTAGTGTCCACATTTTTACCCGATGATCTATTATTTCATATTTCAAGGCTTCAAATTGTCTGTGCTCTACAATTGATTATCCTTTTAGGATGTGTGTGAATCAAATTCCATTTACTAAAATACACAAGGCTAATCAGAATGACAATTCACATCTCATTACCCTTTCTACAAAGGCCACACATTCTAGACAGCATCATCTTTTATTCCTTGGAGGTCAGTCACCATGGCTTTGCTTGCATGCTGATATCTGCTTGATATTGATAAAGAACAATGGAACAAGGATGAGTCATCTGTCATTTAATGTGGCTGCTATAGCTACTGGCAATCAGCAGATTGCATGTCATCCAGTCTGCTGTGCAACTAAATCAAAATAACAAACAGTTGGCAATGACCAAACCTGTTATTATTGCTTCTGTAAAGCAAATATATAATTTTGCTTACTTAAGCAATCCCTAATTACTTTTCTTCAATAAAACTTACACGCACAATATTGAATTTTGGTTTGCATGCCAAGCATTTAATACGGAAGAAAGGCTAGCTGCGATTTGCAGTTGTGAACCATAGTTCTGGTATACTTTGTCGTACCAATAACATCAATATGGTTTAAAGCAGCGAGCTGTGTCTTGTTGTATGGGCCATAGGGGATAACCAAGTGGCATTAATATATTCTGCTCTCTCTTAACCTCCATTTCTTCCTCTTCCTTTAATTACAGCCTGTTTAGCTGAGATTGAAAACCAGGAGGAAGCAAGGCACTATTTGAAAGAAAGGAATATCCATAACAGGATTGAAATCCCTGTATGAAAGCTATTGGATTTCTTAGTTTTAATTGGAGGGCTCTCAGTATCACAATGAAGGCTGAGATAAGCTCCCAAAGCATTCTTATTCTCCCTTAATTTCCGAAGAGGGAAAGCGAGAGAAATGTCTACCAATCGCCATTCCATTCTTAACATTTTAAAAAATTCATTTTACCGAATGTGGGCATTGCTGGCTGGACCAGCATGTAATGCCCATCCCTAATTGCCCTTAAGAAGGTGATGGTGAGCTTCCTGAACCCTGAGGTGTAGGTACACCCACAGTGCTGTTAGGAGAATTCCAGCATTTTGACCCAGCGACAGTGAAAGAACGGTGATATATTTCCAAGTCAGGGTGGTGAATGCTTTGGAGGGGAACCACAGGTCGTGGTAGTCCCAAGCATCTCTTGCTCTCGTCCTTCTAGATGTTAGTGGTCATGGATTTGGAAGGTGCTGCCAAAGGAATCTTGGTGAGTCCCTGCAGTGCGTCTTGTAAATGGCACACACTACTGCCACTGTGTGTTAGTGATGGAGGGAATAATATTGAAGGTAGTGGATGGAGTGGCAACTAAGCGGGCTGCTTTGTCCTGGATGGTGTCAAGCTTCTTGAGAGTTGTTAGAGCCGCACTCATCCAGATAACATGAATGTCCCGTTTTAAGTTGCTAGATCTGTTTTAAGATTCTCGAAGCTGAAGGGTCAAAGGAGGAAGGAGCTAAAGCCTGCCATTGCAGGAAGGGAGAAGGAGTGGGCTTCTATCTTGATTATTTAGAATTTTTAAATTGAAGAATGGCTACAATTGCCAGGGAGGGGGACCCACTCCACAGGGTGTGTGAAGAGGTGGGTGGAGAGGGCTTCAAAGACTACCTGGCCTGCTACCCAAGGCTACGTCAGACAGCTGGCCAACACCCAATTCAGTGGGGTGATTGTACAGGTCTCTGAATGGGCTTTTACTTGTCTTAATTGGTTATTTACAGCTTACAGGCTAATAATCCTTCTGCACTGATTTCTCCTTAGCCAGGAAAATTATCCCAGGGCAGGATGATGTGGCATACCAACATGTGACTGATGGCCGATGGCACTAATTTCCACGCCTGGCCAACTTTGTATTTGACCCCCTCATGGGGGCATTAATTTTGTCCAAGATTTCACAAAAATCTAGTGTGAAATTCAGGAGAGTTAGCAGGCCAATTTGGATTCCTCCCTTGCTTATTTGATGATTATACTTTGTGTTGTCTATGGTCCTCAAGTAACATTTACTATAACCAGATGGTAACTGGTTATTACTTGACTATTGATGTATTTTGTTTCACTGCAGTAGCTGGAAAACCATGTCTAACTAACTAGATTGAGTTTATTGAATAGATAACAGTAAGGGTTGACAAGGGTAACACAGTTGATGTGGTGTATATGGACTTCTAAAAAGCATTTGATAAAGTGCCACATAGCAGGTTTCTCAGCACATTTGAAGCTAATAGAATAAACAGGATTGTAGTAGCATGGTTTAGAAGTTGGCTGAGTGACAGGAAACAAAAAGTAGTGGTGAATGATTGCTTTTAAGACTGGAGGAATTCTACAGTGTTTTCTCCAGCAGTCAGTGCTCGGAGCCCCGACTTTTCTTGATATATATTAATGAGTTATACTTCATTTGCAGTGTATAATTTCAAAATTTGCTGCTGACACAAAAGTGGAAGTATTGTGAACTGTGAGGAGGATAGTGATTGACTTTATGAGGACATAGGCTGATAGATCAGGTGGACACATGGCAGATGAAATTTAATGCAGAGAAGTGCGAAATGATGCATTTTGTTTTTTAGAAAGAAAGAGGAGAGGCAAGATAAACTAAAGGGTGCAATTCTAAAGGTGGAACAGGAACAGATATACCTGAGGTCTGTGTGCAAAATCATTAAGCTAGTAGTGCTGGTTGATAAAGTGATTAACAATCATACTGGATCCTGGGCTTTATTTTTTTATTCCTTTCATGAGATGTATGCACTGCTGACAAGGTCAACATTTGTTGCTAATTCCTAATTGCCCATGAGAAGGTGGTGGCGAGCCAGCTTCTTGAATCACTACAGTCTATGTGGTGTAGGTCCATCCACAATGCTCTTAGGAAGGGTTTTTGACTCGATAGTGAAGGATGTCATTCCAAGTCAGGATGGTATGTAGCTTGGAGGGGAACTTGCAAGTGATGGTGATGTCATGTTTCTGCTGCCCTTGTCCTTAGGATACTAGAGATTGCAGGTTTGAAAAGCGCTGCTGAAAGTGACTTGGCAAATTGCTGCAATGCATCTCGTATATGGTACACACTGCTGCATCAGTGGTGGGGAAGTGAATGTTTAAGGTGGTGGATTAGGTGTCGGTCAATTGGCCTGCTTTGTCCTTGATGATGTCAAACTTCTTGAGTGTTGTTGGAGCTGCATTCATCCAGAGTATTCCATTACACTCCTGACTTGTGCCTTGTAGAAAGTGATCAGGCTTTGGGGAGTCAGGAGGTGAGTTACTCGCCACAGAATTCCCAGCACCTGGCCTACTCATGTAGCACAGGGTTATATGGCTAATTCAGTTCAGTTTCTAGTTAATGGTAAACCCCAGGCTGTTGATAATGATGCTAGTGAATGACAGTGGCCTGGGGAGATGGTTAGATTCCCATTTGTTAGACGGTCATTGCCTGGTACTTGTGTGATGCAAGTGCCACTTGCCAATTAGTCTGAAAGTTGTCCAGGTCTTTCTGCATGTGGACACAGGCTGAATCAGGATCTGAGGAGCACTGAACATTGTACAATCATCAGTAAACATCCCTACTTCTGAGCTTATGACTGAGAGAAGGTCATTAATGAAGCAGCTGAAGATGATTTGAGTCTACGTTACTCTGAACAACACTTGCAGCACTGCCCTGGAGTTGAGGTGACTCGCTTCCAACAATTACAACCATTTTCCTTTGTGCTCGATATGATTCCAACCAGTGGAGAGCTTTCTCCCCTAAATCCCGTTGACTCCAGTTTTGCTTGAGCTCCTTAATGCCACATTTGGTCAAATGGTGCCTTGATGCCAAGGGCATTCGCTCTCAGGTCATTGCCTGAATTCAGCTCTTTTGTCCATGTTTGAATCAAGGCTATAATGAAGTCAAGTACTGAGTTGTCCTGGTGGAAGCCAAACTGAGCATCAGTGTGCAGGTTATTGCTGCGTAAGTGCCATTTGACAACACTGTCCACAACACCTTCCGTTGGTTTTATAAATCAAGGCATAGAATACAAAAGCAAGAAAGTCATGATGAACCTTTATAAAACACTGGCTTGTCCTTAACTTGAGCATTGTGCCCAACTGCATTAGGAAGGATGTGAAGACTTTCAAGAGGGTACAAACAAGATTTATAAGAATGCTTCCAGGAAACCATTCAGTTATGAGGATAGGTTGAAGACGTTGGGGTTGTTTTATAGAGAAGGTTGAAGAGAGGTTTGAGATGTTTAAAATCATAAAGAGTTTGGGCTGAAAAGATGGAGAGAAACTGTTCCCTCTGGCACAACAGTCAAAAACCAGAGGCCACAGGTTGAAGGTGATTAACAAAAGAACCAAAGGTCACATCAGAAAACTTTTGTTTTACCCAGTAAGTGGTTAGGATCTGGAATTCACTACCTGAGGGGCTGGCAGATTTAATTGTGGCTTTCAAAAGTAATTGGATAAGAAAAGGGCCATGGGAAAGGGCGGGCGAGTGGGTTCAGCTGAATTACTCTTGTAGAGAGCCAGGAGGGACACAATGGACTGAATGCTCTCTTGTGCTGTAATCATTCTATAAATTGAGGCAGATAACCACCTGATGGCACGCAATTAGCTGGTGTCACAAAGGACCATAGGCATGTCTTCATTAGAGAGAGAGAGTTGTTTATATAGTTTGAGGGGCTCCATATCAAATGTCGGGCAAGGTAAGGAGGCATAAACAACCACAGTCAGTACAGGGATTGAACTAGTGCTGTTGGCATCATTCTGCATCACACTCGCCACATAGCAAACTGAGCTAACCGACTGCCATGGCCATTGTGGTGGATGATCAGTAAACACTGGTGAGTATAATTAAACTATAAGTGGGGGTGGAGGCAGGATATTATACAAGAGAAGTATCTTTCTAGCATTTCCAATATATTATTTGTACACACAGCTGCAGCCTTGTCATACAGTGGATAACTCCATTTATGTACAAGAGCTAAAGGAGTTTTTCCAATGTATTTTTTTAAATTGCAGTGACACTATTATTGTAGCTGACATTTAACAATAGAAAAGTCAGGAGGCATGTCAACAGTCTCATCATCCCACCCCTGATTGTTTTACTCTAAGAACATTACTATTAGTGACAGAGACAATTTCAATAAACCACTACAAAAAGTATCAGCCGACGTGAGAGACTACAGCACATAAACCAGACTAGCACTTCAGTCCAGTATTTAGCATACTGCACTGTTGCCATATTTTGGATGAGGTGTTAAAACTAGGACACTTCATCTGCTTCACGTAGACCTAAAATATGCAATAGCACTACTTTGAGGAAGAGCAGGGCAGTTCTCCCAGTGTCCTGACCAACATTATTCCCTCAACCACTGTCACTAAAACTTCATTTATTTAATTTCCTTTTCTGGGACTTGACTGCATGCATAATGGTTGCTTTGTTTTGGCAATTACAAATGTGGCTACATTTCAAATAGTATTTTGTTGGCTGTTAATTGCTTTGGGACATCCTTAAGATTGTGAAAGGTGCTATATAAATGCATGTTCTTTGTTTCTTATATTATCACGTACAAGCCAATGGAATATTACACAATGTGCTTTCCACATGAAGAATATTAGGGTTTTTATTATTGAACTGCTCAAATAAATATTGTCAAGTACTCAGAGAAGCAGGTCCCTATAGATGTTGTCTTAAAATTTATCATTTTTTAACTTTGATATTGTTGGATACATAAAGATGACTCATATACCAATCAAACCTGACGTTGTGTCTAGGGATTTGAGACCAAGTACAGTCCTCCAGGCAGACTGAGTCAAAAGGCATCAAATATTGGGATAAGTTTTTGCAGAAATAATTTAGTCAACATTTTCATGTAATGTATTCTGTCCTTATTTTTGTATGATTCTTACATCATGTACAGATAAATGGTAACGCTGATGACACTTTGGAAAGCAGAGAAATTGAGTTGATTAGAATATAGGAGTTTCTCTGTGGTATCGACTGAGGAGTCGGGAAGTGCAAGATAGGAAAGGGGATTTGATGTGCAGGTGGGTTGCAGAATTGCAACAATCATTGCTCTATAAATATACAAATGAAAATGCTCAAAAACTACTGGAAATATATAGGTTAGTTTGCATCTGTAAAGGGAAAGACAGATTAACGCTAAGGGTGTAAGCATCGGAACTGAAAACTGAACAGTAAACAAATCCACATGGAGGAGATGGAAAAAGAGTGAGGAGAGAAAGTTGCAAAAGAGACAAATGGAAGAAGTTAGTCGATTTAACCTGAAAACTGTATAACAGAGAAGCAGGTACATATTAAATGCTACAAAGATTATCAGAGTGAAGTAAAGAAAATATATTTGCTCCAGTTGGGCATCTTGTAGTGCCCGCCACTAGTCTAGTTCAGGTTTTTAATTTTTTTCCCCCCAATAAGTTTCTGAAAGTTTGAACTGATAATGGTGCAGTAGGGAAACAGTGCATTTGTGCCCTTGGACAATGGGACAAAAGTGTATCTTCTTAACTAAAGAGACTTAAAGATTGAGAAATAAACTAAGGGGGGGGGCCTTAGAAAGGGTATGAATTACAATGGGTGAATGAAATATCAAATCAAGTCCAGAAGAAGCTGCTCCTCCAAATGTCACATTTGGTTAAGTATGTTGTCTAAAACTTACCATTTTGGTGGTGGCTGTGAAGTTAGGCCTCGTGTGGAAACCCCTCTTCCTGACGACCCAGCGCCACCTGCTTACAGATTAAACCAATTTGGGAAAAGGGCCATTAGGATCCTTAATTGCACATGGAAAGAAACACGAGCCAGTGTTAGGTGCAGGTCCTGAAGGCCTTTCTTGATGCCTAAAACAATATGGCTGGTGGCACACGGATCAAACTGTCATTGAATTTTTGGGTCAGAATTTCAATTTCTATATTTACTATTTTCCTGTGTAAATAGATCAATATATAAATGTAATTTATTTCTTCTTCTCTCCAGAATGCCAAGTCCATATACGTTACTCGTGCTGAGGGAGCAAATAGGATAACTACTAGGCCTCTGCTATTGTTCAAGGGAAGCCAGTTATTAAATTGTGACCTGAGATAACTAAGGCCTTAGTTTAGCTGTTCCCCACTCCCCCATTGTGTGGAAGCAGGTGGCATCTGCTGGGTTTTGACCCAACAATACTGCTGACAGTCAAGTATAACCTGAATTATCAGGGGATCCGTCTATTAACCTGTCTTCCCCATAATACTTAGTGCTGTGGAAGGATAAAACAGCTAATTGCAACATATCTTCTCAATTTCTCTTTTGTTTAAAAATACTGGGTGCAAAATTCATCTGCCCCAAATTTTAGGTGCAAAGGCCATGATTAATCATATGCCCATAGTCCACGAGAAAGGCAATGGAAAATATGTAAAATTTGTCTACCACCTCATTACTTTGATATCAAGAGCGATTCCTGCATAGCCCCGGACTCCACTGCTCCTCCGGCCTTCTCTGCGCACTGCAGGGAATCAAGTGGCCTCGTGAGCAGGCCTCATGTGCTCCAGGCAACTTCTCTTTTTTTTAAATAAAGTGCTGTCCCCTTAAAAGTAGAGCTGCAGCATTGCAATGCCGTCAGCTGGACAATGGTATTTTGACACTGAGGGGAAAAGGGGGATGGTGTGGCAGGGAAAGGAAAGAGCTTCCCGCTTCAGTGACCATTGTCCAGTGCAATGGAGATCAGGAAGAAGGTCATGTTTCCACAGGGTGGGGGCTGGAGCTATCAGGATTGAGCTTCTGCAGGTAGTGGGAGCACATGGCTAATGCCTAAAGTGTGACTCCCAGAACATGGCAGCAGTTTCAGAAAAAGCTTAATGACCTCAGTTCGGCGATCAAAGGGAGCATATCTATCTTCATATCAAACCTTCCAACCGCCACAGCACCCATCTTTCACACCATTCAATATACCATGCCCCCATCACTTACCCAGCAGCACACCCTGACACCCTAACATACTTATACTACACCTCATCTTCAGACACCTTCCCATCATACCACTAGCTTCACACCTCTCTAAACCTATCATGATTTAGCTATGGCAGGCACGTCACTCAAGCAAACTGACACAGTCACTGACATTCTGTCCTTTCTCTTGCAAGTAAATGCTGCCAACAGGAGGGAAACCCAACATTATGGTAGAAGACCAGTATGCTTTCAACCCCTCAGTGTCCTCATAGAGATGGTCTCCAGGATAATAGGCATCAATTCTGTAAAGCCAGTGCTCCAAGTGCTGCCAAGGACAAAGGTTGATTTTAAGTTGTCGCCTTATGTATTTTTGTTACTCACTTCTGACCCCTATCCTGAAAGGTTCCTTGAAGTGGAAACTGCAGATGGACTAACAATGGATCTTCTGCTCTTCCCCCACCCCATTCCCTTCCCTCACTCCTACCTCTCTTTATTGCATTTGTACTTCCAGACAGTCGTGAACTGATGGTTCAGCAGCCATTGTTCAATCAGGCAAAAGGGCAAAGGGACGCCCAGACCTCTGAGAAAAAAAACACCATCAGTTTACCTTATATTAATAGCCAGCGCTTAGAGGCAGGATCTGCACGTGGTAAACCACGGGGGATAAATTCACTGCAGCCAGACCACGGGAATCTGTCAGGTCCAGAGGATGGGATCTGCTGCAGGTAGCTCTGATGTGGACTTTGTTGGGCAGATAACAGGAAAACACTGATGAAGTTGCAAACCAAGTTATTTGGTGCATTGGCAGGTCGGGAATATAGCCGCCGCTCACTGGTTAGGAACATTGAGGATTCCTGCACCATGGTGGCACTCAGAGCATGGAGTCCATCCTTTCCACTGTGAAGGAGGTGGGTACCTCCATGGCAGCACTGTCCAACTGAACCATGGTGAAGTACCTGCTAGTTGTTGTCTCAGCATCCACAGTAGCATAGATGAAGACCTTATATCTCAGTGCTGCAGCGAAAGCTGGAAGTCATAAGATTCCTGGCCTGTGCATGTACTCTCAGACTGCTGGCATCAAGGATGAGGATTTCAGTGCTTGATAGGGCACACAGGCTCTCACAGCAATCTAGCATCCTGTGTTTACTAGGATGACTGAGGTGCTACCCTCTGGGAGCGACAGTCGCACCATGGAGCATGACCGTGCTGCCCTCTCTCAGAACAACAACTTGCGTCCTCCCACCACTCCCATGTACACTTTGGACCTTGCTGTTTCCTCCAAAGCCGTCAAGCCCAGACTGCTGCCATCCATGCTGTGACGGTGCAGTCCAAAGCCATGACCTCAAGGCCCAGTGTTACTGGCAGGCATCCTGCAAGGTCATCTGCAGTCTCCGCCTGTGAAAGTCAGCAGCCTTCCACCAGCCATGCTGGATAAAGTTGTTGAATCCCTTCTCCCGCTTCTTGAAATGATTTCCAGATCCTAGGAAGTAGTGGCTATGTCCTCATAATTGCGAGGCTGTGGAGGATGCAGAATATCCACACAAACACAGACATGTTCTCACATGCCACACACATCACGAGGTAAGCCTTCAAAGCATGGCTTCATGAGTGAATTTCAAGCCCATACTGTTTTCGGAAGAGAAGGCTGTCTTCAGTGATCCAAATGACATTAGTCTCAAGCAACTCACATCACATTTGTCATGTGCTGAAGGACAAACAGCTTATTTTGACCTAAACTATATTTAAGAGACGTGTACTGCAGAGAGAGAGACTGGACCCTCCACACCTCCCAATCCCACCCTGAGTGATGTAAACAGCAAGATTTTTTAGAACATTTTCAGGAGATCAACAGATTACTCCATTGGTTTTAGATGCTTTAATGACTTTTATTGAAGGCCCTCTGACCTATGTGGTGGGATGATATAAGGGGGTCAGATGCCTTGTACCCAAGTACAGGTAGGTCAGATGCCTGGGGGTCAGATGCCTTGTCCAGTGCTATTTCTTGGAGGCTCATCTTATGAACTGGTGCAAAATAAAGTATTGTATAGCAGGCTGGTTTTAGCAGGCAATCACCAAGATGACCTTCTCATTATGGTCAAACACAAACTGCACACAGAGTGAGATGGAGGCCCTGTGATTGTGGTGTTGCTCCCACTGACATTGGGGACCCACAGAGCTGTCCAAACCCTGGTTTAAGGCTCCAGGCAAAGGAGGTGGCACAACTCTGTTACTACCTCTTCTGTGAAGTAAAGCCTCCTGAGACTGTGTTCCTTGCTCATTGTAACAGAAAGATCCTCTTGAGCTATGCCCTTCAAAGGAGCGCTCCCTTTCTCTTTGCCCCTCTCTATATCTAGCTCATATTATACAGCAGGTGACACTGCAACTACTGCTCCACACCTATGCACGGCAATGTTATTTTCTGCTTCCTGTGGCTAGCAACAAGCTCCAAATTCCTCCAGAACCTCAGCAAGATGTTTCCACCTACACTGCTTGAGCACAAGTAAGTCAAAAGCATCTCAGCTTGTTTAAATAATCCCACAACATGGCCCATTTTGATTCATACATTGCTTATTTCAGGAGTGAATAAGGAAAATATTGCTAGCACATTCATTGACCAATTTTGGTATCCTGGCATCACATCAGTGCTGCCGTGATGATGTATGTTGAGCGCCAGGGATGCGCCTGCATGCACCATCCCAGCAACGCTGCGCAGGCAATGGCCATTATGCCTCACATGCTGCAAATGCTCAGATAGATGTTCACAACAACGCAACTGCATGGATGAATTTTGAGCCCATACTGTTCATTATTTAAACTCTGACTTTATTGTAATGCTGCCCCAGTCTGTTTAACATTTACACAACTGCTTGGATTAATTCTTTCTAGCCCCGGAGTTCACATGGTGCAATTTGCAGATAGCTGTACAATCGCTTCAATCACATATTGAACACTGTCCCTGATGTGTGGAAGAAAGATTGAGCAGCCGGACATTGTTCAGAGGCGACAGGCAAAAAAATTAAAATAAAATCACAGACAACCCTTTCTCTGGAGACATTGCCCTGGTAAGAAATGAAGGGCTAGAAGACTAGTGTTCCGGTGCTCTGAAGAGAAAGCTGTCTACAGTGATCAATATGACATTTAGCCTCAAGCAACCTCCACTACATTTGTCATGCTTATTTTGACCTAAACTATGTTTACCACCTATCAACACTGGAACACCATAACCCAGTGCAAATGTCTGGCCTTCTGAGAGATCAGGCTAGATAACCAATGACCAAAAATGCAAGAATATCTGATTTAATTAATAATTGGACCAGGAAAGTTGCAAATTCCCCCAATTCTAGTGACGCACTAACCATGGAGAAAAGAAGGTATCCTTTCTCACCACGGTAGCACAGTGGTTAGCACTGCTGCTTCACAGCGCCAGGGTCCCGGGTTCGATTCCCGGCTCGGGTCACTGTCTGTGTGGAGTTTGCACATTCTCCTCGTGTCTGCGTGGGTTTCCTCCGGGTGCTCCGGTTTCCTTCCACAGTCCAAAGATGTGCGGGTTAGGTTGATTGGCCAGATTAAAAATTGTCCCTTAGTGTCCTGAGATGTGTAGGTTAGAGGGATTAGTGGGTAACATGTGTGGGGGTAGGGCCTGGGTGGGATTGTGGTCAGTGCAGACTCGATGGGCCGAATGGCCTCCTTCTGCACTGTAGGGTTTCTATGATTTCTATGATTCACAAACATCTCAAAGGCATATTTACATTTCAATCTTCCTTCATGACTGTTGTCCATTTATTTAGTGAATCCAAACCCCCAAAGCTCAGCGATTGCCTCCTCATTTCCTGAGTTTAAGGTGATTGGTCCACCATTTAGTCTGTAGAGGGAAACACCTCCATAATGGACAGCATTGTTTGTGTCTTTCTACAAGTGCATAAAGGGTTTGTCCTGAGATCCCACTGGTGGAGGTTGGCTGGGTAGAGACCTCGGCCTGTCCTGAACCTGCTTAACAAGGACCAGTCTTGGTAGTGTGAAGCCTGCCTGCCATTTATCAGATGTGGATTGTCACAAGAACTTGCTTGTGACTTCTTGATCCATACGATGTCTTTTGGCAAATCTTGCTCAGGAAGGGTGCTCCAATTCAGTGCTGACATGGAAGGCAAGCAGGTGGTAGCTCATCGAGGAGTGGGTAAGTGAGGTTCAGCAAAGATAGTCACAACCAGTATTTGGGCTTGCATCAGTTGACGGATGTGTGGAGGAATAATATTTGTGAGGGCAGGAAGCCTGGGAAGGGTGTCGAGTTCCAGTTATGATGTGCACTGTTGCATTCAATTGAGAGCCCGCAAGATGTGTGTGTGTGATGACCTTTGCCAGACAAATACACTGTACTCTGCTGTGGAGGATGATAGGGCAGATGTTGATGTCTGGAATGTTGTGGCACATAAATCCAGCAAGTTTGGTTTGTAGGTTGTTTTTGGTTTTGACCTCTGCTACTATTACCCTCAGATGTTCCTGGAGTCACTCCCAACTAGGTTGGATTGGGATCATGCTTTAGTCTCTGGTCATCCATGTAGATGTGTAATTCTTTTATGGCACTGGCATTGTGGAGGTGGAATATACTGGATATGGTTTGAAGGGTACTCAGCATGAGACACCATGTGCTGCAGTAGTCTGTTAATTTTGTACGGTCTTTATTAAGGATCTGGCCCAGGGTGCAGAAGGATGGAGCTTGGGTGGCACAACAGATGCCATCAGCATAGATGGGCTTGTAGGACCTGTTTGTTGGCAGGTCATTGGTATATATGTTGAACAGGGTTGGGACTAGCACTAAGCCCTGTGGTGTATGGTGGTCTATCTTCTCCATGAACTTCTCTCTCACACAGGGCGGATTCTGAATCATCTGTTTCATAGGAGTGCTTCAACAACTGTCCCACACCAGGTTGGAAGCACAGTGGACAACTTTAGCAGCAGGCCAGTGTGCCCCACTGTACTGAAGGCAGCTGTGGGGTCCAGTAGAATTATGCCTATCTTCAGGTTGTTTTGGAAGGCACTTTTGATGTAGGTGGTGAGTGCCAGACCTGTGCTGCACCTCTTATGGAAACCAGCTTGTTTAACATTAAAGTTGTGAGGGTTAGGTGGATTGGCCACGCTAAATTGCCCCTTAGTGTCAGAGGGACTAGCTAGGGTAAATGCATGGGGTTATAGGGATGGAGCCTGCGTGGAATTGTGGTTGGTGCGGACCCAATGAGCTGAATAGCCTCCTTCTGCACTGTAGGTTTCTATGATTCCATACTTTCTACTCCCAGAGAGATGCATTGCAGGATAAGACACTCAATTATCTTAAAGCACACAGAAAGTAATGAAATTGATCGCTAGCTAGCCGCCAACGTAAGACCCTTTTAAGGTTTGGAATGACAATGTTTTTTGCCATATTCCACAGGAGTGTGTTTAAACTGATGATTCTTGTGTTGAACTGAGTACCATTATTACAGCCTGGGTACTGATAGATGGTGGACTATGAATGCTGATCCATTGCACCTCCATTGTTAGTGACTAAAACTGTACTATTCAAATACTAGTGTTTGCAGATCAATAGTGGTATGTGACTGAAATCCGACTTGATTTTTTTTTCCTCCAGTGAAGTGTCATCAGTTGCAAATAATGAATGTCAAAATTCTATCTTACAGCATAAGGGCATATCGGGCCCTATTTTACCATTTTGATTCTAAGTGCTGGGCGGACTTGAAACTGGGAGTGTTTCAGATCCGACTTTTAGACCTGTTCTCAGGCACCCCCATACGCCCTCTGCCTGCAGAAATATCAGCAAGTCCGAATCGTGCTACACAAGCCTGTGGGTGGGGTTTAACGCGCCTGAAACCCTGCAGCTCCGATCAGCGCCTCCAACTGCACATGCGCAGAAAAAAAACGATCGAATAACCCTCCCCTGCTACATCCCTCCCAGGCCGGAAAGTGCCTCCCCCTGGCCCCCACAGACATTGCCCCACCCCCACAACATTACTGACCCCCTTATCCCCCCACCCCCCGCCACCCAGGCTGATCGCGGACCCCTCCCCCCTTACTGATCACAGCAGAGTGGCAGCAGACCCCCCCCTTCCCCTTCACTGATCACAGGCAGAGTGGTAGCGGATCCCCCTCCCATCCTGCCCCCTCCCATCCCCAACTGATTTCAAGCAGAGAGCCATCCAATGCTCGGCACTTACTTCCTCACTAGCTGGAGCGCCGGAGTGCCCGAATTGGATTTTTGTAGACCATGTCTGTTTCACGCCAAACCTGGATGGGCAAATGCGGTGGTAAAGGGGGAAGTGCCAGTCAGGTTGGGCGTGCAGACCATTAGGCCAATTTAAATGCATGCAAACGCATTTAAATGGCCGTCGCGCCCGTTTCGGGTGTGGTCCCGATCGCGGCTATTTTCGGGCCTTGGTAGAGGGGGAACTGGCACAGAGGCGGGCACAGATTGCGCTACTCACCTCTCGACCGACTTTACCAAGTTTTTGCGCCTGACAACAGGCACAACACGATGGTAAAATCGGGCCCATTGTCACCAAATATGATTCTATTGTAATTCAGATAATGGCTGGAGTTCTCCAGTCTCACATACCACACTATGGCTGCCAGTAAGAATGGAGAATTTGGCGTTAAGCCAAATCTCTATACACAGCAGCGAGACCAGATAATCCCATCTGCGGGCAGGAGAATTCTGGCCTACGTTTTGTCAGCAGGCTTGTGAATGTTTGTGTGTGAGGAAGCATCAAACTCAGAATTAGGGCAGGGAGGTTTAAAGTTTGGGACAGAGGGCGTGGCCCATGGTTTCCTTGTGTGGCCTAGAGGAGAAACTATGCGACCGGAATGTTTCCGTCTCACCCGCCATAGAAATTGTAGTGGATGGGGGGGGGGGGGGGGAGGTGGCGCGGGGGCACGGGTGGACCATGCATAGGTCCGTTGAATTCGGGCAGGATTTTCCAGTTTTGGGTTGAGCATGGCTGAAACATTCTGCCCTGCATCTCTTGGCCCTGGAAAGACCAAGAAAAAAAAATTACCCTCTTCTCACACTGCCTCCTCCTCTGGTCAAAAGAGCAGATTAAAATGATAAACTGAGGTAAATCAGCAGGACTGGAGGGGAAAGGTGGCTTAATCGCCTGCCTGTCTATTTTCTGCTGGGCAGACAGGGGTAAAATTGGCCCTGTTGAGTCACAATAGTTTAAAACATTACGCTAATAATAATAATGTTTTACAAAGATAGACAGAATGCCAGGCTTTACACTGAATTACTGCTGTAATAATAGAATTGTCATCAGATTGATACAAATGACACTACATTCAATTAACATCAGCGTATTTAATCGTAGCTTCATAGAAACCAAGACTCAATTATTTACTGTCTTTCACCTGCTGGCAAAACATGTGTATATTCTTAACCTTGCAAAAACTCACAAGAAATTCAATTACAATAGTACTCTGTACGGTTAGAAGTTCAAACTAATAACCGAATATAAATATATTTTTCCACAATGTACACCCACCAGAGACGTTTTCCCTTCCTAAACTCCAAAACCACTCATTTTAAAATAGTACCTTCTTGTCTTTGTTTCCCCCCCAAACATTGGAAATGGTTCCTCTGGCCTAAACTTTCACAGCGATAGATGGGAGGTGGTGACCTCGTGGTATTATCGTCAGACTATTAATTCAGAAACTCAGCCAATGTTCTGAGTACACTGGTTCGAATCCTGCCATGGCAGATGGTGGCGTCATTGATTGTCGGGAAAAAAAAACTCCATTTGGTTCACTAATGTCCTTTAGGGAAGGAAATCAGCGCCCTTATCTGGTATGGCCTATATGTGACTCCAGAGCCACAGCAATGTGATTGATTCTCAACTGTCCTTGGGCAGCTAGGGATGGGCAATTAATGCTGGTCAGCCAGTGAGGCACATGTCCCACAAATAAATGAAAAAAAGAGGGCTTGAGCCAAAATGATGCTGGATCCACGGGAATCTACCATTTTTCTCTGAGGGGTGGGAGCAGAGGTACGGAGAAAGTTACAATTGCAGGTTCCTTCAAATAGATCAAATTTTCATTAGTGGGTTTTCTAAAACACAGCTTGTGGGCTTTAGACATTTGAGGAAAAGGTCTAAATCTGCCTGAGTTATTTGGAGAATTAAGGTACACATTTGAAGATGTCAGGTGCCCTTTGGGAGAGATCAAATGCCCTCTTTGGATTGTTAATAGTAGGCAGGAATGTGTGTCAAAGATGGATTAGCTCTGTTGAACTGTCAAGTCAATTAAATTCCCAGGCACTTCAAATTTAAGAAACATCCAGCCGACAAGTTAAACAAATGGTGCTTGCTATTTTAATGTTTGCTGGCACAAATAGAATCCCATAGAATCCCTACAGTGCAGAAAGAGGCCATTCGGCCCATCGAGCCTGCACTGACCACAATCCCACCCAGGCCCTTATCCCCATAACCCCATGCATTTACTCTAGCTAGTTCCCCTGACACTAAGGGGCAATTTAGCATGGCCAATCCCCCTAACCTGCACATCTTTGGAGTGAGAATGAATGTTTCTTAAAAGCTTCTGCAATCTATCATTATTACAGTAGAGGGCTGTAAATTCAAAGTCTAATTGAAGTTCCAATGGTTTTAAAGAGATTAGCTGTATTTGGTGCATATTTTCATGAAGTGAAGAAATGTTTGTTTTTATAACTGATTAAGTATTTGAAAGAATATTATCAATGAGGCTGCACTTTTAAAATATATTGAAGTCTGAAATTCCATCTCACCATGACCCATTATGAATATTGGGTGACTTGTTATTGGGGAGGGGGGTGGTAAGGGCAAAGGATGATAGGTGGGGACAACGTCGGTTGGCATGAGTTGGCACTAAGTTGCCATAATGGCTATAAAAGGCCATGGGGATGTGTGGGAGGTCACAGGTTGGAATAAGTTTGGCATAAAATTAAGGGTCATTATTTTGAATGGGATCATGAGTTATGGACATGGGGAATAAGTAGAGGGGCACAGGTTGGCATGCAGGATTTGAGGCACTATGGGGGACCAGAGGGTTGGGTGGGGCCGTGAGGTGGCATGAGTTGGCATTGATGAAGCATGCATGGTGTGTGTATATATGTGTGTGTGTATGTGTGTGTGTGTGTGTGGAGTGGGGGGGGGTGTGGGGGGGGGGGGGGGAGGAGGTGTGGGTGAGCTGTTTTTTGTTGCACTGTTTTTATTGTAACTGGAGCAAACTCCCAGAGCATCAAGGTGAACCTTTAAAACAGGCCGTCTCAGCACCCAGCAGATCTTGTGACTTCCTCCGAACCTTCTCCGTAGTCAGTGAGCCTGACTCATGTTAGCACCTACCCCATGCCCTCACTCCTAAAATTAAAATCCGACAGTGCAGGGCACGTCTTGAGTCAATTTTGCGGAATTGGGAATTTTCTTGGGACTGAAAATTTGATCCTCTGAATCTACATTATAGAAGCCCTTTATCATTTCAAATACCTTGATTAGATCACCCCCATCAACTTCCTAATTTCACTGGAAACACAAGCCAAGTTTATATGTGTTGTCACTGGTGTGTGAAGATCATTCCTGATAACTTGCTCCCTGTTAAGCTGAAATTTCCAATTGGTCAATAAAGGTATTCAATTTCACTCCATTATTATGGAGAGTTCTGCAATCCTGTTTAAAGTACTCTGCAGAAGATTGTACACCAACGCAAATTTATCACACTTAGAACTTTTAGCTTTTCCCTCTAATAGTTTTCCAGTTAACATTAAAACTTCAATAATGATTGTATAGAAATAATAGGAAAAACCTATGAATTGGTAAATATTTCTTTCCATATGAGATAAATCTTTCACCCACCCACAGATTGTTCCTGGTGGGAAGGATGTAAGATTTAATAGAGTAGCACAGACATGATGGGCTGAATGGCCGTCTCTGTCCCATGACTTCTGTTCATTGAACAAATGAATGTATAATTTATGGGCTCTTTTATCTTCCTTTTTAGATTTGATGACAATTAGGTATGGTTCAGCCAGGTGTTATGGCTTCAATATTTATGAGGAGGTTGTCGTGCAAGGACATTGGGGAATGGAGCTACTGCTGCATTTAATGGCACATCCTCATTATCATGGATTTCTTCTTTTTCCCATCTGGCAGTCAGCCAAATTGTCAGGTTGCCTTAGCGGCTGAGGGGGAAAATTAGCTGCAGGAACTGCAGCCAGAGAGCCCTTTAAAAGGCAAGGCCTTGGTGAAGGCAGAGAAAGCGTCATGAGAGACTGGGAGAGAAAGAGAGAGAGGGAGACGATTGTGAGAGGGAGGAAGAAAGAAAGAGAGAGAGACCATCGGAAGAGGGAGGAAGGGAGGGAAGGCAAAATGCAGAGGTTAATATCCAGACCTATTTTCTGACAAGCACCCTGCCTGATCAAATCAAATTTAGAGCATCTGTTATAAGGAGGTGTTACTCGCCACAAGATTTCTAGCCCTTCTAGCCATTTATATGGCTAGTCCAGATCAGCTTCTGGTCAATAATAACCCCCTAGGATGTTGACAGTGGGGTATTCATTGACAGTATTACCATTGAATGTCAAAGGATAGTAGTTAGATTTTCTCTTGTTGGAGATGGTCATTGCCTGCCACTTGTGTGGCAGGAATTCTACTTGCCAGCTGTCAGCCCAAGCCTGGACATTGTCCAGGTCTTGCTGCAGTTGAACATATTTGAGGAGTCATGCATGGTGCTGAACATTGTGAAATCATCAGCGAATACCCCCACTTTTCTAATGGAGGTAAGATGATTGATGAGGCAGCTGAAGATGATTGGGCCTAGGACACTACCCTGAAGAACTTCTGCAGTGATGTCCTAGAACTGAGATGAATGACTACCAACAATCACAACCAACTTCCTATATGCCAAATATGGCTCCAGTCATCAGAGAGATTTCCCACTGATTCCCAATGACTCCAGCTTTGCTGGAACACCTGGGTGTCTTGATGCCCAGGGCAGTCACTCTCACTTCACCGAGCCCAGGCTATGAGCTAATTTCATGCTTACTTCTACACAGGTTTCTGCATATGCTTAGACTTACCCAGGTCCTTTGTCATGTGATCCTTTACATCACATTGTTGACAGTACTGTTCTCCAGTCCCACAGTTCCATATATGCCAGACACCCTTAATATATAGCATCCAAACATCCTTAATATACAGCCCCCAATCATCCTTGCAGTGCAGCATCCAAACACCCTTAATATACAGCCCCCAATCACCTTTACAATACAGCACCCAAATACTCTTAACAATTCGGCCCCCAATCACTCTTACAATACAACATCCAAATACCCTTACAATACAGCCCACAATCACCCTTATAATTCAATCATGTAATATTGCCAACTGAACAAAAGCACTGTTCCTTGCACAATCTATTGCCATACAGCATCTCTTCCCCCTCCTTATTATATCCCTCCTTTCTCCATCCCTTACATGCAAAGACTCTTTTTTTCCCATTAGAACTGAAGGCAGAGGAATTCTACCCACGCACCTTCTCAGATTTGTTGACAATATAGCTTGATAGGAAAAAGTTTACATATTTTTAACAAGATGATGCAGCAATCGCTCCTCCAATGTGAAACACTGTTGCTTAATGACTTAACCAGAAAGTTTCCTCAACTGCCCATATAAATACTGTGGCTACAAGAGTAGGTCAGTAACTAGGTATTCTGTGGTGAGTAACTCATCTCCTGACTCCCCAAGGCCTGTCTGCCATCTACAAGACACAAGTCAGGAGTGTGATGAATACTCTCCACTTGCCTGAATGAATGGAGCTTGATGCTATTCAGGACAAAGGAGCCCACTTGATTGGCACCCTATCCAATGCCTTAAACATTCGTTCCCTCCACTGCCAATACACAATGGCAGCAGTGCATACCATCTGAAAGTTGCACTGTACCAAGGTCCCATCAACAAGGATCTTCCAAACCTTTTATCTCTACCACCTCAAAAGACAAGGGCAACAGATACATAGGAACACTATCACCTATAAAGTCCTCTCAAAGCCACATATCATCCTGACTTGGAACTATATTGTCATTCCTTCACTGTTGCTGGGTCAATCTTGGATCTCCTTCCCTTATTGTGGGTGTACCTGCACCACATGGACTGCTGCCCTTCAATAAAGGGCGATAGAAATCAGCAATAAATGCTGGTCTTTACAGTTATGCCTACACCCTATGAAAGAATACATTTAAAAAAGCAAACTAGATTATAGAGCAGCCAAAACTTTGTTTGATCCCATTGTCAATGCTTTTCCTTTCAGATTTTCCTCATAACTACATTAAGTTATGAACAATTAGATACTGTACATCTTGTGTTTGCCATTGCTTAGCAACTTTGTATTTTATACCTTCTGGAAAGTTTAATAATAGTCAGCTATATTTTTGTTTATTATTATAGGCGGCATGGTGGCACAGTGGTTAGCACTGTTGCCTCACAGTACCAGGGACTCGAGTTCAATTCCGACCTTGGGTGACTGTATGGAGATGGTACGGTTTCCCCATGTTTGTGTGGGTTTCCTCAGGATGCTCTGGTTCCTCCCACAGTCTAAAGATGTGTAGATTAGGTGGATTGCCATGGTAAATGCATGGATTTATGAGGTGAGGGCTTTGGCAGGATGCTCTTTTGGAGATTCATGCAGACCTGATGGGCCAAATGGCCTCTTTCTGCACTGTCGGGAATCTATTGTGCTACAGTGTTACCATCTTATGAATAATTTTCTGAAGGGTTGTGTGTTTGCATTCCAGAATCAAACCCATGTAAAATTGCTCTTCGCCAAGTGAATTTACAAGAAAATAAATAATCTATTAACCTACCTTAGCTCTTAGTATCAGATACCTTTTCCCTCATGCCTCACCTAACAGGCAAATTGCTGTTCTTAATAATTTTCCTTTTCAGTGCACACCCTCAGCAATATTCAAGGCCCTATTTGACATATCGCCTGCCCACAATCCAAGTTTCCATACTGTTTTCTTTCTTGTGTTGTGTTTTTTTTGTTTTGAAGGCATACTCCCTCTCCCAAGTGTCTGTTACATTTTGTAAATCCCAGTTTAATTGCTCAATTAGTTCTTTCCAAAACATACACGATCTTGTTGGTAAAAAAGGGATAAACGCTAAACTTCCTGCATGAAAAAGCAGCATGACTTCACACAGAGCAAAGTGACCCCACAATCAACAAAGTAGATCAAAGCTCTACAGTCTTGTCATATCCTGTCATGAACGGTGGTGAACAACTGGAAGAGGAGGCTCCATGAACATCCCCAGCCTCAATGATGGGGCAGCTAAGACAAGACTGAAACATTTAGGGGGAATTCTCCAGCAGTTCATGCCGGCCATATTCTTTGGTCCTGCTGGCAGCACACCCCTGCCACTGGTTTCGCAACAGCATGGGGTGACATCAATGGCAAATCCCATTGACGGTGGCAAGACCAGGGAATCCTGCTGCCAGTAACCAATGTGCCAATCCCGCTGCTGAGAAACACATGGCTGGGAGGCCGGAGAATTTCCCCCATTTGTTACCATTTTCATTCAGTTGTGCTGAGTGAGCAATTCACCTCAGTCTCTGCCTGAGGTCCCGAGCATCAGAGATAATAATCTTTGGTCCATTTGCTTCACTCTACATTTTCTGCATTACAACAGTGGTTGCACTTTAAAAATGCTTAATTGGCTGTCAAGCAGTGAGACTTATGATTGTGAAGTGTTATATAAATTCAAGCATTTCTTTTCTTTAAATATGAAGAAGCAGCTGGAAGCAATGCATACAGCAAAGACTATGGGCCCCAACAGTATTTGAATAGTTTTGTGCAATGAAGTAAATAATTAAACTTGAAACTTACTTCATAAATGGTTTCAAATCTACTTGCAACAAAATACTTGCTTGATGCTGCATATTGGACACTAATAACTCAATTGGATCTAACTGAATTTTTCTAAGACAATTTGTTATAACCAGAGGTGTATATTTTACACTGTTTATACAGGAGATGGAAGAAATTATGTTCAGGCAGGTGAAAGGTTATCATGACACGCAACTGTGTTGTTGACTGACCTCGCAATATTTGTGTTCCATGAGCTATTGTTAAAACTGGTACTGGGGCAGAGATGTAACATGATCGGTGTACAAGGTAGGAATTATATCAAAGCCTTTAGATATGGGAAATTTTCTCACATGAGAGGTAAAAAAACTGAATGTTCCCACAAAAATCTATTGGCCCCAGAAAAGAAAATGTCACTATTTACCATTCTAGCTATTTACCAAATGACTAATTAAACCATGTGACTTAAATGTGCTAATATTTGTCCTCTAAAACCTATCAGTGAAGTAGAAAGGGTTTTCATTATTTTATTTACATTGGTGTATAATACATAAAAGGTATTGCAGCAATGGTTCCATTCTTGTTTTGCTAAAAGTAAGAAGTCTCACAACACCAGGTTAAAGTCTGACAGGTTTATTTGGTAGCACAAGCTTTCAGAGTACTGCTCCTTCATCAGGTTGTGCCCACCCCAATCCAATGCCGGCACCTCCACATCATGTTTTGCTAACAGTAATTAAGTCTTTCTCACAGGCAAACTTGTATCTTTGGAATAATCTGTAGTAAATATTTGAGTCAAAATGTTCTTAAAAATGTAGAGCAGGAAATAAAATACAGACAACATGAAGAGGTTGTGATATTTCTCAGTAAAACCTCCTGTTTTATAATTTCAATCTTGTGTAAGGACACTTTCTTCTATCATGTGACACATCATCCAGCTCACTAGAGCAGACTGGTAGTTGTACAGATGTGCGGACAATCATGATGGAGCAGATGAAGAATTATGCCAGATTTTTAAAAAACAGATCAGTAAACAATTCTTATGTAATATTAAAAGAACACAAAAGTGATTGTTGTACTTGCAGCATTTAAGGGCATCATTTGTTTTAGTGCTTTGAGGGCTGAACCAAACTTCTCAAGTGTACTGCCATCTTGTTATGCACCCTTAACTTTCGAGTCTCCTCCTTATTATACTGATTGTGAATTATTAATTTTCTGCCAAACCATTCATCCTACTATCTTTCCTGTCATATAATGCCATGTATGAATAAATATCATTAATGCTGTTCCAATGTCACTACCAACTTGCACCCATAATATGACAACTCGACCAAGAAAATGCTTTAGCAGCACTCTGCCTCTGGCTAGAAAAAAAAACCTTTTCATTGCATAACACATTTGCAGAAGGCAACAATGAGTTCATACTAAACTCAAGGCTATTTTTTCAATTATGGATTGTGCAGAATTTCATAACTCATTCATGTGTCATTCAAGAGTTCACTGTTGTCAGAACCATTTGATTGGATTTATTATTGTCACATGTATTAGCATATAGTGAAAAGTATTGTTTCTTGTGCGCTATACAGACAAAACACACTGTTCATAGAGAAGGAAAGGAGAGTGCAGAATGTAATATTAAATTCATAGCCAGGGTGTAAAGATCAACTTAGTGCGAGGTAGGTCCATTCAAAAGTCTGATGGTAGCAGGGAAGAAGCTGTTCTTGAGTCAGCTGGTACCTGACCTCAGACTTTTGTATCTTTTTTCCAATGGAAGAAGGTGGAAGAGAGAATGTCCGAGGTGCGTGAGATCCTTGATTGTGTTGGCTGCTTTTCTGAACTGTAGACAGCGTCAATGGATGGGAATCTGGTTTGTGTAATGGACTGGGTTTCGTTCACGACCCTTTGTAGGCTGTGGGCTAACCACCCAACAATAACATACCAGGCGGGAAGGTGGGGGGGTTACAACGCATCCCTTCCTATTTTTTCATTTATTCTTTCACAGGAGATGGGCATTGCTGGCTCGGCCAGCATTTGTCACCCATCCCTAATTATTCTAGATGGTGTGGTGGTGAGCTGCCTCCTAACCACTGTAGTCCAAGTGCAATAGGTAGACCCATAGTTCTGTCTGGAAGGGATACTATCCTGAGGAATTCCTGCAGCGGAGAGCTGGGATTGAGATGATTAATCTCGAACAACCATAACTATCTTCCTGTTAACTTGGTATGACTCCAATCAGTGGAGAGTTTTCCCCGCTTCCCATTGACTTCAGTTTCACTAGCGCTCCTTGATGCCACATTCGATCAATTGTTGTCCTGATGTCAAGGGCAATCACTTTCATCTCACTTCGAATTCTGCTCTTTTGTCCATGTTTGCACTAACTGTAATAAGGCCAGGAGCTGAGTAGATACACTGAGTATCAGTGAGCAGGTTATTCCTGAGTAAGTGTTGCTTGATAGCCCTGTTAATGACTTCTTCCATCACTTTATTGATGGTCAAGAGTTGACTGATATGGTGATAATTGGCTGAGTAGGATTTGTCCTGCTTTTTGTGTACGGGGCATACCTGGGCAATCTTTCACATGGTTGGGTAGATGCCAATGTTGTCGCTTTATTGAAACAACTTGGCTAGGGGCGCAGCTAGTTCGGAGCACAAGTCTTCAATACCATTGCTGAAATGTTGTCAGAACCCATAATATTTGTAGTGTCCAGAGCCTTCAGCTGTTACCCCTGGTAGCCTTTGGCTCCCTTGTTAGTCATTAGAATCTGAATTAGAATTTATCTAACTCAGGCCTAAAAATATTCTATGATCCTGCCTCCACCCACTTCCTGGGGAAGAGAGTTCCAAAGATTCACAACTTCAGAGAAAGAATTTCTCTTCATCTTTGTCTTATATGGGAGACCACTTATCTTTAAATTGTGTCCCCCAGTCCTGGAATGGGAATTTCCGTTTCCTCCCACTGGCAGGATCATACGCTCCCACTGAAGTCAATAGGGATTTAAATGGATTGCTGCATCTTTTTATAGTATCCCTACAGTGCAGGAACACCCATTGTGGCAGAACCGGGAAGCCTCAGCACAAGTCTTTTCCTCAAGAGTAAGCATCCTTTCAGCATCCACTCTGTCACGTGCCCTCAGGATCTTTTATGTTTCAATGAGATCACCTCTCAATCTTAAACTCCAATGGATACAAGCACTGCCTGTCAAACCTTTCCTCATAAGATAACCACTCATCCCAGATATCAGTCAAATGAACTTTCTCTGTCCTGTTTCTAACACATTTATATTGCTTCTTCAATAAGGAGACCAAAACTGTGCACGGCACTGCAGATGTGGTCTCAACAACACCCTGTACAACCGTAGCAAAATGTCACTACTTTTATATTCCATTCCTCTTGCAATAAACAACAATATTCCATTTGTCTTCCCGATCACTTGTTGTACCAGCATACCAACTTTTCCTGATTCATCTAGCAGGTCAAACAGACTCCTCTGTACCTGTGTTCTGCAATCTCCTCCCTTTTCATCTTTGTGTCATCAGCAAACTTAGCAACTTCGCATTCAACCCCTTTATCCAAATAATTGATGTAAATTGTAAATAGTTGAGGCACTCTCTATGGCACTCCACACATCAGATCTTGCCAACTCAAAAAGGGTCAATTTATTCCTGCTCTTGCTTTCCTGTTGGGTAACCAACCAATCATAGAATCATAGAATTCTAAAGTGCAGAAGAAGGCCATTCGGCCTATTGAGTCTGCACTGACCACAACCCTACCCAGCCCTATTCCCATGCATTTACTCTAGCTGGTCCCCCTGGCACGAAGGGGCAATTTTAGCACAGCCAATTCATCTAACCCACATATCTTTGGGCTGTGGGAGGAAACCAGAGCATCCGGAGGAAACCCACACAGACACAGGGAGAAGATGCAAACTCCACACAGATAGTGACCTGAGCTGGGAATCGAACCAGAGTCCCTGGCGCTGTGAGACAGCGGTGCTAACCACTGTGCCACCAAGCCATCCTCTATCCATGCTAATGTGCTATCCCCTGACACCATGAGTTCTTATTTTGAATAGTAACGCTTGATGTGGCACCTAGTCAAATGCTTGCTGGAAATATAATACAGTATAATTTATTAATTTAAATTTCACCAGTTACCATGGTGGGATTTGAACCCATGTCCCCAGAACATTAGTCCAGCCCTCTGGCTTACCAGTCCAGTGACATTACCATGAAGCCACTTCCTCCTTAAGGCTGCTCTAAGGGTGCCAAGTGAAATGACTTTCAAATGCGGTTGTAATGGGCAGGAGTTCATTGCTGGTTATAATTTGGGTATCAATCAGCAGTAAGCTAGCTGTGACACTGAGTTTATAAGCACGTTTGCTTTGGGTTACATAAATATAGCATAAATATAGTAAGATATATTCGGTAGAGGGTGAGGGAAATTGTGGACGAAGGGTAACGGTGGAGTTCTTAATGCTTGGAATACATTCTGGAATATTTGTGTTCTGAACACAAGCACCGACATGCTAACCGTTATGATGACAAGAACAATCTAATGATATTTATTTTCTTGAAAATTGCTTTTGAAATCACATGGAGTAGGTGGCATATACATTTAACAAAATATAAACTGCAATTTTGATGGTTTTACATGACTCTGAATTTCAATTACTTAGTTTTATATAGTTGTCGGGCAATTCATTAATCAGGTTACAATTTGATTCAGTAAATTTGTTAGCTACAGTTTTTTAAAATTAATCTTCTGTCTATATCTAATTAAAAAGCTCCTTCATTCTAAATCATTAAGAATATTTATTGTCCTTTCATGAAGATCTTCACATGTTTCTTCAGAGCTGGAGCACATTAAGTGACAGATAAGCAGACAGAAAGACATGGCAATATCTTATATCTTAAATGAACCCTGTCAATCCTTTTTGTGGTAGATGATTAATTGTGGCCATTCAAGATGCTGTTGATACCAAACCAAACTGGGGCATAGAAAACAATTTGGGGGCGATTCTCCCAAAAGTGCTGAATTGGCAAGAAAACTGGTGTAAATCATGACTGTTTTTTCAGTGCAGCTCCAAATCTCCCCACTCTGTGCAATGCAGAGGTCACAATCGTGAATATCATTAAAAATCCGGGGGGTGGGGCCTATTCACGCCAAAGAGCCTGAAATCGGCGGATGAGCGGGAACCCGTGCATGCATACATCTCTGGGAGATTGCTGAAAAGACCTTCAAGCATCCAGATCACTGCCCTTCAACCCCAACAGACATTGCTGGCCTCATTGCTGGCCCCCACAACCCCCACACAGACATTGCTGGCCCTCACAATCCCCCCCAAAGATATCGCTGCCCCCACAAGCCCCTTACAGACATTGCTGCCCTCCCATACAGACATCGCTGCCCCCTCCCCCTACAGACATCACTGCCCCCTCCCTATACAGATATTACTGCCCCCCTCCCCATACAGATATCGCTGCCCCCCCCATACAAACATCAGTGCCCGCCCCCATACAGACATCGCACCCCTCCATACAGACCTTGCTGGTCCCCCTCCTCCCTACATACACAGACATGGCTGCCCGCTCACCCCATGCCCCCATGGATCCAGATAATACGGAAACGCAATCCCTCCATCCCTTGAACACACTGACCTCACTGCTGCCCTGCAGGGAACTTGCGTTGTGCTGACATGCACAACCCCAGCTTGTGATCATTCCCTCTCTTGAATGGGAGTCTTGAGTATTGCACTCCCCCTGGACACAGCAGCTTATCGATTAGGAGCCCTGAGTATTGCTCCCCCACTAGACACAGCAGTCTATTGAATGGCAGCCGATCAGCACCTTGAGGGATGCATGACACTCAATTGAAAACAGCCTTCAAAATTTCTCACAAGGAATTGTTGCCAACTGGCCCTTGACTGGCCAAAGTCACTGCACCTGCACTCCCCTAATAAGCCAGTATATAAACTGAAGGAATGGCCACACAGCCAGTCACGCCACCAAGATGTCTTTGAAGAATGCAGCACCCAGATTCACTCAGGCTGACCACAGTGCCTGTTTGATGCCGTGGAGGAGAGGTGTGAGCGGATCTCCCCTGGCCAGTGCACCCACCCAAAGAGTGGAGCCACCACGGCATTGTGGGAGGAGGTGGCAGAAGCGGTGAATGCCAGGAGCCTGACACCGCAGTTTGGCCGGCAGTGTCGCAAGAAACTGTACGACCTTCTTCGATCAGCAAGGGTGAGTGAGCATCGCACTTGGAATCCCGCACATGGTTGGCACGGATCTCAAACGCTGCTCAGACAGCTGAAGGGCATGCAACAAGTTACCCTTCCCCCAGGAACAGAATCTAACCCCTTCCCCTCAATGAGCACCCTTCAGTGGTGGCCCTTTGCCCTGAAACTGCCAACACAACGCATTGCACTCCATGCACTTTAATATATTAATACTTGCTACCCACCTTATGTTCCCACAGGAGAAAAGCATACATAACCAGGCGGCACAGACTGGTGGTGGTGTGCCTGACCTGCGGCAGCTGACCAGCATGAACTGCGTGCCATGAAGCTGGCATCATCCTCCAGCCTTCAACCAACCATTGGCAACCATTGCCAGCCCAGGCTCATTAACAGGTTTGATGTTTCTGGGGGATAGGGTGGTGGGATGAGAAAGACTGGGGAAGGATGATGTGGTGGTTTGAGGCTCCAGTTCGGTTTGGAGGGGGGATTGCGGCTGCACCTGCTCCTGGGGTGTGGTGGATGTGTGTTGGTTGCACCCCCGTCACTGCACAGCACCAACTTGGTGAAGTGGGCTCTGACTAAGGCGTCCTTCGCTGCCCTTCCCTGGCGGACACCTGCCATCGCCACCCGCCCTCTTTCCTCCGGCTCCTCATATGGCGGGACATCCACCTCGTCCCCTCGCCGGTCCTCCTCCTCTTCCTGCTCCAGCTAGTCTCCCAGCTGCTGGGCGATGTTGTGAAGAGCGCAGCAAACTATGATTATGCGTGAAGCACGTACAGGGTCATACTGGAGGGCCCCTCCCCAGAGCGGTCCAAGCAGCGGAACCGCATTTGAAACATGCCGATGCACAGTTCTATGATGGACCAGGTGGCTGCATGGGCATCGTTGTAGCGGGTCTCTGCCTCGGTCTGGGGCCTCTGCACAGGCGTCATCAGCCATGACCTTAGCAGGTAACCTTTGTCACCCAGTCGCCAACCTGGCAGCCTGGGCTGGTCTTCAAAGACCCCAGGAATGTTCGACTGCCTGAGTACAAAGCTGTCATGGACACTCCCAGGATGGCATGCATCGACCTGCATGAGATGGTCACACACAATCTGCACGTTGAGGGAGTGGAACCCCTTCCAGTTCACAAATTGCTGCACCCCTGCATGTGGGGCCCGCAAGGCGATATGTGTCCTGTCCACTGCTCTCTGGACATTGGGAATCCCAGCAATGGAAGTGAAGCTGAGAGCTTGGGCCTCCTGCTGTACAGGGCCCACATCAAGATGAATGTATTGCCCTGCCCGGGCATACAGGGGCATCTGTGACCTGCTGCACACGTCTGTGCACGGAGGCCTGGGAGATACCAGCTAGGTGAAATGAGCCGGAGGCGTAAAAATTCAGGGCAGCCGTCACCTTCACGTCCACAGGGAGCGGGTGGCTGCCACTCCCCTGAGGTGCCAGGTGTGCAAGCACCTCACAAAAGTGCCGCACCGTGGCTTTGGAGAGCCGCAGCCGGCGACGGCACATTTTCTCCGAGAGGGCCTCGAATGATTTGCAGGGTCTGTACCTCCTCGGCCTCAGCACCCACCGCCATCTGTGCACTCTCTCGGGAGCCTGCTCACCCACCTCCTGGCCCTCAGCGGCAGCCCCCTGCCCTCCTTCCTGAGGGATTGGTGGTGGCTGCTCCTGCGGTGGTCTCTCTATGCCCGCCCCCTCCTGAGCCGCCTCCTCCCCTTCGGCGCCACCATCATGGCCAGCTCCAAATCGATCAGTCCGAGATCCATCTGCACAGTGGGGTTTGGAAAGAGCATAGAATGACAAATTATTATCATTGGCTGCATAGACCCAGCATCACTCCAATCCCTCACTTGGACCAGTACCCCCACTTGTGGGTGCTGGCAACACCACACAATCCATGGTGCCATGTGTGACCAGATTAAGTTGTGTGAGGTTCCCATCATGACAAATGCTGGCACAGATTATGCAGGTCGGTGTGTAGCCATGGGCAATGTGCACCCTTGAGCCATTGCCATGTGTGCAATTGCAGCATCCGTTACAGGCTGGTCCGTGTCATAGGGCAGGGACAGACTGCAAATCATCAACAGATAGGTGCCCAGTGACAGCAGATTCCATGCAGCTTATGTCTGAACCTCTGCACCCGGCCTGGAGCAGCAGCTGCTTCATCTGGTCAGGCCTCAGTCAGCACATGGTGCACTCCTCTCCCCGCCCCTGAACCACAGCACTCCGTGGAGTCCCTGACCACACCCCGCAGCAAGACAATGCCACTGCACAGTGCCCTGGAGGGGAAAGGCTGAGCAGGATTCCCTGAGGGAGCCTCTCACATTGAACTACAGCGCTGCCCTCAAGGGGAAGGCTGAGCAGGACTTCTTCAGGGACCCTCACGCAGAGAGCTCTGAGAACATAGAAGCCCCCAATCCCCAGATATCACTGATCCATGGGCCAGCACCTGAAGACAGCAGGAGCATGGCCGCCAGGCATCTCCAGGGCCTGCCTGCAACATCCCCCGCGCTTCGCTAGTAACACTTACCTCCTCACGCCAGTTCAAGGCTGCCACGCCAGGTTGAGACCTTTACATACCTACTCTGATTCGAGCTAAAGTGACATCACACCAAAGAGGTGGGAGACACTAACGTGGGCGGAGCTTGCCGTGTCGATCCCGATAATGGCATGCTAAACTATGGTAAATGATGCAAATCAGCGGCACAGTGGTTTTCAGTGTGGTCCCGGCGGTGCCATTTTTTTCCGGTTGGGAGGTGTGGGTCATAAACGTTCGCGGGGAACCCGTGAAATGGCCGACATGTGCATCTCCCGACCCGACCCGCCAAAAAGCGTGCGTGTCGCGATGGGAGAATTGCCCCTTTTATTTCTAATAAACAAAATATCATCTTACCCCATATATTCTTCCTTTCTCCATGAAAAATCAGTTGATCTTGGGATCCCTATTGATCAGAAATTTAACTGAACCACATGAATATTCTGGATGCAAGATCAGGTTAGAGAGTAACTCACCTCCCAATTCCCCGAAACCTTTACACCATCTAAAGACACAAGTCAGCAGTGTGACGGAATATTTCCCACTTGCCTGGCTGAGTGAAGCTCAAAAATACTCAAGAAGGTCAGTGCCGTCCAGGTCAAAGCAGCCTGCTTGATCTGCACCCCCCCCCCCCCTTCCACCAACTTAAAACCTTAGTCTGTCCACCACCAATGCACAGTGGTAACACAGTGTACCATCGATAAGATGCACGGCAGCAAGTTGCCAAGACTTGCTCAGCAGCACCTTTCAAACCCTTGATTTCTACCACCCAGAAAGATAAGCAGAGTGGGTGTATGGGATCATCCCCATCTGCAAGTTCACACAACATCCTCACTTGGAATCTTATTATTATTACTTCATTGTCACTGTGCTAAAATCCTGGTAAGTCCTTCTCTCACAGCACAGTGATGTACCTACACTACACAAACTAGAGCAATACAAGAAGGTGGCTCACCACCACCTTCTCAAGGACAATCAGGGATAGGCAATAAATATTCATCTTGCCAGCAACATCCACATCTATCGATGAATAAAATAAAAATGTCAATTTATGACCAAGATAGACTGTGACCTGGGAGCTGAAAGACAGTTGCTCAGGATAATTGGACTTCTAATTTTGGCTTTCTCCACTCAAAATCTCTTCAGGTATTATTTCTGCGCTTGGGAACTACCTATGAGAGGATTCACAAAGGAGAACCTGCAGAGTTATTGCTTCATCATAGTTTTTAAAAAAAGTTTATTTATTAGCGTCACAAGTAGGCTTATATTAACACTGCAATGAAGTTACTGTAAAAATTCCCTAGTAGCCACAGTCCGGCACCTGTTCGGGTCACTGCACCTAATCAGCACGTCTTTCAGACTGTGGAAGGAAACCAGAGTACCGGAGGAAACCCGCACAGGCACGGGGAGAATGTGCAAACTCCACACAGACAGTAACCAAAGCCGGGAATCGAACCCAGGTCCCTGGCGCTGTGAGGCAGCAGTGCTAACCGCTGTGCCACGGTGCCGCCCACAATATACACCTAATCATATTCTATATCACTCATCATTGTGCCATATTTTTTTGATGGTTGTATACTGAAAGTAATTCATAACAGTTCAATAATTCCTCAACACTTGTATCTCTCCAAATACTAGCAAGAGGACCAAATGCAGTGAATACCATTTTGCCAATATTACAGATAATTACAGATGTTAAAGAATAAATGTGCAACTGTCAATGTTCAAAGTACAAATGGAAAAGATTGTGTAATACTGTCACTTGTATTAAACTCCTTAGATGTTTTCCTTCCAACGACTTAATATAGGTACTTCAACATTATCCAGAGGGTAATGAATCTTCTTTGCTTTCTTCTCGATCCAGTTACAAGCCTTGAAACTTTGATAAATGAGGAAAAATTGAGAAATCAATCCAGTATAGGATCAAGTCCGAATCGTTAATTCATATGTTGCGCATTAAAGAGATACACTTGCAATTAAGATATACATGATTCCAAAACCATCGCTGCATATTTTTCATGTGGTGACTAATAATGAATAAAATAAAAACTGGTAACAACAACCTGAATGTATGTAATACCTTTAACAAAATAACACATCCCAAGAAATTTTACAGCAGTGTTATCATGCAAACTTTGGGAATGAGCCTCATAACCAAACGCTAGGTCCAAGGGGTACATATTTGGGAATATCCTTAAAGGGAGATAGGTAAAGAGGCAGAAAGGTTTAGTGAGGAAGTTCCAGGGCATTGGGTCTAGGCAGCTAAGGGTTTGGCCACTAATAATGGAACAATGAAAATTGGGGATGTGGAAGAGACCAGAATTGAATGAGTGCAAAGAGTTTGGAGTGTTGAAGAGTTGGAGTGGGTAAGGGTAGGGTGAAGCCATGGAGGAATTTGAAAACAAAATGTAAGAAATGTAAAGTTGAGCCGTTTTCACACAGGGAGCCAATGTAGGTCAGAGAGAACAGGGGTGATGAGATAATAGGACTTTGTGAGAGTTAGAATATGAGTAGCAGTGTTTTGGATGAGTTCAAGTTTACAGGGGGTGCATAGAAGTCTGGATGAGAGGTTTAGCTGCAGATTAGCTGAGGCACGGCCATTTCAGTGCTCTAATTAGTGCTTCTTGGTTCCTGCGATAAACAGAAGATGGCTGCAGGGCACTGGTAATAGCAGACAGTCTTAAAGGGAAAGTTGGTTTGTAGTTACATTTGTGGTCTTGTAGATACACAAAATTAATACCAGACTATCGTGTAATTACTAACCAACTCTTTGTAGCTATTCCTAGTTTGCCATTTTAACAATTCCTTATTTCAGAACTGGAAAAATGATTTGTTTTACAGCATACAAATGATCATTTGCAAATACTCAGTTGCTGGTTTTAAAATGGTTCAAGTAATAAAAGCTCACTTTCTAATTAGTCAACCACCTTATAAGATTTGGTACGAAAATCAGAGCTTTCTAGCTTTGATATGCCTTCTCAGCTTAGAAATGTAACAGCTAAAAAGAAAAGCAAAAGGTGGGGATGTAATGTATACACATGGGTGATTTGTAATCTAGATGTTATTGATTCCAACAATATCTCCATTATTAGACACTCAAAGCTGCCAAAAACCTGTTTTTAATAAAAATATTAACAATTCAGAATGGGGGGAGGGGGATGCAATAAAAATGTGTCACTTAATATGCTGTTGAATTTGTTTTTACAAAAACATCACAAAATTAGGTTCTTTGAATGTTTGAATTGATAATATCCCTTTTGTCTGTTATTTTACCAGAGGTGCTAAACTATTTAAAATGACATTTTGTGAAATGAAAGGAGAAACTAATATTCCATTATTATGCATTATTATAATATCCATTATGTATTCTGTAGCCCCCTGTACATTTTATTCTTCTTTCCAACTGAGTATGGAATAATTTAATACTGGACACACTTGCTAAAAAGTAATTCAATTAATATATATCGCTTTCAAACCATGCCATAAATTCCAAAAATAAAGCTTCAACATCTTAAATATCTTCTGAAACTTGAATTGTTTCTGGAAATCAGTCCAAGACATCATTCTTTGTTAATATATGATGCTGATTTTATGTTGCGATTTTATCTCATCAGTTTCTACTTTTGTGTTAGTGATCTACCATGACAACTCTGAATGGCAGTGCTTGATGTTGTTTCAGCAATACCAACACAGTGGCACAGTGCTGAGCACTGCTACCTCACAGTGCCAGAGACCGGGATTCAATTCCGGCCTTGGGGACTGTCTGTGTGGGGTTTGCACATTCTCCCCATGTCTGCCTGGGTTTCCTCCGGGTGCTCCAGTTTCCTCCCACACTCCAAAGATATGCGGGTTAGGTTGATTGGCCAGGCTAAATTGCCCCTTATTGTCAGGGGGGCTAACAGAGTAAATACGTGGAGTTACGGGAATAGGACCTGAGTGGGAGTGTTGTCAGTGCAGGCTCAATGACTCTATGATTTACTTTAAGAAATGCACTTTAATTATCACAAAAGATTAAAAGCTTTCTTAATGTATTGCTGTTAATTAAAATGCTAACATCACCAAAATTAAGCTACATGCTTCCCTCTTATTAAAATTCAATTGCACACAGGCCTGGAATGGAGCCTTTGGTTCTGCAGGTCTATTATGCACTTTGTCTCATGAAGCTAAGGTGTTGAAGTAGGTAGAACAGTTGTTAACCATAATCATATTGCTCCAGCATCAAAAATAAAACAGTTTACTAAAAGCAAATTATTTCAGTGTACTGAAAGGTTCAGTAGTAAGCAAACATAATCTCCTTATAGGCTGCTCAATTCCAATCCCGACAGTATCCCAACATCACATTATTATCTTCTTATCAGGTAAACACCTGTCATTTTGTAAGGGCTACAGATTGCTTCTATACAGTTGCAGTTTTCAGGCCAATGAAAAGACATCTCATGAGCAAAAAGACTGAAAGAGACTTATTTCAAATAGATGTCTATAACTAAACATTTGAATACCATCTGAATGGGCCTTTGTGTACCAGATAAACAATACGTGCCTGTTTGCAATTACCCACATTGTGCAACACATTGTGTGTCAAAGCAGTTCATTCTGGGTTTTCTTAAGACTGAGTAATTTTCTTTACCATATCCAAGCAGTATATTTATCCTCTTTATTACATTCACCCTGCATTGCTTTTCTTCGGAAGAAATTGAACTGTAATTTTTGCATCTGCTTGGGTTTACAGTTGCAACAAATGAATCAATTTGAAAATTCCATTTTAGTTTTTTTTGAAAGCAATAATAAACTGAATGACTCATAAATGACGCATCCACCTCAGGACAATCAGGAACCTTCCGATAAAGAAAAACAACTCCAGCCCATGTCTGGAGGCACATAATGCTTTCTTTTGTAAACATATATTCTCCTCATTCGAAAATTCAGGTTTTTTTGTTAAAACTTAATTAATTAAATCCTGTTAATTTTGTAAAGGGAAGCCAGCCTATTATCAGTGGTGAGTGGTTTTCAAATAATTATTGACAGCTTGCCACTAAATTATCAAGACCAGTGTCAATAAATAGATTGTTCCTATTGGGTAGAATATAAACAAGGGACTCTCAGCTATCTTGCTTGGGGTTCCCCTCCCGCATTATAGAAATTCCATTGACCCATCGTAACACGATGCAACCATTTTTTTCTGTATAAAAATTGAACAAAGAGCTGGCACAGACACAATGGGCGAGTTTGTCTGACCCCGCCTCCGCCGGCCCTCCCCTCCCCCACCCCCCGCCCCTCTCAGCATTTTTCTCGGCTGTATGTGCCATTCGCTGGTGGTGGGAGTCGCTGGTCCCGCCATTGTCGATGGGAATTCCAATTGAAGGCACCCCACACCTCCAGGAAACCCACGGCAGGGGGTGCACCCCCAGTGTGACCAGAGCAACCTGCCGGCGTGAACAGCCAGAGAATTCCAGCCAATGAGCTGATTGGTTTCCTTCAATGCTGTATGATTCTATGGAAAAAGATGATGCATTCCTTTTGTACAGTCTGCACACAAATGGTACCTCTCTTTAAATAGTTCACCTGGAAAAAGATTCCAGCAGCGCTTCATGGCACAACAGCATGAATCCATTTATAAAGAATAGGTATAGTTTTTTGGGACAAATGAATAGAAACCCCACCCCGGTCTATGAGATAGCTCAATGAAACAAAAACTTGTGACCCAGGAACACCACCCAATTGGCATTGTTTAGTGATAGTTCTGGAACTCTTCCTATGCCAGGAATGCAAATCTCCAGCAACACAAGATCTAAACAGCTGACTTTATTTTTAGATTGAGTTTATTTTCAATAGTACATCGCTGACGCAAGGATTTGATGAATTCTGGCATGTTTAGGTCAGGATGTGCACAGTGAGGACGATTAATAGCTCTGTGGCATAGCTATTTAACCACGTTTAGCATCTGTATGCTTTCAAATTCCAGAAATTCACAAGTTTTATTTTCAAATCTGTGTGAGAAGCAAAAGGTTGTGTCAACATATTTGGCAAGATTCCGATTGGTTGTATTTATTTACTGAAAATATGGCAAGCATGCCAGGAAAAATAATGTACCAATAATCATACACTTGTAATTAAAATTATAAAAGAGCCAAAAACAAAACATTGGGGCATACACATGGAATTAGGGTAGATGCCGAAATATCATTTTTAAAAATTGTTGGAACCGCGTGATTTGTCATAATAGAGGAATATGACATTACATATAAAATTCATTTTCCCAGAGGCTGTTCAGAAATAATTTATACACCATTTAAAAACTCAGTTACAATTTTTCAAAGGCTTTTACAGTTAAGATTTAAAATCATAAAGGTTTACAGCATGGAAACAGGCCCTTCGGCCCAACTTGTCCATGCTGCCACTTTTTAAAAAAACCCTAAGTTAGTCCCAATTTGCCCGTGTTTGGCCCATATCATTCTATACCCATCTTACCCATGTAACTGTCTAGACGCTTTTTAAAAGACAAAATTGTACCCACCTCTACTACTACCTCTGGCAGCTTGTTCCAGACACTCACCATCCTCTGTGTGAAAAAAATTATCCCACTGGACCCTTTTGTATCTCTCCCCTCTCACCTTAAACCTATGCCTCTAGTTTGAGACTCCCCTACCTTTGGGAAGATATTGACTATCTAGTTGATCTATGCACCTCATTATAGACCTCCATAAGATCACCCCTAAGCCTCCTACACTCCAGAGAAAAAAGTCCCTGTCTATCCAGCCTCTCCTCATAACTCAAACCATCAAGTCCCGGTAGCATCCCAGTAAATCTTTTCTGCGCTCTTTCTAATTTAATAATATCCTTTCTCTAATAGGGTGACCAGAACTGTACACAGTATTCCAAGTGTGGACTTACCAATGTCTTGTACAACTTCAACAAGACGTCCCAACTCCTGTATTCAATGTTCTGACCAATGAAACCAAGCGTGTTGAATGCCATCTTTACCACTCTGTCCACCTGTGACTCCACTTTCAAGGAGCTATAAACCTGTACCCCTAGATCTCTTTGTTCTACAACTCCCGCCAGCACCCTACCATTAACTGAGTAAGTCCTGCCCTGGTTCAATCTACCAAAATGCATCACCTCGCATTTATCTAAATTAAACTTCATCTGCCATTCATCAGCTCACTGGAATCCTAGATAACCTTCTTCACTGTCCCCTATGCCACCAATCTTGTTGTCACCTGCAAATTTACTAACCATGCCTCCTATATTCTCATCTAAATCATTGATATAAATGACAAATAACAGTGGACCGAGTACCAATCTCTGAGGCACACCACTGGTCACAGGCCTCCAGTTTGAAAAACAACCCTCTACAACCAGCTTCTGGCTTCCGTCGTCAAGCCAATTTTATATCCATTTAGCTACCTCACCCTGCATCCCGTGAGATTTAACCTTATGCAACAACCTACCATGCGATACCTTGTCAAAGGCCTTGCTAAAGTCCATGTAGACAACATCAACTGCACTGCCCTCATCAACCTTCTTGGCTACCCCTTCAAAAAACTCAATCAAATTTGTGAGACATGATTTTCCACTCACAAAGCCATGCTGACTGTCCCTAATTAATCCTTGTTTCTCTAAATGCCTGTAGATCCTGTCTCTTAAAATACCTTCCAACAACTTACCCACTACAGATGTGAGGCTCACTGGTGTGTAGTTCCCATGCTTTTCCCTGCAGCCCTTTTTAAACAAAGGCACAACATTTGCTAGGGGACCCTCAATTTCTTCCCTAGCCTCCCACAATGTCCTGGGATACTCTTCATCAGGACCTGGGGATTTATCTATCTGGATGCGCTTTAAGACTTCCAGTTATATGTACACTCCTCAAGACGTCACTATTTATTTCCCCAAGTTCCCTAACATCCATGCTTTTCTCAACAGTAAATATTGATACTTCGTGTAAAAGGCAAGATCTCATTAGTTCAGTAATTTCTATTTGATATTACACTGTGGATACTTGAATAGTCCATTCAATGTTGAAGCATAGAATTACTGACAGCAACTTCTGGATTTCCATATTTACCTGTGCATGTGGAACTCCAGAAATTGTTGTCAATTTTGCCACCAAAAATTGCAAACTCCAGCCTATGTGAGAATTAAAAAGGACAATGCAAATGTAAGTTTGACCATTCAAGGAAGCCTTCTGTGACCTTAAAACAGAAGATTATGGTTTAATGTTTTCAGCCTGTCACTCAATTAAACAGGAATTAACGTTGGCAATATCAAGAAATGCGATACCATGCTTTCAGATGGAACATATTTTCATATCATCTTTATCTCCAGACAGAGATCAACAGATCATACTCCAGTGTCTGTCAAGCAGTCCCCACAAAATCAATGCCATTGGTATTGCAATCCTATTTAAAGGCAGGCAATTACGGAGACTGACTGCCAAATCATTTCATGGGCATTAAGGCTACTGTGTGGAATTAAGATGAAATGTTTGCAAAAGCACAAATAAGAGGTATCATTATAGCGCATGACAGAGTAAGATGCTCAGGAGCATGCTTTGCATTACTCTTGATACATTCCTGAATTAAGCATTTTATTTAATAAGCTGGTTGTAAGAGCAATATTCACTGCTCCCTGAGGTCTGTCTCACAGTGTGACGGGATGTAGAAAGGCAAAAATGTGGCTGGCCTGGAATATTGCATGCCTCACTCACCTATGCAGCAGGCTGCCTCTGTTCAAACAGACGCCTTCGCCTGTTCTACAAACACATCTGCTTGAGATCTTTGTCCTTGACACTGGAGCTGTCAATCCTTTAAACCAAGCGTCTGTCCATTGAAAGATAATCGGTTCTAGGAATTAAACTACATCATCGACAGTAATACCCCAGTGATCATCGATTGTAGAGCAATAGAAAGTCAATGGGAAATCTTAGAAATAATCTGTAGGTTTGGCAAACCTTTCAAAGCCTTTTCATGGACCCCTAGGGGCTGTGGACCTGCACTTGAGAACTCGTGATATAAACTGTATTCAAGCTGATCTTTTTAAAACTGACCATCACTTCTAATTGTACTCGTACTGTTTCAAACACAAAAACAAAACAAAATCATGCTCCAAATGAGTGACTTTCTGATAGAGGAGGATCAGAAGCATGAAAAATAAACCTAACTGAGTAAATATATCAGACAGGTTTTGAACATCCCGGTATTAAGAAGGGCCTTTGGGTTTCTTCAAAATGTTTTTTTTTAAATTGGCGTTTATTAATTAATTTACAAGTCACACTCTGTAATGAATCCTTTCTCCAATGTTTTCTAATGCCATTGCAATAACTTATTTAAAGTCACATTGTTGATAATAACCAGTGGTGTATTTCCTGTTTGATTCCTCCCCCCTTCTTTTGTGGGCTCTGACTAATATTAGGTACCATTTCAGAGGCTTCTTGTCATCAGTGCTGATTAATATATTTATATTGAATGCTCGCTTATTCCACATGCATAATATCATCCTCAAAGAATTACAGCACAGAAGGTGACCATTCACCTTGGTTCTTTTGGATAACCAAATATTCGTCTTAATGTATGCTAGCACTCCAAAGGAACTGTTCATCGCTCCTGCCTTCTCCATCCTGTTTCTCTCCACAAATGGTACTGACTAGCTGAGTACGCCCAGCACTTTCTGTTTGTATTCCCAGTATTTTGCTTTGTTCATTTTTAGGGCCCTTGGTAAAGCCTCATCCGCAAGTGGAAAAATAATCTTTGTGCCCTCGCTGTCAAACTGCTTGTCAATCTTTGGACATTTTGGGGGCACTGATGGATTTCTCCTGCTTTGCTTAATTGGTCTTCCTTCAGATATGAATACAAATAGCCGGCAAATTGGAAGTCATCTCTCGGCCTTATCTTTAAGATTCCCAAATGTACACTTTCCAGCAGAAATTATTGGATTCTTATCAATACTGGGAACTCATGATTCTTCCTTTTCTGAGCTAGAATCATAACAGTCAGTTGTAGGATTCCACCAATTCTTTCACCAAAATCAGCAAACTCGGTGCAGATCAACTATCGGGTACAAGGCTCTCCCAGTCTGAGCTTCAAACTGGACAGAGTTTCACAATGGAGCCATTTGAGTAATTCTGTGTACATTAATATTGTAACACATGTAGAAATATTATAAGTCAATAAAAACAGTATTGTGTTGTGCAGGCTGGGGACTCTTAAATGAATAAATGTAATAATGGCAGCAGTCAATAGAAACATTAAGAAATTGGTAACAGACTGGAAAATTACAGACTCCAAAAATCACACAAAAAAGCATAACTTAAGTATAACTTAAACGCTAATAGATCTCCTGCGGTGTGGTAACTTCTGCACCCTATCCTTTCTTTCTCCCCTCTGTACTGTATGAATGGTATGCTTTGTCTGCAAGAAACAATACTTTTCATTGTATCCCAATACATGTGACAATAATCAATCACTCATTGTTATTCCTATATAATCATGATCTTCATTTTTATATTATTCTTTGTCCTGAAGCTTCTCTGGTCCCTGCATCTGACTTTTCTCCCTTGCCTCGTCTCACTGCTTCCAACATTTCTTTCTTCCCCTTGATTAGTGCATCTGATCTTTATCACCAATATTGATTTTTATCTTCCTCTGTTTGTCCTTGTCTATAAATCTCCTCTCATTGTATTGCTCTCTCTCTCTCTGACATTTTAGCCATGTGTGTCATTTATCACTCATTCATATTTTGTCTGTACATCGTATTGGGAATTCATTTCAGCAATATGTCCATCCAACAACACTTCGTTGGAAAATCTCTCAGAGATTTTATGGAAATTTCCCAGTTTATATTTAGATCTGTATGTCACTCTGTCTCAGAATTTATATTAGAGTCATAGAGGTCTGCAACGCAGAAGAAGACCCTTCGGCCCATTGAGTCTGTGCCGGTCAAAGACAAAGAACAAAGAACAAAGAACAATACAGCACAGGAACAGGCCCTTCGGCCCTCCAAGCCCGCGCCGCTCCCCGGTCCAGGATTGAATCCTGAATCCAGGATCCCCGCCCAATTTTCCAGCCTATCTACATACCAATATCCTATCCACCGAGCTGTCCCTCACAGCTACGATGCTTTGTTCATTACAACCTATTAACTTACCCCCACCCCCCCATTCCAGACCATGTGATCTCCAGGGAGAGGCGAAAACCCAGAGTGAAAAACCCCAGGGCCAATATGGGGAAAAAAAAATCTGGGAAATTCCTCTCCGACCCCCTGAGGCGATCGAAACGAGTCCAGGAGATCACAATGGCCCCGATCGGAAAATGCTTCCCAACCCTAGTCATTTCCACTTCCACGAACACCATATGAATTCCCTGCCCCCGAGACAGGTTCCCAACTATCCGCAGTCTCACTCTGTACTGGCACCAGCAAGATGATCGTAGAATGAAGCCTTGAAACGAGAAACCAGGAACAATTAGCCCGCGCCGCTCCCTGGTCCAAACTAGACCACTCTTTTGTATCCCTCCATTCCCACTCCGTTCATATAGCTGTCTAGATAAGACAAACCATCCAACCATTCTAATCCCATTTTCCAGCTCTTGGTCCATGTTTTTTCATCACAAGTGCACATCTAAATACTTGTTAAATGTTATTAGGTCTCTGCCTCCACCACCTTTCAAGCAGTGAATTCCTGACTCCTACCATCCTCTTCTTGTATGGGTTTTGAACCTTGACTATTCTCTTGCAGCCTACTTTATCCCCATCTGCCCAGCATTCCAAGCGCTTCCATCAGACAGGTGACCTATCTGCTGATGTGGAAATAGCAGGCTGGAACAGCCAAACTGAAAATCAAATTGCAAGATGTTGACAATGGGCAGTTGGCAAAGTATAGGAGACTTGGGAAGCCTCAGAGACAAGAGGCAGTGGTCAAGTGGGGAGGCCAAGACGCAGCTGTCGGATGGAAAGTTTGAAAAATAGGTTTAGATAAGTAGCTTTCATTATAAATGAGAACATAAGAGTTTATAAAGTAAAAATAACAAAAATAAAACAAAAATGCATTATCACGAATAAAGATTTTGCAGACAAGTGTGCATAGATGGTAAACGTTTTAATGATAGATTGATATAAACTAACATTTATTTAGTATGAACTTAAACAGTCGGTGTAGTCAGAATCCATCCACTCATTCTCTGTTGTGTTATCTAAAGTTCTTGAATACATTACTGCCTTTGAATACATTACTGCCTTTAACACAGTAATGCTTTGTCTGATGTGGGGAGTACTCTTATTACCCAGCATTAAACGATACCACAGGTATTAGACACTTAAAATATTGGCCAAAAAATGTGATTGTGCATCCACTGTTTTTTTGAGCGAAAAACAGGCGTGACAGTGTTTAACATGGCATACTCACACTGAAGTGTGCTGTTGGTCATATTGGGTCAGGCACCCAATAGTTATCCCTGCTGTTCTCCTAAAGCTGATGTTATGCAAATCAAGGCTAATGCCAGGTCAGTTGCCAATCTCCTTTAAGAGATTGACAACTGACCTCAGTATACACAGTGCATGCACCAATCAAGTCCCTCAAATGTATAGTAGCCGGACCAGCAGTCCTTAAAGAAACCAGTGGAGGCTGCCACCCAAAGATTCAGCTAAAGGGTTTCTGTTTACCTGACTGTGGATGGGCTGATAATGGCTCACTCACCTTCCAAATACCTCCCAGACTCAGATTTACCAACATAGAAGGTTTACAGCACAGAAAGAGACCATTCAGTCCATCATTTTGTGCAGCCAAATAAAGAGCTTTCTGGCCAACTTCCCCTTTCTAGCTCCTGGTCCATGTAGGTTGTGGCATTCAAGTATTTTTTTACATGTGATAAGGGCTTCAGCTTCTACCACCCTATTAAGCATTGAGTCTAGACTCCCACCACCCTCTACCCATGATTTTCTGCTCCTAAAATAAATTCCCCTGCACTTTCCGCTGTTTCAAAGAAAACAACCCCGGCCTATCTAATCTTTCCTCATCGTTAAAATTTTCCATCCCCAGCAACATCCTTGTAAATCTCCCTTGTACCTTCTCTAGTGTGATCACATTCTTCTGATGATCAAAACTGTACTCTAGATGTGACCTAACTACCTCCAAATCTTCTCTTCGCCTTCTTCCCTCCAAGGAGAACAATCCCAACCTCTCCAATCTATCCTCATAACTGAAGTTTCTTATCCCTAGAAATGTTCTTGGAAATCTCTTCTGCACTCTCTCCAGTGTGTTCACGTTCTTCCTACAGTGAGGCATACAGAACTATAGATGGAGCATAGGGCACAGAGTAAGATTATGCTGAATTTTTACAAGACAGTAGTTAGATATCAGCTAAAGTCTAACTAGTGTCTTGTAAAAGTTCAGCATAACCTCCTTACTCTTGTACCCTATGCTCCATCAACCACCTTATTTTCCATACACGTATGTCTGTCTATATCTCTTTGTAGTCTCTGTGTCTTCCTCACAGCCTACATTCACACTTAACTTTGTATCATCAGGAAACATAGCTATATTACTCAAAAAGTACAACATCTAGGACAAAATAGCCTCTTAATAGGCACCCCATCAACTACCCTAAACATTCACTCCTTCCACCACTGATGCAGTGACAGCAGTGTGTATCATCTACAAAATGAATGGCAGGAACTTGTTGCGTCTCCTCCAACAGCACCTTCTAAACTTGCAACTTCTACCACTTAGGACAAGGGCAGCAGACACATGGGAACAGCTCCACCTACAAGTTCCCTTCCAAGCTACTCAACAGCCGAGATACTCCCAAAAGATTCTAAGTTCTCATGTGGGAAAATTGGAGTAAATCCCATCATTTTTTTTAACGTACTTACCAGAGTGATTCATCACAAAGAACACTAGCATGATTCCCTCTGGAAAGTAGGAGGCAGAGCCTATTCCCGCCCGGGAAGCCAGCAGCACAGTGCTGAGCGGACCACTGTGCATATGCCGATCTGTCAGTGCGGAGATCGGCAAATGCGCAGTTCCCCACCCCCCCCAACCCACCCCATTGCTGGCCTCCCGATCGCTGGCCAATCCCACAACCTCCCATGGCTGACCTTTTGACCACCCCACCCCGATTGCTGGCCTCCTGGACCTCCCCGGGCCAGCCCCTATGTCCCCCCCCACAAGCCCTCCTACCAGCACTGATCTCCTCAAACCCCCCCTGCTCCCACTGGACAGTCCCAACCCCCTCACCCATCTCCTCCCCATGACAGTCCTGACACCCCACCAATGACCAGCCTTGACATCCCTGGCAGCCCCAAATCCCCTCCCCCTAACCCAGTTGGCCAGCCCCAATCGCCCTCACTCCCTCCCCCCCCCCCCCCCCACTGATCCTTTTGCAGAGTGGCAGCAGCCCGCCCCCCCCACCCCCCCCATGATCACCCCCCAAGATGCTCTTCCCCAGTAGATCTCGCTCCCTTGGCCAATTTCTGGCACAGAGCGGTTGACGCCAAAAAACTTACCTTCGGAAATGCATGGTGGCCGTGACGCCTAGCAGGAATCCCGCAAAATGGCTGCTGATGTTTCCTGGCCCACTGCACTACTTGAGCAGTGCAGCAGGCTGGGAGAATCGCCCCCATCATCATGACTTGGAACCATATTTATGTTCCTTCACTGTCGCGGGGTCAAAAGTCTGGAACTCCTTGCCTAACAGCACTGTGCACCAACTGGCCTCCTTCTATATGCTATAATTCACAAAAGATGACTCATCCCTTTTGTGCAGTCAGTGTACAAATAGTATCATCCTTCAAACAGTCTGCATTGAAGGAAAATTCAGTCGGTGTTTCATGTAGCAAATATCATGAATCCATTTGTTCATAAAGTTGTTCTTTTAATTCATTAATTCCTTTTTAGCAGTCTTCTAAATATGCAACCAAAACATAACAGCAAAAGCATAAGAGTTACATTATCAAAGTCTGTATCAAGACAGCAGACAAAACTACAACATGGAGGAATATTGAATCACTCTGCATAGAGAAAGCTGAATAACCATCAATATTGCACTTTCCTTTCTTTTGCAGACAATTAAATATTATCCAGATGTTAAGTCTCCAAGATCTGAAAAGTATGAGGACTTAAAATTATTTCCATTAAAGAAAAATCAGATGACACCTGGGATATGAAGTTTTGTGGTAAGGGAACCAAAAACTGAACATCGAGCTTAAACAAGCTCTTCAAACTTAAGCTTGTTAACTGATGTATTTGCCACACGGTGCAGAAAATGCTGCTTCAGTTGAAGCTGATGATAAAAAAGGATCATGTTACAAAGTTAAAATTAATAAATGGAAAATTATGACCAGCATTTAAGTGAATTCCCAAATAAGCATTATCAGGGAATTAGATATATTTGAGTTTGCATATTCTCCCCATGTCTGCGTGGGTTTCCTTCAGGTGCTCCGGTTTCCTCCCACAGTCCAAAGATGTGCAGGTTAGGTTGACTGGCCATGTTAAATTGTCCCTTAGTGTCAGGGGGACTAGCGAGGTTAGGTGCTCCTTTGGCTTTGCCTGTGCCCGATGGGAAATGCCAAGGTAGCCCCTTGGCACTGCCCATCGGGCATAGGCCGCCCAAGGGCATTGCCATTTTGCCCTTTGGGCAGTACCGGGGGCACAGGCTGGCACTGCCTTTATCTTATGACGTAACCTTTTATGAGGTACCTTGTCGAATGCCTTTTGGAAATCTAAATACAACACAGCTACTGGTTCCCCTCTATCCACTCTGGTTGAAAATTCCTCAAACAACTCTAATAAATTAGTCAGACATGATTTCCCCTTCATGAAGTCATGCTGACTCTGCTTGATTAGATTATGATTCTCAAAATGTGCTGCTCTCACTTCCTTAATAATTGATTCCAACATTTTTCCAACAATAGATGTTAGGCTAATTGGCCTAAAGTTACCCGCTTTTTGCCTCCCTCCTTTTTCAAATAGAGGTGTCACATTGGCAACTTCCCAATCCTCTGCTATTTCTCCAGAGTCCCAAGACTTTGGAAAATTGCAACCAATCCAGCCACTATCTCTGCAGCTACTTCTTTTAGGATCCTAGGATGCAAGCCATCAGAACCAGGGCTCTTATCTGCCTTTAGCCCCATTAATTTGTCTAATACTACTTCTCTAGTAATGGTAATTAATTCCTCCTCTGTATTCTTCAGTATTAATGGGATGTTTGAAGTATCTTTCACCATAAAGACTAGGTTCAACACCCATGCCTTCACAGTCAAATATGCTGTTGATGCTTCACTATCTGACTTAGATTGGATACAAGGAGCTGCCGGTGCCTGTGGAATTGTAACCTAAGAGGAGTGATATCCTTTGGAAAAGAAAGGAGAAAATTACTGGAAACCAAATGTAGAATTTCCAAAAAGCAACAGGAAGTGGAGAGTAGCAAGCTCACAATCATGATTAATAAAGTTGCAAATGCCTTGGTTGGCTTTGGAAAATGTATCTACACAGCAGACTATTTCTTATCTTACATCTCACAATCATAATTCTTACCCACTTAGAAGCAGTTACTATCTCTGTTGGAATTGCTTCTAAAATGTAACTGGAAATCATAGCATACTAAACTCCCCATAGCATAAACAATTCCAAGTTTTGAGGTGATTTAAAACAGTTCTGGTTCTCATGTTATTTTCAGTGACAACATCAATTAGCTTTCAGCACATGGATGCGTCACGCCTATTCAATATTAAACTGTAATGTTACTAAGCAATATTAATAATATTAAAAACTAAGCAATTCCATTTACATTAGCGATAGCCTAGAAATAAATTATTAGCAATATCAGGGTATCCAGCCTAAAGATTGCTTACCATACATTTTCTGATGCTAAATTGTGGAAAGGCACAAATATGCTCATACTGCATGTAATGACAATTAAAGACTTAGGGAGTGTACTAATCCTGCCCATGTGGAACTGGTGCAAGAGAGGAGGTGCACTGAAAAAACAAGAGTCTTCAGTCAGAGGACAGTGAATATAATTTTTTTTTTCATACTCGAGGTTTTGGGCCACCATTGGGACAACACTTGGTGATTTACAAGCACTGAACTTTGCATAGGAGTGCCAGTAATATCAAAAAATGGAAATGCTCGTGACAGTCACAATCTGTGCCTCTTGATATCAAGCATAAATGTCAAGGAGGAATTTGCTTGCAGCTATACAATAATGCAGCAAGCAAGTTTTCTCTGCTAGGCACCAATACAAGATGCCTACCCAGGAATGGCACATTACATAATTTCTTAAAGGGGCAAAACATTTCTGCCAAATAATTGTGTCCAACCTATCTTATTTTACACTTTCACACTCAAGTTCATTAAATTCCATCTATTGTCATCTTATGCTGGATTTATGCTGTTTTGACAAATAAACACGGAGCACTAACATCCAGCAAACTTGCAACAGCCAGTATACTTCCTTTTTTAGGTGTGTTATGAATTTTGGCACTTTCAGTTGATGCTGCCTTTCGGTGTCAGAGTGTTTCCTCTCAGAGGTATGCTACTTAATCTATCATTCCATCCAAAGTGATTGCGGGAAGAGCAGATGCTGGCAGCAGAGTTTTGTGATTAGGATTCTGACGGTCCTGTGGCTCCTTGGGCAATGCATTCTGACTTGCACGTAGCAGCAATACTATGACTGTGGTGCCTGACTGGTGCTAACTGTTCTAGCTATTGCCTCCCATGCCTAAGTTTAAGTTTATGTTTATTTATTAGTGTCAATGAAGTTACTGTGAAAATCCCCTAGTCGCCACACTCTAGCGCCTGTTTGGGTACACTGAGGGAGAATTTAGCATGGCCAATGCATCTAACCAGCACGTCTTTCAGACTGTGGGATGAAACCAGAGCACCCGAAGGAAACCCAAGCAGACATGGGGAGAACATTCAGACTCCACACAGACAGTCATCCAAGCCGGGAATTGATCCTGGGTCCCTGGCACTGTGAGGCAGCAATGCTAACCGCTGTGTCACCGTGCCCAGTGCTGCAGGCACTTCTTGGTTGATAGTCAACTGTCTAATACATTGTGTGCTTTCTCTCCTTGAGACTCTTATACAAGTCACCTTTTACTTTCTGTTTGCATCTTGAAAAAGTAAAGTCAAGATTTGCTACATTTAAATGCATCACATTAAGTGGTATATTTCCCACTTTCTAATTTGAAAATTACTTCCATGAATGGGGTTATTTGAGCTTTTACTACAATGCTCTTGGGTCTCCCATGCCAATGCTCCTGGTAAATTGGTTAACACATTGTTTTATACAGGATAGGAGAATCATATCATAGAAGGCATAATGCATTAATTCGACAACCAAGACAAAGCCATGGCCATTTCATGCAACAAAGTGCAATTGCTGGTGAAATCAATTAGACTTTAACAGCAGATTGAAAATTTCTGGTAAATATCACGTTCCATGCTAATGACAGCTTTCTTATTGATGTAAATGTTTGGCAACAGGAACAATGTCTGATTTTTTGAGTATGATTGATGCACAGATAATATGATTAACGGGACGGGGGTGCGGGGGGTTTATGAATTTAAGCAATCTATGAACGGCACTCACTCTGCTTATGAATAAACATCACGTGACAAGTGTTCATGTTCTCAAAATGTTCCGCTGTACTTTCCATGTCAAAAAGAATATGTTTCACCCTTCACCCTCATCAGAGCTTAGTTCGTGACTGTACAAAGTGCTGTGTGGCAACAAGTTTCAGCAACATGAGGTTCCACGTCCAACTACTGGACTGTGTCACGAATATCGGTACAGGGAAGATGGGGTGCAGAGAGGGAGAGTTTACAATGCCGGTCACTATGCAGCAATTCTTGCTGGGTGAGACCTCAATTGGCTTCCATTATGATTCGCCCATAGTTGCGACCACTCACGTTTCACATGCATAGAACCTGACCATTTGACTGAGGTATCCAAGGGATACCAGTGCCCCTGGGAGCATTTGATGATGGTGGAGTGGGAGGAAGAAGAAAATATTCAAAAATCACATTCTGGATACAGAAATAAAATTCAAACGCGCAAATTATATCCTGTTTGGATATAAAATATACATGTATTGTGATATTCCAAACGCACTGGGCTCCAGTTGCAATTTCACCTTAGCTACATCTTTGTTACATTCAGAAATACAATGTATGCATTTTTATTTCAAAGGATGACAATGTCACTTTGAAATTCTCATGAGTTTCCGGCTGGATGACAGGGACTGGTCAGACTGCATGGAAAGTGGGTGCGTTGACTCAACATGATAAACATGCGAGAAAGGGAATCCAAAGTCAATTTGCTACCAAAACAAGTCACTCTTGGGTATAATGTTGCCGGTTGCCCTAATGCTCAGTAGCGGGGGAAACCTCACAGATCCGTGCTGAATATTTCCGGTATTCTCTGCTTTTATTTCAGATTTCCAGCATCCACAGAATTTTGTATTTGTATCCGGATAGACTTACACCTGACATGGGCGTCAATTTAAGAATCCGCTGACACTTGTATCAAACGCATTAATCGCGCACGTATTAGTTAAAGCTGATTTTAAGCTCTTAACAGTCTATTAATAGCGCCGTTTTGGAAATAGTGTCCTGTTACAAACATCTGCCATGCAATTTCCATAGGCGAGAGAAAGAGAACACTCTCCTAGGGAATCACACTATTTATTTTCCGAAGTTAGGCTCAATTCCTTTGGGGATTTAGGGTTATGATTAAATCGTTCCAGCTTCAAGCTTCACCATCGTCGTATCACCACCCACTGATTGCCTAAAGTAGGGGGGCTAACTTTCCAGACACGTCCACAGTGTTTTCCCCTGTTGGACAGAGTGTCAGTCACGGCACATATTAAACATGAAGATGCGGCACAGCACATTCAAAAGTAAATGAAAAAAAAACAAACAGACACGGCTACTTGGGTGCTGCAAGAGTGCCACACCTCGCAACCATTTCGATGGGAAACGTGTTGCTCTTTCTCCACGACTTCCAGCGTGAGGGCTGCTCACACTGAGGGGAGGGAGGCTGGCTGGTCTCAGCAGCACCGCAACAAGTCTCCAACATTCATTTCTTGAGCCACTCTCTTCCAGACATTTGGGTAACTGAGTCGGAATGGACACTTTGCTCAGTCTTTCAGCACTAACGCGGGAGGACAGCAGCCTCTTCACCTGTGAACGACAGGATCAGCTAATCTGTACATCAAAGCCTGGAGAGAGCTGTATGTGTGCTATAGTATTACAGTGCTGACTACCAACCCCTCTGTGTGTGTGTGTGTGTTGTGCTTAATGTACTTACATTGTATTCTTCTTTGTTCCTCTCTCTCCCCTCTCTCTCCCTCCCTCTCTCTCGCTGTCTCTGCCTCTCACTGGAGTTTTTTGGGATATTCAACAGGATTCTCCCGACTGCTCCGTCCCTGGGCTCGCAACAAAGATGGCTTTTTTTTTCCAGCAGCCGCCTGACGTCAATGATCCGGGTAGTTCGGCTCCTGGGGGCAGAGCCAAAAATAGGCAGCAGAGTCAACTAGTCATTCAAAGACAAACAGGGTCTGAGAGAGACAGATAAAGAGACTCGGAAGGTGGGGGCGGGGGGGAACCAAATAAAGACACTCACAGGGAGTCAAATGAATAGACTTGGAGAGAGAGTGTGTGTCCAAATTTAGCGATGGCACAAATACAGCTGGCATTGTCAGCAATATAGATGGGAGAATCAAATTACAACACACACGAATGGATTAATTGAATTGGCAAAAAATCTGTGGCAAATTTGGTTTCAATGAAGGCATGTAGGCCTAAAAAGGCTAGATTACAGCACTTTCAAAATGAAGAAAAACTAGAAACACTGGTCGTCCAAAAAGACGTTGGAGTCCAGATACATAATAAGACCATAAGATATAGAAGCAAAATTAGGCCATTTGGCCCAATGAGGCTGCTCCGCCATTCAATCATGGCTGATAAATTTCTCACCCCCATTCTCCCACTTTTCCCCCGTAACCTGTGATTGCTTTACCAATCAGGTATCTTCTATTTCTGTCTTAAATACACTCAATAACCTGGCCCCCACTGCCTTCTGTGGCAATGAATTCCATAGATTCACCACCCTCTCTTTACCATTCTCTCTTCCATCGACAAAAGTCTGAGGTCACATACCAACCGACTCAAAAACAGCTTCTTTCCTGCTGTTGTCAGATTTTTGAATGGACTTACTTCACATTAAGTTGATCTTTCTCTACACCCTAGCTATGACTGTAACACTACATTCTGCACTCTCTCATTTCCTTCTCTATGAATGGTATGCTTTACTCTATGTTAATACATGTGACAATAATAAATCAAATCAAATCAAATCTCTGCCTCAAGAAATTCCTCCTCATCTCAGTTCTAAAGGGCCATTCCTTTACTCTCAGTCTGTGCCCTCAGATCCGAGTCTCTCTTACTAATGGAAACATCTTCCCCATGTCCACTTTATTCAACTGTCGTGAAAGGGGCAGAAAATAAACAAAAAATTAGAGATATTGGCCTTTATATCTCGTGCACTAGAATGCAAGCAGGTTTAAAGTCATGCTTCAACTACACAAATTGCTGGCTAGATTTCACCTGGAATATTGAGAGGAGTTCTGAGTATTATTCCTTAGAAAGGATATGTTGGCCATTTGAAGGGAGTGCAGCATAGATTTACCAGAATGATACCTGAACTCAACAGGTTAAATTACACGGTGAAATTATGCAAATTAGGGTCGTATTTCTTGGAATTTAGAATGTTTGGGTGATCTGATTGAATTTTGCAAGACATTAAGAGGAACTGAAACATTAGATAGGGTGAAACTATTTTTGTTTATTGGGGAATCTAATACTAGGGGACCTGATCTAAATATTAGATGTGGAGATGCCGGCGTTGGACTGGGTAAACACAGTAAGAAGTCTCACAACACTAGGTTAAAGTCCAACAGGTTTATTTGGTAGCACAAGCCACTAGCTTTCGGAGCGCTGCTCCTTCGTCAGGTGAATGGGATTTCAGTTCACAAACAGGGCATATAAAGACACAAACTCAATTTACAAAATAATGGTTGGAAATAATGGAATTCCAACCATTATTTTGTAAATTGAGTTTGTGTCTTTGTATGCCCTGTTTGTGAACTGAAATCCCACTCACCTGATGAAGGGGCAGCACTCCGAAAGCTTGTGGCTTGTTGTACCAAATAAACCTGTTGGACTTTAACCTAGTGTTGTGAGACTTCTCACTAAATATTAGAGTCAGATCTTTCTGAAGTGAAGTTAGGAAACACCTCAACATGTAGAAATTTGGAATTCTTTTCTGCAAACAGCAGTTGATGCTGCATCAATTGTTGTTTGATTGATAGATTTGTGTTAACCACAGGTCTCAAGGGATAGGAGACAAGGGTGGGTAAATGGAATTAGGTTGTACACCAGCTATTATCATATTGAATGGTTGAAGAGGCTAAATGGGCTAAATGACCCACTCCTCATCATTTGTTGTGAGGAATTAAGGTGTCACACTGTGTATTTTTTATAAAATATCTATAGATATGTTCATTGCTATTTTTAAAATTTTAAAACTGAGCAAAGACCTTTAAAATGGTTGAACCTATGTCTGTCTATGGCCTGAACAAAAGAGCTACCTAACAGTTTTGGGAGAGTCTGCACCTTGTTATTTCCAAGGAGCCATAACAACCTCTTGTGGGCTGTACAGCCCCACTTCAAAGAGAGGTCATCTACTTCAAATACGAAGGTCATCTGCAATTAACAACCCAGGCTGGCCAGAAGGATTGTCTACTAAGACAAAGGCTTCACCTTCCTTTCAATTCCTAATGCTTGAGACATTTAACAGTCTTGGGAATCCAGACGAAGGATACACATCCTTTGTCAAAGAACTGATGGAGATGTGGGAGTCATGTAACATGGGCCTCTGGCTTGTGGGACCAGTAATATTGCCGTGCCAAACTATATAGCTCAGTCTGCTGTTTACCATCTAACTAGCAGCCTCTCAGACAAGGTGTTCTGCTCAGCTGAAAGACCTAGCCTCCATCTACATTGCTTGTGCTGGAATTTCTGCTGGTGACTGAAACAACTTCCTACTCAGAAACAATTTGACGAGTAGCAAGGTGGTCACCACCCCAACAGTTTTAGACCAGCCAAACAAAGAGAGAAAAACTGAACAGCTTGTGGTGAACCATCGTTGGTTCCCACTGGATAGTACTGAGCCAGGGTCTGGCCAGTACTACAAGGATGTACATATGTTACTGTTGGGTTGTGCTACTTGTTGCTGTTGGGGTTAGGGTGGGGTTGTTACACCTTTGTACTGTAGTGTTGTGGTACATCCCAGTCGGGCTCCGCCTCCTGGGAGAGGTATAAAAGTCCCTGCTCTGGCTGGGATCCCTTCAATCTGGGATAGTGTATATAATTATTGGCTGCTTCATTACAGTAAATAAAAGCCTTTTATTTCCCGAGCATCTGGCCTCGTGTTTGAGAAGCGCATCAATTTTATTTACTCTTGTTAAACTCTCGTCGAAGAGAAAAAAAAAGAGAGTATGGAGCAGATCCTGAAGCTGGAATGCCTTACAGTAGATCCACGTGCGGTGGGCGCTTCTAACACCTTCGACCACTGGCTGAAGTGCTTCGAAGACTACCTGGCAGCCTCCGCAGCGGTCACCACAGATGATGACAGACTCCGGGTCCTCCATGCGAGGGTAAGCGACACTGTCTACCTCGCGATCCGTGCGGCCACCGATTATACTAAGGCCCTCGAGCTTCTGAAGAAGCGTTATATCAAACCACCCAATGAAATACACGCTCGTTACCTCCTAGCCACTCGACGACGGCAGTCTGGCGAAACGACGGAGGAATATGCGAACGAGCTCCTACAGCTCGCCAGGGGCTGTGTCGGCTGAGCAGAGCATGAACGACCTCGCCCGAGATGCGTTTGTGGCGGGAGTCGGATCGTTGTACATTCGACTTAAACTATTGGAGAAGGGTAACCTTAACCTTACCCAGGCAATCGAGCTAGCGGAGATGCTCAAGACGGCCTCCAAAAGCTTAATATTATATCCGGAGGACCATGTGGAGACAACGTGGCAGGAGCAGTCGCCAATCCCTCCTCGTCCCTCGGGTTCGAAATGCTGCATTATGGCGTGCTCACACTTGGGCCAGACGACGGCAGCAGCTCCGGGTGGCCCGCGGTGCTACTTCTGTGGGGGAGCGAAGCATGCTCGGCAACGGTGTCCCGCTAAGGCTGTGTTGTGCACCGCATGCGGTAAGAAAGGGCACTATTTGAAAGTGTGCCGATCTAAACCTAGGAACGGCAGTGCGGCCTGCGATTCTTCAGAGCTCGGGTCTTCGTCGTCGAAGTCATCGAGGGGTTCGTCCATGTGTGAGTCCAGGACGACGCCATTACGGTCGACGGAGTCGGAGGTGTGTGACCACCAGGGGTCGCTGAGTTTGGCGCCATCACCCACGTGCGACTCATGGGAGCGGCCATGTTGGTCGGCACTGACCGCGAACGACCAGCAGGGGTCCTCCTCATCGATTTCAGCTGCCTGCAGTGGCACTCATGAACCAACGGTGGCGTCGATCATCCTGGACCAGGCCAAGCCTCATAGACTTGACAAATCTATGATGAATATCCAGGTAAATGACCACGTGATTTATTGTCTGTTTGACAGCGGGAGCACTGAGAGCTTTATCCACCCAGACACTGTGAAGCGGTGTGGACTCCAGATTCAACCTGCCAAACAGACAATCTCTATGGCATCGAGGTCCCGGTCTGTCACCATGCTAGGGAGTTGCGTGGTAACTTTGAAGGTGCAAGGCACAGTTTATGAGCGTTTCCATTAACAGGGGAGACTAGGACGCGGGGGCACAGCCTTAGAATAAAAGGGAGTCACTTTAGAACAGAGATGAGGAGAAATTTCTTCAGCCAGAGAGTGGTGGGTCTGTGGAATTCATTGCCACAGAGGGCTGTGGAGGCCGAGACGTTGAGCGTCTTCAAGACAGAAATTGATAAATTCTTGATTTCTCGAGGAATTAAGGGCTATGGGGAGAGAGCGGGTAAATGGAGTTGAAATCAACCATGATTGAATGGTGGAGTGGACTCGATGGGCCGAATGGCCTTACTTCCGCTCCTATGTCTTATGGTCTTATGGTCTTATGGTTTCAAACTCCTAGTGTTGCCGTATCTTTGCGCGCCAATACTTCTCGGACTAAACTTCATGGTCCACTTGAGGAGTGTAACCCTACAGTACGGTGGGCCACTCCCTTCACTGGCAGTGGGAAAACAGCAGCAGCCTCTCGACGCTGAAGATCACCACACCCTCCTTGTTGCAGAATCTCGTGCCAGGCTGCAAGCCCATTGCGACTAAGAGTAGGCGTTACAGCGCTGAGGATCGGATCTTCATTAGATCTGAGGTTCAGCGGCTCCTCAAAGAAAGGATCATACAACCCAGCGCTAGTCCGTGGAGAGCGCAGGTCGTGGTTGTCAAGAGCGGGAACAAACCCCGGATGGTCATTGACTACAGTCAGACCATTAATCGATATACGCAGCTGGATGCGTATCCTCTCCCGCGCATATCTGATATGGTCAATCAGATTGCGCAGTACCGGGTGTTCTCCACCATAGACCTCAAGTCTGCCTACCACCAACTCCCCATTCGCCCAGAGGACCGACAATACACGGCTTTTGAGGCAGATGGTCGCTTGTATCACTTTCTCAGGGTTCCCTTTGGTGTCACCAATGGGGTCTCGGTCTTCCAGCGTGCTATGGACCGAATGGTGGACCAGAACGGGCTGCGGGCTACCTTCCCGTACCTGGATAATGTCACCATCTGCGGCCATGACCAGCAGGACCACGACACGAATCTCCTGAACTTCCTACGCACTGCATCTCGCCTGAACTTGACCTACAACAGGGAGAAGTGTGTGTTTCGCACGCGCCGTTTAGCCATCCTAGGATACGTGGTGGAAAACGGGGTCATTGGCCCTGATCCAGACCGTATGCGCCCCCTTTCTGAACTTCCCTTGCCTGCTAGTGCAAAAGCACTGAGAAGATGCTTAAGCTTCTTCTCTTATTTTGCACAGTGGGTTCCCAATTACGCGGGCAAAGCCCGTCCGCTCATTAAGTCCACGACTTTTCCCCTAACGCCAGAGGCCCGATTGGCCTTCGATAAATTGAAAGCCGACATCGCGAAAGCTACGATGCACACTGTTGACGAGTCCATCCCATTTCAGGTGGAGAGCGATGCATCTGATTTCGCCCTGGCCGCCACACTTAACCAGGCGGGCAGGCCCGTCGCATTTTTTTCCCGCACCCTCCAAGGCCCCGAAATTCGGCGTTCAGCGGTGGAAAAGGAGGCCCAGGCCATTGTTGAGGCCATCAGGCACTGGCGCCATTACTTGGCGGGAAAACGGTTCACCCTGATCACGGACCAGCAGTCCGTGGCGTTCATGTTTAACAACACGCAGAGGGGCAAGATCAAGAATGACAAGATCTTGCGGTGGAGAATTGAACTCTCCACCTATAACTACGATATCATGTACCGTCCAGGGAAACTCACTGAGCCCTCGGATGCCCTCTCGCGTGGAACATGCGCCAGTATACAGGAGGACCGTTTGCAGGCTCTCCATAATGACCTATGCCACCCTGGGGTCACTCGGCTCTACCACTTTATAAAAGCCCGCAACCTGCCCTACTCGGTGGAGGACGTCAGGTCAGTAACAAGAAGCTGTCGGGTTTGCGCGGAATGCAAACCGCACGTTTACCGACCTGACCAGGCACATTTAGTCAAGGCCACTCGTCCCTTCGAGAGACTGAGTGTCGATTTTAAGAGCCGCCTTCCCTCAACAGATCGGAATGTGTACTTCCTCAATATCATTGATGAGTACTCTCGGTTCCCTGTTGTTGTTCCCTGCTCTGATACATCCGCTGCCACGGTTATCAAGGCATTCCGTGATCTCTTTACCCTGTTCGGGTACCCCGGCTACATCCATAGCGACAGGGGCTCGTCATTCATGAGCGATGACTTGAGGCAATTCCTGCTCTCATACGGGATTGCCTCTAGTAGGACCACGAGCTACAACCCTAGGGGTAACGGACAGGTGGAATGTGAGAATGCTACAGTCTGGAAGGCTGTCTTACTGGCGTTGAAGTCAAAACGCCTTCCAGTCTCCCGTTGGCAAGAGGTGCTCCCTGATGTGCTCCATTCTATTCGCTCCCTCCTGTGTACGGCAACCAATGCTACTCCCCACGAGAGGCTGTTCTCATTCCCTCGGAAATCTTCCTCGGGGACCTCATTACCGTCTTGGTTGGCGTACTCAGGACCCGTCCTCCTGCGGCGACATGTAAGGGCCCGCAAGTCCGAGCCGTTGGTCGAACAGGTCCATCTCTTCCACGCCAACCCTCAGTATGCCTATGTGGCATACCCTGATGGGCGAGAGGACACGGTCTCGATCCGAGACCTGGCGCCTGCAGGGGACGTAGCAACCCCTGTCGCTCCCGTACCCCCTGTTACAAACCCCTTAACTCTTGTTTCTCCCCCGGACACGGCGCGAGCAGCATCGGGACCATTGCTTAACCCTTTTACTCCCGTGTACAGCTTGCCTGAGCCCAGAAGATGGTCGCCACTGCAGGGCGTGTCAGGACCCCATGGACTACCGTCACCTCAGGGTCAACCAGCCTGTGAGCCCGTGGAAGAACAGCTGGATGCCGCCTTGGGGAGAACGCCACCGCAAGTGCCTACTCCGGTGTCACCGCCGGTATTGAGGAGGTCACAACGACGGTGCGGTCCCCCTGACCGTCTGAACTTATAGACTGATGACACTTTATTCTGTTTTGTACCCCGCCGGCCTTTGTTCTCAAAGGAGGGGTGAATGTGGTGAACCATCGTTGGTTCCCACTGGATAGTACTGAGCCAGGGTCTGGCCAGTACTACAAGGATGTACATATGTTACTGTTGGGTTGTGCTACTTGTTGCTGTTGGGGTTAGGATGGGGTTGTTACACCTTTGTACTGTAGTGTTGTGGTACATCCCAGTCGGGCTCCGCCTCCTGGGAGAGGTATAAAGTCCCTGCTCTGGCTGGGACCCACTTCAGTCTTGGATAGTGTATATAATTATTGGCTGCTTCATTACAGTAAATAAAAGCCTTTTATTTCCCGAGCATCTGGCCTCGTGTTTGAGAAGCGCATCACAGCTACAGGGTCATCCCAGGGATTTTCGCTAGCTGTGGAGTGACTCAGTCTCAGGCTAGGCAAGCTGAGTCAGCCGAGACCCAATGTCCCTGCAAGATGAACCAGAAGTCAGGTTAACAGAAACCTGATTGAAGGGGAGGAGGTGCTCGGTTGAAGCCCCTGATTAAAACACAGAGACAAACCCTGTGGCCAGGAGAGTAGCACAGACTGCCTGGAAGTTACCCAGTTCCTGGAGTGTTACTAACTGCAGGATGAGGTAGTAATGCAGAATTGGAGACGCACCCAAGAAGCCTGGAGATGGGAGAGTGAACAGTATCCATCAGATTCCTTTGTCCCCTGAATACTGGGGCAGCACGGTGGCACAGTGGTTAGAATTGCTGCTTCGCAGTGCCAGAGATCCAGGTTTGATTCCCGGTTTGGGTCACTGTCTGTGTGGAGTTTGTATGTTCTTCCGTGTCTGCGTGGGTTTTCTCCGGGTGCTCCGGTTTCCTCCCACATTCTGAAAGACGTGCTGGTTAGGTGCATTGACCTGAACAGGCGCCGGACTGTGGTGACTAGGGGAATTTCAAAGGAACTTCATTGCAGTGTTAATGTAAGCCTTACTTGTGACTAATAAATAAACTTTCACTTTACTGGTCAAGAAATTCTAAAATTTGCCCAAGTCATCCTGATGGCTGGACACGTGGGCATCTGTGAAAGTTTAGCCCGCGTCAGTAAGCACTTTCGTTGGCCTTGCCTGTGGTCCGATGTAGCTGAATATTTCAAAACCTGCCAAGTTGCAGGAAAACCCCGGGCTGCTTTTAAACCGGCCCCCTCCAGCCCATCCCAGCATTTGGTGAACCTTTTGATTGAATACTGATAGATTTTGTGGGCTGCCTACCCAAAACCAAGTCTGGTGACCAATACCTCCTCATCACAATGGATCTTTCTACCAACTTCCCCAAAGCTACTACATCCCCCTCCAGAAGATCACAGCCAAGGCTGTGATTGAAAGGCTGACCCAGTTCTGCACCCTCTATCACTGCAGAGAGAGATTCAATCACACCAGGGACTGAACCTCCAGTCCCAAGTAACTCAGAAGGTTGTGCACAATGTAACTATAACCCAACTGAAATCCTTGGCAGTCCCAGAGAGCGCTAGAGTGATATCACCTTACTTTGAAAAGGGCCATGATTAGGGCCACTGCTTGGAATGTTCTCATGATCGGAATAAGAGTTTAGGCTTTCTGCTGTTCACAACCAGGCACTCCCCAAAAGATAAAGGGGGCTTCACCCACTTTGAACTAATTTCTAGGCATGAGGTGCAGAGCCTCCTAAACTGCTAAAGGAAACATTTCTGTAACCCCAGGGAGGAAGTCTCCATGTTGAAGTGTCAGAGATCCTGGGTACCAGCAACCTTAGGCACTTAGTCGACTTGAGTACAAACAATGTGAGACACCATGCATAATCCAATATGAGGCCTTTAATGACTTGTGCACAAGGAGAAAAACCTTGCAGCTGTCTTGCAAGTGTTTCTGACATTACAGAAAAACAACTTAGCAATTATAGTCAATTACAGAAAATCAGAAACAAACAATGTTTCTAATCCTTCATTTGTATACATATTCGCCAATTAAATCCTAGCTTTTCACCCTTTTTCTTTCGATGAAAAATTGCCTTCTGCTAATCCTTCATTTGCATAGCATATGTTACTAGCTGTTACAGAGAAGGCATGAAACTTTAATTTGGACAATTTAGCCTCCACACAATTTAGCTCCCAAGCTATGAAACTTCAATCTGAACATTTTAACTTCCACAGAAGTCCATCTCCAATATTTGGGAAAGACCTTTCAATGACTGTGCAATGGCCAAGGAGCATCTGTAAACTTCCCAACATACAATGAAAAGGTTCACAGATACGCATGCCCAAGCACCAACTGTCCAACTCAGAGACCAAGCCCTAGTGCTGTTGCCCCTACACAATGACCCTTTCTGAGCCAAGCTTAATGGCCCATATTGGTTGGCCAAAAAGATTAGCAAAATAGGAAGAGAAAAGCACTGGCTGTGCAACTTTAACTTGTTAAAAAGGCATTTTAGCCAGGAGCCCATTAACCCATGGGCATTTGCCAGAAGGTGGAAGAATCCAGGACTGCCAAGTTGATGAGAAGGGTCCCCTGGTTGAACCTTGGCTGGTAAATATTGGTGTCTTGAATGACCTCAGTGCCAAACTAACCCACCTGATCGAGGAGCAATTATAACTCATGCAGCAGGGAAGACTGAAATTCAGAAAAATCCAGGGCAGTGCCAGCTTAGTGAAACTAGCGGTCTTGAACCAGTAATTAGTGGCAGGAGTGCTGCTTTGTGAATCCCATAAAACACAGTCTCAAGAGAAGACATTAAACCATCGGGAGGTGAGCAGTTGTTGAAGCATCTGAGTCACAGTGGCTTTCAGGGGAATTCAAAGACAAGGGGCAGGACTTTCTGGCTGCGCTCGCCGCAAGGCTGGAAATTCTCACCCGAGTTCAACGGACCTTTGCATGGTCCGCTCCCTCCTACTAAGAGTCCCATAGTGGGTGGGATGGGAAAATTCCACCCAAGATCTGAAGAATTGAAATCCCTCATGAGGGAGACAGAATTTTAAGTAGATTTTGTGATTCACCGTCGTCACTGATGTCTGGGTGGGTTGCTGAGAAAACCATGTGATCTGTCTTGGTTGTATCTGCTATTTAATATGGAGTGCAGTGTCATGTGTTCAACCACAGTTCTCCTGTTAACTAATATTTACCTCTTGTTAACTCTGAATGTTAGAGATTAAGATATATATTGTCGATTGTTTTGTTTTGCTGACTTTGTAAAGTTTATTTTGTTTGCTTAAAACTTTGGAATCTTGTGTCTTTGTCCTTATAGTGGGTAACTGGGATTTTAAACATTGTCTACTTTAAACAAAGAGTTACTGGTCCCTAACCCAATCGTAACAATTGTTAATGATATTTAGGACACTCATATGGAAGTCTGGATAGATGGTGGAGTAGGAGCAATATCACTGGACTGGTCATCCAGAACCACAGGTTAATATTCTGGGGATAAGAATTCAAATCCCATCACATTATCTGATTAAATTTAACTCCAATTAATAATCTGGAATTGAAAAGCTGGTCTTCATAATTGTGACTATCAAACTATTGTCAATTGTCATAAAAACACATCTTCTTCACTAAATTTCTTTAGGGAAGGAAACCTGCCATCCTTACCTGCTCTGTCCACATGTGACTTAAGACCTATAGCAATATGGTTAACTCTTAACTGCCCTCTGAAATAGTGTGTGTTCAAGGGTAATTAGGGATGGGCACCAAATGCTGACCTCGCCAGTGACATTCGCATCTCTTGAAAGAAGAAATAATAAACACACAGTTACTTGTTTTGGCATGCTAACACAATCAACCTCTAATATATTCCAAAGAGCTACCAGTATCCCAGTAGCATTGGTGGGTACACACAAAGTGGCTGTGGTAAAATGCCAGCACAGATGATACAGGGTGGAAACCAGTCCTGCCCAGAACATGCCCTCAAAAATGACAATATTTTTGAATTATGCCTGAACATTGCTGTAGAACATGCAAATTCAGGGCCTTGGAGTCAGATATGTGGAGTTATAGGAAACACGACACTGAGATGGAGAGAGAACCATAATCAGACAATGAGGTTTTAAAGTTAGAGAGTTATAGAATGTGAGACTCTCCACATTGAGGTTGGGTTCAGCCTGTTGTTTGCCAATCGGAGACTACCGGAAACCTGCTACTATCTGATGCTGGAACCTTAATTAACTATTTAGGGTGATTTAGATGCCCTTCATTGGTGCCCCCTCACTGGGGCAGCATGGTGGCACAGTGGTTAGCACTTCACAGTGCAGGTTCAATTCCCGGCTTAGGTCACTGTCTGTGTAGAGTTTGCACATTCCCCCCTTGTCTACATGGGTTTCCTCTGGGTGCTCCAGTTTCCTCCCACAGTCCAAAGATGTACAGGTTATGCCCATTGGCCATGCTAAATTCTCCCTGAGTGTACCTGAACAGGCGCTGGAGTGTGGCGACTCGGGGATTTTTACAGTAACTACATTGCAGTGTGAATGTAAGCCCACTTGTGACTAATAAATAAACTTAAATAATAAGTTAGAAAATCCAGTACTAATAGGGATAGCCTTTAAGATGCCAGAAAGCACAGTAGCATTTGGCAACTGGAAGAAACAACCCCGACATAGAAAATCCAAGAACAGTAACTTAGGATTTGGCCACGTTTCAAGAATTCAAACAACTTGAATACCTTTTATGGCCTTGAACGCAGAGATACATAAAACATGAAGACCAGGGAGATGGATAGAAAATATGAAGAATGACTAGTTGCAAAAAAAGATACAAAAGCCTGAAGTGACCAGGCTTGTTTAGATAATCAGTGGAATGTATCCACTCAAACGTGTTGTCACTACTGAGCTAACAGATGGGAATTAGTAATACCATACAGACAGACAGAAACAAAGGGAAATTGAGAACAGGGTTGCAATTCTGTCTCTCTCTTAAAGTGAAATAAGTCAGTATTCTTTGAACAAAATTCAAAATTTGGCTGACTTTGTCCCACTCAGATTGATTGTGTGTTATAAAACCATTACAAAGAGAAGTGCAGAACCATTTATGATGTCTGTTCGCCAATTGTATCAAGCATTTTACGTCACATTTTGTTGTTAGATGTATACATTCATAGCATGTCTTCTATTTTTAACTTTTGTGGTTGGACAATAATGTGAGATATATTTTTGATCAAACAGAGGATATCTTGCACATTTAAGTTGTACAATTCAGAATATTTTGTGTTCCACACAGTCTCTGTGCATTTACTTTGTGCCTTTTATTAACATCTTTGACATAAAAGTCACCCATTCAATGGCTTCAGCACCTAACAGCAAAGACACATGAAGCAGTTCCTCTAAACAAACCCCTTATGTGGTTCCTGAAGAGAATCATTTCAGTTTTGAGCACAAACTGCATAATGGACCAGAGTACTTCATCTCCTTTTATTAAAATCTGAATGCATTTATTTACTACTTCCTATATGCCAGTTTCGTCATCTTTATAAATAGCACACAATGGAAATCCCAATGGTGTGACTAAGATCTTCATAATGGATGCATTATGTTCACAGGCTGGTCTTTCCATGTGTGCTATTTATGTCACAGTTCAAAATATAGACATATTGTTTATTTATTTATTAGTCACGAGTAACGCTTACATTAACACTGCAATGCAGTTACTATGAAACTCCCCGAGTCGCCACACTCCGGCGCCTGTTCAGGTCAATGCACCTAACCAGCACATCTTCCAGACTGTGGGAGGAAACCGGAGCACCTGGAGGAAGCCCACGCAGACTCGGGGAAAACGTGCAAACTCCACACAGACAGTGACCCAAGTTGGGAATCGAACTCGGGTCCCTGGCGCTGTGAGGCAGCAGTGCTAACCACTGTGCCACTGTGCCTCCCTTGGGCAAAATCTTACCAAAACATGGCAGAGTGTTGTTTCCGGCGAGAAAACCAAAGTATTTTTCTGCAGAGGGACTGGTCAGTTTTCTCTCCAAATTTTACCACTCTGCCCAAAGAAATTAAGGGGGTATGCTTCACACCTTTCGCACCCACCACTGATTGGTCAGCCCTTCCCACCTTCTCTCCCCACAGTCTGAGCTGGCACCCACCTCCACCACCATGATTCACCCCCCCCTTCCCCTAATGGCCATTGTTGCCAATCCTTCCACCTCTGTCCGTTCCCAGCCACCACCACATCTAAATGAATCTCCTCTCTGCTCCCCCACCCCATGAGGCTCCCACTGGGGTCCGCCCACTTGGCACAGGTATGGTGCCAACCTGTGCCAAGGGCCGGTGCCAGCAAGCATTGCCAGGTCATCGCCTGGCCATGTACCTCTCTCCCAGGGGCTACACTCACCTTTATACCCCCGGCGAGACCACCACAAATGGCTTATGTCTAGGTGGACCTGTTGTAAATGACATTAGCTGAATATCCGATGAGGGGGAAAATCCCAGAGAGAGTGCTCGCTAATGACATGCTGATGTATTAAAATTAGCTTTCTGCAGAACCGCACCATCACTCCACCGGCGAGAGGTCGAAAAGATTTAGATTTTGAGCTGGCGCCGCCATTCCCGCAAACGGAGACCGCGGGCCCAAAATCGCCCCTGTAACTTGTCTTCTAATATTTTGCACAAGCAATAGTAAAAAGCGATTACCCATCTTGATATAACCAGAGGATAATTTATGTTCAGGAACACAAATTGCATTTTAATCAGGACTAATGACAAATGAAAGAGCATTTCAGGCCCTGGGGTGTTGTGCAGATTAATTTCAAAACTGAAATAATAATTGGCTCCACTCCTGAGAACATACCTTCTATTTAACTAATACATCCAGCAATTTTTCTCATTTGAGGGACGAGCAAAGAAAACTTTCACACAATTTAGCACCATCAATACAAAAGATGCATACATTTAAAATCTTTAATGTGGAATAACATGGTTAATACTTCCTTTATGAAACCTTCATTTAAAAAAATCTCAGCTGTATCCTTATTAGATCACAAATCTTTACTTGCTTCTGTATGTGCAACTCAAGAAATGCAGAAATGCATTTGATTTATTGCTTGTTTAGCATCACTTATTGAGGTTATACTGTTCATTTTTGATGAAAATACATGTGTGCTTTCATACAACATAAAAATAAACATCCAATCTAGTTGGAGAAATGAATCTGTTACAGAAATTCTGGCATAATTCTGATGATATTAATTGCTCATTAAACTAATTGTTCATTGACAATGCAAGCTGGATAATATTTGATTGCACTGTCTTTAAATATTTAACCTAAGCACTTTACAAAACGTGCCAAGAATATGTTTAGCTAATAATTAATGATAAGATCGATATATGTTCATCATGTCAGGTTATTTTACAACTTGCGTGGAAGATTTTTTTGAACAACGTAATTGCAATTTCACCAGGAATAGCCGTCTCAGGAAATATTCTTGATGTTTTCTGATATGTTTTTGTATAGCAACCAACGGGGGTGTTACCTCATAATGAAGACGAAGTGAACACCAATGATACAGTGTCAACCAGGGCAGGATATTTAGGTCTAGGCAGGGGTAGGAATAGAGGAAGATGGGCATTAAAAATAGCACGCTCACTTCCACTTGGACCAAAGTGAAAAGAAAAACTCTTGCGCTCATATGGCATTTTTCACAACCGCTGGTCTTCTCAAAGCGCTTCACAAAGCCCAACGTGTCTCGGTGGCAGGGAGCATAGTTCTGGTGTATCTGGAGAACATTCTCTGTGCTGATGAGCACAAGCCGCGTGTTGTCAAATTTCGCAGTTTGAGTAGTGCGGTGTACAAGTCTGTGTTGTCACAGAGGCATTTTTCGAGGAGGTGCTTTGCTGAGTGTACCCACCTGCTTTGCCAAACCATTTCTCTGTTGTTAGAGAGGGCTCCTTGTGATGTCCCATGTGTTTGCAAAGTCCTGCCGGCATTATCTGTCATCACCCTCTGGAGAATGCCATGTGTAGGAAAATGTCACTCCAGCTTTCCAGTCACTGTGGTGCTCTCCGTGCTCCATGTCAGGAAAATAGTAGGCTTCACACCAGCCTGAGTATGAGTCGACAAGGACCAGATGCTGTTTTCCATTCAATTTGAATGTATCTGTCACGGTGAGTGACCATGGAAGGTCTGGGACCTCATGGAAGTGCAATGGTCCTTTGGTTTGATGAGGCTTGAGCATTTTGCATGGTGCACATTTGGACATTTACCTCTCTATTTCCACATACATTGAGGGCCAGTACATGGTTTCCTTTGCCATGCACTTTGTTGTTTCTGGGTATCCTTGGGTACAGTAGCTCTGCAGAGAAGTGGGGATGATGAACCTCTAGCCACACAGTATCTGTCCATCTTGCATGGTTAACTCCTCTCATGTGGCATAGAAAGTATGGAGCTCATGGGGAAGACCCTTTGACATCACAGGCCATCCTGACACAATGACTTTATGGAGTGCCTGCATGTTTGATCTACTTGTAAGATGTTTTGAGTTCCTCAATTCTGCAGGGTGACAATACTTGAATTGTCATATCATCAATATCCTCCTCACTGTCTGCTTACTCGGTGGTTGGTAGGTAAGCCCTGAAGAGGGCATCAGTGAGGTATAGCTCCTTACCGCACTTGTAAGTGACACTGAGGTTGTAGCATTGTAACTTGCACATCATCTGTTGCAGGCGTGGTGATGGAATGTGAAGAGATCTTTTTAGGATAGTGACAAGCTTTTGGTGATCAGTTTCAATGTTAGCAGGGATGGTGAAGTCATGAAATTTCTGACATGTGAAGACTAAGGCAAGGAGTTCCTTCTCAATCTGAGCATTGAGACTTTCCATGTTAGTGAGAATCCTTGATGCAAAGGCTGCTGGTCTCCCATTCTGGATACAGACTGCGCTGAGTCCATGTGAGAGGTATCTGCTGATAAGATTACAGATGCTCGAACGTTGAAGTATTGTAACATTGGAGGGGCTGAAAGAAGTTGCTTGAGTTTGTTGAATGCAGCAGTGCTCCTGCCAACACCATTCTCCATCCTGGTGGAGAAGTTGATGGATGTGTCCAGTTACCTCACTGTAACAGGGAATGAACTTTGATAAATAATTTGTCATGCCGAGGAAATGCTGCAGGACCTGCATGTCCTCAGGAGTGGACATTTGCCATATAGGCGTTTTCTTGTGTGGATCTGGCTTCACACCATTGGCTGTGAGCAGGTGGCCCATGTAGGGAACCAGGCTGACCCTGAATCTGCATTAAGCAGAGTTGAGCTCCAACTGTATGGTCCTGATTCTGTCGATGATCAAGCGCAGATGTGAATCATATTCTTGCATTGTACGACCCCAGACCAGAATGTCATCAATGATAATTTCACAAGGTTGCCCTGCATAGACTGTGGGAAGGCCTCACTACCAGTGGCGATTTCATAGGGCATGCAATGGAGGAACCTGTATTTGCCTATTTGAGACATGAACGTAGTGAGCTTTGAAGATTTTTCATCCATGGGACTTCCCAAATTCCACATTTTGCATCCAGGATGCTGAAAGCTTTACTTTTGGGCATGTCAGCTGTAACCTGTTCAACTATTTCATTGGGTGGTGGGTCTCAGAAGTGCTCTATTCAAGTGCACTGGGTCAGTGCAGATCCTCACTGTGCCATCTTTCTTCACTGCAGCTACCAACACACAATCCCACTCTGTGGCTTCATCTATGGGGGCTATGACACCCAGTCTTATCATTCTAAACATTTGTCACTACCTTCTATTTGATAGCAAGAGGTGCTCTTCTTGAAGCACAGGCAGTGGGCATTACCGAGTCATCCAGCCTCATGTGATACACGATGGGCACTTTTGGTACTGAGAAAACTTCCATTTCTACCCTAAATTCCTTGGTGCTTCTCTCCGACTGCTCATTTAGAATGCAGATACCAATGGCGGATTCTAATGTGAGGTTCTTTTTTTCTGAGCAATTGTGTATGCACTGTACTGCTGTGTATTTCTCACACTAGGCAGTCTCTTAGGAGTTCATCAGTGAGAGTACCGAACACATAACCGAAAGCTCTGGTGAAAAAGTGGAGCATATGATTGTACCAACTCATGCACCAGAATTCTACTGCCCACCTGCCACAGATTCGGAGCTGACAAGGGGCGGACAATGTAAATGTCTGTTGTCCTTGGGCGGGATTTTCTGGTCTCGCTTGAGCAAGACTGTAAAATCCCGCCCATGAAATTTCTGGTTAGTGATGTTAAAAATATGTCTCGCCAAGATGACGTTTTTTCCTGACAGACATATCTATTCAAATTTTTTTAACAGTACCTCAGGATCCTCTTGGTCTCCCTCCCCTTGGTAGATTCAGATTTTTCAACCACCTCTGGGTCCATTAGTTTCAATGTGTATGCTTGTACATTCTTCAATTGATCAGAGACACCAGCACAACAGTATAAGCATCATTTGTTTTCAAACTTCTTCCAGTTGTCAGTGTTGTTTTCATCAAAGATGAGTGGGTCACTCATAGAATATGAGCATAAATATAGAAAATAGCAGTATATGTAGGTCATTCAGCCCTTCAAGCCTGCTCCGCCATTCATTTTGATCATGGCTGGTCGTCAAATTCAATATCCTGATCCACCTTCTCCCCTTGATCCCTTTGATAGAAACATAGAAAATAAAAGCAGTAGGCCATTTGGTCAATGCAGCAAAGTCCGTGTGCAATCTCAAGCAGCTCCTGACAACATGTAAAGTTGCTAAGTTGGACAGAAATAATGACAGGACTATAACTTAAATTGTTTACTTCAAGTTCATTAGTGATTCTGACATGCTGGATGTGTGGCCACACTACCAACACGTTGTTTCATGTGTCCAGGTCATCACAATGTATACACGAACATACAGTCAGCAAGCTCCCACAAAAGGCCAGATAATCTGTTTTTTAGGATGTTGATTGAGGGATAAATATTGGGAAGGAGACCAGAGATAACTTTCTCGCTCTTCTTCAAAATTGTGCTCTGGGATCTGTTATATACTCCTAAGTAGGCAGATGATGCCTTGGTTTAACATCTCATCTGAAAAATGGCACCTTCAACAGTGCAGCACTCCCTCAGTACTGCACTGGATTGTCAACCTTGATTTTTGCAGTCAGTCCCTGGAATGAAACTTGAATCTGGAACCTTATGATTCAGAGTCAAGCGAGCTACCAAATCAACCATGATTGGCACTAACAATAGAGAAGATTAAACAGACCTCTGAATGAGATGTTCAAAACCCTGAAGAGTTTTGACAAAATAAATAGGGAAAAATCTATTTATACTGATTGGTGTGTCAGTAAGTAAATGGCATAAATTGAGATCATCATGAAAAGAATAGGATTGCTTCGCGATTGTAATTTACGTAAAAGCTTAATAGGATATGGAGTATCCCATCTAATTTACTAACGGAAATTGAATCCAGAATAATTTTTTCAAGGAAATTGATAAAGATTTGAAGAAAGAATTAAGAAGTGTGGGAAAGAGCATTGAGATTGGATGAATCACTCAGAGCGTTGACCTATGTAAGGGGCAATGAGCTGTTCAATTCCATTGTTGAAACCTTCGACATTAATGTGAATACAAAATGAGCAAAGTTTGGTTAGCCATGCGTCATACACTAACTCACCCATGTTACCTAATTTTCTTTTCACTGCTGCTGTGTGAAGGATAATCAAGTGGAGTGTATAATGGATGTTGATTGGCTCTTGTATATTTACATACCCAACAAAAGTCAACAGTCCCAACGCAAGATTCTAACATCGCAGAACTCAGTTCAGCCAAACCATTAGACTCCTAAAAGACTCTGAGAAGCACGACACTGTGGAATCCTACATGTATGATGTGCTGCTGGCAACTATCTGCATGGCATTTTGGCATTAAAATGACATCCATAGGTGCACCTCTGCATGTGCCCAAATGAATATGATCGTGACGTCAGGATACAGAAAAGAGGAGGCAGAAACTGGAAGCTCTGCAAGGACAGAGGAGGAGGAGAGGACTCTCTATTTAAGGCCCCATTGACAATGGATGTTCTAAGATCACCACTTCTACTTCACTATGAGCCAGGAGCAATGAGGAGGCTAAGTTTCACCAAGGAAGTCATCACATTGAGCAAGGTCTTCCCAGTGACCATGAATATCACTGTTGCCCTAACATTGCACTCCAGTGGATCCTTCCAGGTGAGAATGGACGCCACCAATAACTGCTTGCAGTTCACCATACATGGGAGTATCAGGGGAGTGACAGAGGCATCATAACTGAGAACTTCAACCTCTTCTTCCTGAGGAGGAAATAGCAGGAAGAAAGTGCATATGGATTCGCCAAGACTTCCCAATGGTGCAGCAAGCCATTGACTTCATAGCAGTGGTTTTACACGATCTCCATGATACAAGAACTGGGAAAGGAAATGCTCTCCGAAAATACAGAGTGTGACCACAAGATGCTATTCACCTCAATTAATTTCTGCTATCCTGCCAGCACCTGCAATGGTTTTATCTTGCGACAATCTACAATACAGGCCATCTTCAAACCTCGAATCACAACTTAGGATAGCTTCTCAGCAACAAGGGCTATGTGTGGCAGAGAAGGGGGGAAGGGACGAGGCCACAGCCAACCCGTCCAACAGGACAGAGGAAAAGGGACTGTACAGTGAAGTTTTACTTCTGTTAAAAAGAAGTATATTCATTTCAGGCTCCCCATTATAATGTCCCCTTTCCAACATCATTCAAAATAGATCATTCGCAAAAAACTCCTCTTTATCCAACAGCACAGAATAAAATGAAAACCCCAGAATTAATGACTCCTGTGCATTTGCTTAGAGCCTGTTTTGCATTTGCCTTTGCCCTGTCCTCATGCTCCTGTGCAGTGCTACCCCAGTCTGCAGGATGGCTGATGGAAGGTTGCTGACTTTCACTGGGGAGGCTACAAATGGCCTTGTAAGGCACCCATAGGCAGCTCTGGGCCTGGCTTTGGATTACACCACCTTGCCATGACTGACCAAGAGGCAACAGCAAGGATAGTGGCGGAGTGACATTGGTGTGAGTACAAATGTGGACACCCTGAGAGAGGACAGCAGCTGCCCACTCCATGGTGACACTGACACTTGCACAGACTGGGACCTCAGCAATTCTTCTAATCTGTTGCAAGACAGATTGCTGGATTGCTGTGACAGTCTGCTAGTCTCTCTGAGTACTGAAATCCACACCCACAACAGCAGCAGTCTGAACCTGCATGACAAACAGGGACAGATCTCACAATCTCCAACTAAGGTTCCACTGCAACAGTGAGATTTTGGGAGGCCTCCATCAGTTTTGGCAGCTTTGCCTTTCGAAAAGGAAGGCCGGTTGGTGCATGTGGCTTACGGTGAATAGTGGTGGCTGTCAATACCACAGAGAGAACTGCAGGACTAGGTCCATTCAGGGCCAGACTATGATCATGGAAATGAGATGGGAGCCCCAAAATTAAATGTTCCCCATCTCCATTCGGATTGGCATGGACAAGTCGAGAAATGCAGCCTGCAACTCAAGAACTAAGAAAGCCTAATTTCGAACTCAGCTTTGGATCCATCATAACAAAATCAAGGTATTTATGCTTTCTTGTTATTTATCAAGAGGAGAACTATGGAGAGGGTAGCACCACCCACGGATGAAGGAGGGAACTTATGCTTGGAGGCAGAGGATGTGGGTGAGACCCTAAATGAGTACTTAGCGTCGGTATTCACTAAGGAAAAGGATATGGAGGACAGTGAGATTAGTGTGGAACATGCTAATATGTGAGGGCATTTTGAGAAAGAAGTGGTGTTGGGTCTCTTGAAGAGCATTAAGGTGGATAAGTCCCCAGGGCCCGATGGAACGTATCCCAGGTTATTGAGAGAGGCAAGAGAGGAGATTGCTGGGGCTCTAACAAAGATCTTTGTATCCTTGGCTCGCTACTGGAGAGGTCCCAGAGGACAGGCGAGTAGTAAATGTTGTTCCTCTGTTTAGAAAAGGAAATAGGGATAATCCAGGAAATTATAGACAGATGAGTTTCACATTGGTGGTTGGGAAGCTATTGGAGAGGATTCTTAGGGATAGGATTTACACAGATTTGGTAAAAAAGAGCCTAATTCAGGAAAGTTGTGTGGCTTTGTGTAGGACAGGTCATGTCTTACTAACTTGATTGATTTTTTCAAAGAGGTGAAGAAGATGAGTGATGAAGGAAGAGCAGTGGGTGTTGCCTCATTATTTTATTAAGGCTTTCGGCAAGGTCCCTCATGGTAGGCTCATCCAGAAGATGAGATGCATGCGATCCACTGTGATTTGGTCGCTTGGATTCAGAATTGGTTTGCCCATAGAAGTCAGAGAGTAGTGTGGAAGGGTATTTTTCTGGCTGGAGGTCCGTGATTAGTACTGTTCCACAGGGATCTGTACTGGGTCCTCTACTGTTTGTGATATATATATAAATGACTTGGATGAAAATTTAGATGGGTTAGTAAATTTGCAGGTGACACAAAGATAGGTGGAGTTGTGGATAGAGTTGAAGGTTGTCAAAGGATAGAGTGGGATATAGGTCAAATGCAGATATGGGCAGAGAAATGGCAGTTAGAGTTTAATCCAGGCAAGTGTGAGGTACTGCACTTTGGGAGATCAAATGTTAAGGGTAAGTATACAGTTAATGGCAGGACCTTGAACAGCATTCATGTACAGAGCGATCTTGGGGTTCAGTCCATACATAGCTCCCTGAAAGTAGCCACACAAGTAGATAGGGTGGTAAAGAATGCATCTGGCATGCTTGCCTTAATTGGTCAGGGCACTGAGTATAAGAGTCAGGCTGCCATGTTGCAGCCTTATTAAACGTCAGACAGCACTTAGAGAATTGCGTTCAATTCTGGTCGCCACATTACAGGAAGGATGTGGAGGCTTTGGAGAGGGTGCGGAAGAGGTTTACCAGGATGCTGCCTGGATAAAAGGATATGAGCTATAAGGAGAAGCTGGACAAACTAGGATTGTTTTCACTGGAGTGGCGGAGGCTGTGAGGAGATCTGATAGAAGCCTATAAAATTATGAGAGGCATAGATAGGATGACAGTCAGAATTTTTTTCCCCAGAGTTAAAATGTCTAATACTGGGGCGCATGCGCTTAAAATGAGAGGGGGAAAGTTCAAAGGAGGTGTGAGGGGCATGATTTTTACACAGAGAGTGGTAGGTGTCTGGAACATGCTGTCAGGGGTGGTGGTGGAGGCAGATACGATAGGGGTGATGAAAGGGCTTTTAGATTTGCACATGAAAATGCAAGGAATATAGGGATATGGACCAAGGGGAGGCAGAAGGGATTAGTTTAATTTGGCATCATTTTCGGCACAACAACATGGGCCAAATGCCTTTTCCTGTGCTGTACTGTACTACGCTCTAAGAGCTCCTGTTCTTCAACACTTAGCATTCAAGATTTTGTGTGAGTTCATTTAATGCTTTGACCTCAAGTAGGCAAAGAAAAATCACCTTGGGTGGAATTTTACAGCTCCTCCTGCTGGTGGGATTTTCCAGTCCTGCCGAAGTCAATGGACTTTTGAATGGCAGGCTGCATTTTCCAGCTCTGTCCCCCATCGTGATGCTGTAAATTCTGTCCCTTATTTCACTTCAGATCCTGAAGGATCCATAAAGGTCTTTTGTTTTTTGTCTTTATTTTTCAGATTGCGTATTCTTCAGTAGTCTTTCAAAGAAAGAAAATGCTTATTTACGTTTGTAAAGTATATATAATGAATGACAATCCATATTTTCCTCCCACCACCTCCCTCGTACTGTTGCTAACCACTGGTGGTAGTCTTTAAATACTTCATCTGAGTGGCCCTAGATTTTTGACTATGGGAGTATCACAGTCAAACCCAATCCTATGTACGCGAACCTTGTGCTAGCTCGTTTTCCTTGCCTCAGTCGAAGATTCCAAGCCAATTGCAGGGCCTCCCTGCTCGCTAAATATCTATCTTGAAGGAAGTAACTCTTCTTTTTGTATGTCTAATTTAAATGTGGTGCTACTAAAGTGTAATGGGATGGAAGTATTAGTAGAATATTGGGATAGATATTGGACCTTGTTGCATCCATTTTATGAGAAAAGGTTTAATTTCAACCTCCAACCTTTTGCACCCAAGGACAACTGAAAAACATCTGATGGTTTGGGCCATTTTCCAGTTGTCAATCCAATGCTAATGAAAATGTGGCAGTTATTTTAACATTTGTTCTGCTTTTAGATGACATTTGATTTGATTTGATTTATTATTGTCACACGTATTGGTATACAGTGAAAAGTATTGTTTCTTGTGCGCTATACAGACTTACAAATTGGCTCAGCAATCTGCTCATATTTTAATGATTGCACTCAGTCACAAAGTCCTTCAAACCCTTCCTCATGAGGAATTTCAGCTCCTTGGAGCTAGTCTGATCGCCAGACAACAGCAGCTCACAACCAACGCGAGTTCTATGGGCGTGGTCTTCACGGCAAATGGCCCACATCTACACAACTTACTCTGGATTGGGTAGGCCCTCTACTGTTATCCTCCAGTGACAGAAACAGTTACAGCAACTTATTCCGTTTGCATATTTTCAACCTCTGGATCTAGTCTTTTCACCTTGTTTCTTTTGTTCCAGTGGGCTCAACAACAACCACTGCAGCAGGGTCTTGTCTGTGTCCTTTTATATCTTTTAACTAGGTTTCATTTAGATTTCTTGACCGCAGCTTGCTTCTGATTTCCCGAGAGACTGGGAAGTTCAGCTTCATTTATGTTCACCTTCTCTTTTAGTTTCATTTTCATTTCAGTTTCTGTTATGAAGTAGTGCCTGCCTCAAAAACAAAGTCAAGTTAAAAATATAGGCTTCCTCACCCACCCAAGTGTCAAAATATATTATTCCAAGTGGAGGAAATGTTGGACCTCCTCCACTTAGATTTACTGGATATGCCTGTGGTCTTATCTGCAGCCGCTGTCAAACAAGTATGTTCAGTTATTCTTAAAGAAAGCTATTGGAGCAGCTGTAGCAGTGGTGCACCTTCTGGAACAACAGCAATCATGAAAAGCTGCCATTAGTCCCACCCCCTGACTGTCCCATCCAACCCCCTCTCTTCCTGGACTTGTCTGAAGGCTGCTTTAAGTGAGGAAGGCAGCCTGAAATTGAATTTTTCACTCTGCTGCTTGTCAAAGTGGCACCTGCAGCCCTTCCCTTTTCAGGTTATTCCCTTTTTTTTAACAAGAGGGTTTTATTAAAGCATTAAGCTGTTGTTATTCTAAAGCAAGGCAATTCTTTTTTTAGATAGGATCAATTTTGTTTTGGAGCCAATGGAATGAAAGCCATCAATTCTCTATCGCCAGCTGTATTTTATCTGAAGACTGATGTGTTTCTAGTCTTCTATTTTGTTCATTGCAATGTTTCATTTATTTTACAATTATCCATTGATATTTTAATTCTGTACAATATGGAATCTGATATATACAAAACACAGTCACCATAGACCTCGATAACCAAAGTTGCGGGAGAGTACAAAAAGTCAGAAATAGAACTGTTGAGACAAATCATTTTGGTGCATTTGAATAAATCAAAATTTGTCGGAAGGGGTATTTGCTGTGCAATTGCAGGAATACTTATGGAGTACACTTGGACAATGCTGACTTGGAGTATTAGTTGACATTAAGTAATATTCATTTTGCCAAGAGATCGCTCTCAGCATCATGGGTCAAGCTGTGATGTACCCACAACAATCTGACATCACCGTGTACATTGAGGAAGATGGCATTGTTGTGGGGTGTTAGTTACAGATCAGTATATCTTAAATCTCAGGTTATATGCCTTCTTACATCATTGCGTGGGCAGTGTTGTTCTCAGCCCCACATTAAACTTAAATGTGACACTGCAGGCATTGATCTGCCTTTTGCCCCTTCTGAACTCCAAGCACAATCTCATCCTGCTATCTGTATCTGCATGATTTGTAAGCTGCTGATGGTGTGACCATGGAGCTATTACTTACCACCCCACCTCGCCCCTTTCCCTCATACCTACCTTTCCCATTCCTAGTTCCTGTTTCAGATGCCCAAGAACTGTTGCCTGCCCATCCACAGACTCCAAGGAAGGAGAGAGAGCGAAAGAGCGAGCAAGCAAGGGAGCGGGAGAGCAACAGCACAGCACTGATGAAGTGGTTGCACCTCTTGATCTGACACTTGCAGCCACCAGTTCAGATGTTAGACTCTGCACTTAGCTTGGAGACAAGTAAATAGTCAAACTAACCCAAGATAAGTCACTGGGCACAAGTGGGTTGCAACCTAGTCAGGGATAAAGAATGGTTTGTTTACTCACTCGTAAGAGGGAAGGTGGCAGACAGATACTGGTGCAAAAGACTCTGCTCTCTTCCTTTGTATGCCAACTTGTTCCGTAGCAATGGTTGCGTAGCACTGTGATTGAGGTTGGCATCATTGGTCGGTGTGTGAGGCTGAGGCGGAGTGGCTGGATGTTAGATATGAGTGCTGAGTGCCAGTGAGTTCTGCTGATTTGAGTGATAGGTGTGTGGGGCATTGAGGAGTGTTATAGGTTGGTTGAGCAATGGGTAGGAGACAAGATACGAAGTTGCATTTGTTGATATTGATCACCTGTATAAGGTTCTTAGACTTCTTTTGGCACTGCCACCAGACTTTGATGAGGTTACATATAGGACAGTGCTGAATGGGCATGCACACCAAGATACTGAGCGCATTGGTGGACCTATCAGGTAATCTGTTGACATTGTCAGGAGCATGGAGGAATCTTGCAGAGGGTATTGTGTGGAGCTTGGCCTCTCCACAGCCTCTGCTCCATCTCTCTGTCTTTCTGAAGACCCCATACTTGTTACAGCCTGTGTGTGGACAGGTCACAGGCTCCTGGAATAGAACCATAGAATTGAATCTCCACAGTGCAAAAAGAGGCCATTTGGCCCATTGAATCTGCACCGACTGTCCGAAAGAACATTTTACCCAGGTCTAGCACCCCCCCCCCCGCACTCCCCCCGCACCCCCCCGTGTCCCCCCCGTGCCCCCTGGCCCCCCCCGCCCCCCCCCCCCACCCCGCCCCCCCCCCCCCCCGCCCCCCCCGCCCCCCCCGCCCCCCCGCCCGCCCCCCCCCCCCGCCCCCCCCGCCCGCCCCCCCCCCCCCCCCCCCCCCCCCGCATAACATTGTGCATTTAGCACGGTCAATCCACTCAACCTTCATATATTTTGGACATTAAGGGGAAATTTAGCATGGCCAATACACCTAACCTAAACATCTTTGGGCTGTGGGAGAAAAGCGCAGCAGCCAGAGGAAACCCACTGTGATGAAAGTGTGCAACTATATATATATATAAATATATATGTAATGTATATAATATTTGTTTTTATTTCAGGAGAATGCTATAAAGTTCAGCTTTTCTCTACAGGTAGTCAGTGTGTTTGGCAGGAATACAGCTCAGATGTTGGGAGAGCAGAATAATTACTCATTTCAAATTTACAAGTGGCTATGCTAAGTAGAGTTTAATTTGGCATCATTAACTTTTGATTACTTAAGTGTCCCTGGGATTTCAGATTGGAGTGATTGAGAGGGCCATGTGGTGTTTTAGTTTTATGTGCAATCCTGGATTTGCAGCAAAAATAACTAGGTTTTTGTAGAAAGGATTTGGACTTTGGCTGTTCTGGTTGAAGTTAAGACAATCCAGCAGGCTTCTGAAAGCTCTATATCTCTCTGAAAACCTCAAGGCTGTTGATACTCATTATAGCAAGTAAGTCTGTAAGAAGAAAATTGCTTATTTGGAACTGAAATAGTGATAATTTATAAATTAAAGTTGTTTCTTTTCATATTTAAAGATTGTTCAACTGTTAAGAGTTGAGCTGCTTCCTTTTGTTAGAATTATACTTAAACCAGGTTATGAATAAAGCTTGTTTTTATAAAAGATCCCTAATTTGTCACTGGAATTACTCCTGGAGCAAAGCATCCTTTCTTCACATTTATATCAAAATAGAAAAATTGTTGGGGTCTAGTCTATTTTCATAATATACCTTGGAGTTCTGGTCCGGGACCGAACGCCGTGCAGATATGGAGAGAATGTGAAAACTCCACACAGACAGCCACCCAAGGCCGGGATTGAACCCAGGCCCCTGGCACTGTGCGGCAGAAGTGCTAACCACAGTGCGACTCATCCTCTGTGAGAATGCTGCAACACTCTCCAGCATAACAACCACAGCACTCCAGAAATACTCAAGAGTACTTTCAGATGCTTTCCAATGGAAAACATTCCAAACTTTTAACTTACTTGCAATCGGAGGGGGCGATTCTCCCAAAAAAGTTCTAAGTGCTGAATTCGCGGGAAAACTGGAGTAAATCATAATCGTTTTTTTCAGTGGGACTTCAAACTCGAATCTTCCACACTCTCTGTGCAATGCAGAGATCACAACTGTGAATATCATTAAAAACCTGGGGGGCAGGGCCTATTCACATCAGAGTCTGACAGTTCCGGAACTCTGCCCATGTGCACTGGTCCCGTATTGTCAGCACTTTGCTGGCCAGCCCGGGACCCCTGCAGTGCCGCCCGCCCCCCCGCCCCCCCCCCCCCACCCCCCCCTGCCCCCCCCCCCCCACCGCCCCCCCACCCCCACCGCCCCCCCCACCCCCCCCTGCCCCCCCACCCCCACCGCCCCCCCCCACCCACCCCCCGCCCCCCCCCTGCCCCCCCACCCCCACCCCCCTACCCCAATGACCCGATTGCAGCTCCCATGACCATTTCTGGGTGAGCCCTGGCCCGGAGCACCCTGATCTCCAGTGCCCCTCCCCAGCAGTGATGATCCCCCCCCAACCCCCCCGCCCCGACAGACCCCCCCACACTGGCAAACACCCCCCCCCCCACTGGAGGCAGATACACCCAGCAAACCCTCCAAGCCTGTCCTGATTGCTGGCCCCCCTCCGGTCCCGACCGATCCCAAAGCAGCGTGGCAACAGGGCTCACCTACCCCCACTGATTGCCCCTAAGCCCCACAGCATGCCCCGCCTACTAGGGTCCTCCATTTTGGCACTGCCCCCTAAGCCCTGACCTCTTGGCACTGCCCCATGCCCGATGGGCAGTGCCAAGGTGCTCCCTGGGCATGGGCACTTTGCCCCTTGGGCACTGCCGGGGGCACAGGCTGGCATTGTCAAGGTGCACATGCCCGGGGGGGTCCAACCCCTGCCGCCCGACCCCTGGGGGGGCCCCAATTGCCCCCTCACTCCAGCAGGGTCTCCCGTTAGTTCCCCAAAAGTGGGAAGCTACTTTAAACCCCACCAGAGTGTAATTGTACTGGCAGGGTGGGAGATGCTATCGGGCCAGGAGACTTCGGTCCCGGGCCTGATAATGACATTAACATTGCATTCAAATAAGGTTAAAATCACTTTTCTGCTGCTCCCACTGGTTTCCAGTGTGTGGTCCTGACTGCACTGGATATCCGTCACTGGGAGATGAGCGCGCGTCGAGAACACATGCACGAACCCCGCAAATCAGTGCACATGCGATTTCCCCCAACCCACTGTGCTAAAAAATTAGTGAGTCAGGATGGGAGAATCATGGCCAGAGTGTCTGGCCCATTAACTAATGATACTGTAGAACCTGTCTTGTTTCATGCTTCTCTTTTCAGACACGGACAATATTAAAGTAAAAAAGATTCATGAGATTGGTTTCTGGGGTGAGTGACTTCAGTTTGGAGAAGATGTGGTTGTCCTCCATGGAAAAGAGGGTGAGAGGAGATTTTGGTGAAGTGTTCAAAATCACGAAGGGTCTAGGCAATGTAGATAGGAAGAATGTGTTTCCATTGGTTGAAGTACCCATAGGATACTGATTTAAGGTAATTGACAAAAGAACCAATAGTGAAATATCAGCGAGTAGTTAAGATGTGCCTGAGCTAGTGCTGGAGGCAGATTTCACAAGGGAATTGGATAAGGTCCTGAAGGGAAAAGTTTGCCAGACTGAGGAAAGGGCAGGGGAGTGAGACGAGTTACATTGTTCTTGTAGAAAGCTAGTACAGAAACAATGGGCCGAATGATCTCCTCCTGCACTGTAACCTTTGCATGATTCTATTCTATTAGAAATAGGAACAGAAGTCGGACATTTGGGCCAGGCATTGCCAAGACCTGCATTGTCCAAATTTGCAATCCTCGTGTCAAATCAGCCTGTGCAGGCTCTGGGGTGTCGGAATAGAACCAAATTAAGGTTTCCAGGCACACTCAGGGGGGCACAGCAAGCTGATGCCATAGCTCCGGAACTATACAATTACATTTCACACCCTTAAAGCTGATTTGTGTCAGAGCTGATCCAGGTTACAAAGAGGTGTGCCAGGAAGCAATATTTAAATCAATGAACCTAAATTGGATGACTTGCTTTTTTAATTTCTTGTAACAGACTTTAGCAGTACTTCTGAATGTCTGGGCACGTTCAGAAGGTATATTGGATGTCCTCTGCACCACTTCAATCTTCCATTCTATAACAGAGAGTGTATGTGGCAGGTCAGTTCCTTATTGTAAATGGAGTTTGTGTCCATTCACATACTGTATCCTATCAGATCTGAAATAGTTGTTTTCACACTTTTGTCATTTCTGACCATATTGTAATAAATTTGTAGCCTCATAAATGTAATTTTGCCTTGTGTTTGCAAGAAGGTGGATAGGTTTTCACTGTTGAGAGCAACTGGATGCTGTGTTCCAGCTTTGAATGTATTTGATATGTACAGATGTGAGATATATTATTTTAGTTGGGTTTGTACCAACCGATTCAGGAATAGCTTCTTCCCTACTGCCATCATTCTTTTGAATGGACCTACCGTATATTAAGCTGATTAATCTGCATCCTAGCTAGGAGTGTAACACTATATTCTGCACCCTCTCCTTTTCCTTCTCCCCGATATACTTTATGAATGGTATGCTTTGTCGTATAGCATGCAAAAAACAATACTTTTCACTGTACCCCAATACATGTGACAATAATAAACCTATGATTCTAGGCTCTACTTTACCATTTTGATTCTAAGTACTGGGCGAACTTGAAACTGGGAGTGTTTCAGATCCGACTTTTAGACCCGTTCTCAGGTGCCCCCATACGCGCTCTGCCTGAAAAAATATCAGCGAGTCCGAATCGTGCTGCAGAAGCCTGTGGGCGGGGCTTAACGCATCCGAAATCCTGCAGCTCCAATCAGCACCTCCAACTGCACATGCACGGAAAAAGAATGATAGAATGCCACTCCCCTGCCGCATTCCTCCTGGGCTGGATAATGCCTCCCCCTGTGCCCCACAGACATTGCCCCACCCCCACAACGTTACTGACACCCTTATCCCCCTACCCCCTCCACCACCCAGATTGATCGTGGGTCCCTCCCCCTACCCCCTCACTGATCTCAGGCAGATTGGCAGCAGACCCTCCTTCCCCCCCACTGATATCAGGCAGAGTGGCAGCGAATCCCCCTTCCCCCCCACTGATCTCAGGCAGGGTGGCAGCGGACCCCCCTTCCCTCTCACTGATCTCAGGCAGAGTGGCAGTAGACCCCCTCTTCCCCCCCCCCCCCAACTGATATCAGGCAGAGTGGCAGCAGACCCCCCTCCCCTCCCACCGATCTCAGGCAGAGTGGCAGCAGACCCCCCTCTCCTCCCACCGATCTCAGGCAGAGTGGCAGCAGACCCCCCTCTCCTCCCACCGATCTCAGGCAGAGTGGCAGCAGACCCACCTTCCCCTCCCCCACAGCACTGATCTCGAGCAGAGAGTCGTCGGACACTCGGCACCTACATCCTCACCAGCCCTCACTGATGGAGCACCTGAATCTGACCTGTATGGAGCATGTTTGCTTCGCGTCAATTCCGGATGGGCAAACGCGGTGGTAAAGGAGGGAGTGCCAGTGAGGTTGGGTGTGCAGTCCGTTAAGTCAATTTAAATGCATGCAAATGCATTTTCAGACCTTGGTAAAGGGCGAATCGGCGCAGAGGTGGGTGCAGATTGCACTACTTGCCTCGCGCCCGACTTTACCAAGTTTTTGCACCCAAAAACGGCGCAACACGATGGTAAAATTGGGCCTGTAGAATCTAAACAAACCATTAACAATATGTTTTGAGGGCAAACCCTGTCATAACACGGGGAATGTCAAGGATACATCACAAGAGTATCACAGAAATTATTATCGCAAAGACACGAAGATTTCCTTTGCAAATTCTGGTCTCTGCTCAATGTTTGTTAAAATGTTGGATAGCACTGACATCACATTACCAGCAGAGGGAGACCTTTGAAAATAATTAAGCTGTTTTGAAAAGTAGAAAACATAAGCCACCATGAAGAAGGCTGTGGGGGAGAAACTCATTTGCGTAGCATTGTCTGCCTGGTCCTAACAAATGCAAGTCCAATTCCCCATTCTTCAAGAGTCCCACATCCTTATCCTATTGCTGACCATTACAGCATCTGTTTGACCACAATGTTAAAGCAAAAGCCACTACAAAGCAAAGGTTGCAAACCAAATCCATAAATCAAACCATCCACTATACCACAAAAGAGTTAACTAATCACTTTGCACATCCCGCTAGTATTGGTCTTCTTTGCACCATTGACTTTCCTACTATTCCTAGACAATGCTACCCCAGTGGCTGGTGGAAAAAGCTGCTGACTTTCACTGGGGGGGGACTGCAGATGGCCTTGCAGGATGACCCTGAGCAGCTCTGAATCTAGGAAGCCTGGCTTTGAACTGCACCATTTCGACATGCGAAGCAGCACGCTGGGCTGGCTGACGAGTACAAGGGAACTGTATGGTGTCACACTTCCACAGGAGTGTGTAGTATTGTCATGGAAGACAGATTGCTGGATCTGTGTGACATCCTGTAAGCCCCTGTCTGGCAGTTGGAATTTGGTATGACAGCAAATTGAGCTTCCAGGACAGCACCAAGGTACTGGGTGGCTTCTTGTGCTGGAATGGAGACGCTTTTTAAGAAAAGTTAGAGGGATGACCTGTTTGGTGTTTTTGAAGTTCTGACAGGCAGTTTGATAGAGTAGGTGCAGACAATGACATTAATCTTATTGCTTATTCCCCAGTGCAAAGGCAGGTACGGAACCCAATTCCACATCATGCAGGTTTTCCTGGAGCAAACCGGGTAAGAGGTCATTTCTGAATCCTCAGTCAATTAGACAGGATGGGCTAGATGACGCCAAGGAAAGGAGATTACTAATTAAAGGGGCCACAACATGACTTGCAAAGACACTTGGATTTTTGATGCTGCAGCAACTACTAGAATGAAGACGAGATCTAGGAAGGCAGCTCTCCAGGTGTCTCACTCTTACCTGGAGAGAGGTGGGTGGGGCACGAGGGGAGGCCAATGATGTCTGTGGGGGGAGCGGGGGGGGAGGGAAGGCCAGCGATGTCTGTGAAGTGGGGGGAGGGGAAGGGGAGGCCAGTGATGTCCATGGTTGGGGTGGGGGGGCGGAGGGTGAAGGGCCTGAGGGGCCAGCAATGTGCGGGGGGTGGGGGGGGGGGCGGTGTGGGGTGGAGGGGGGAAGAGGGGTGAGAGGCCAGCAATGTGCAGGGGAGGTGAGGGGCCAGTGATGAGGCCAGCAATGTCTGTGGGGGGTTGAGGCCAGCAATCTCAATGCTGGGAGGTCTTTTTAGCCATCGCTCAGAGATGTGCGCATGCATAGGGTCCCGCTCATCACGCCGATTTCAGCCTCTTCAGCGGCAATAGGCCCTGCCCTCTGGCTTTTAATGATAATCACGCTTGTGGCCTCTGCAATGTGGGAGATTCATTGCCAAAAACACACTGAAGAAACCAATGAGATTTACTCCAATTTTCATGCAAATTTGACACTTAGTATTTTTTTGGGAGAATTCCGGGCAAGATGTTCATTTATAAAAGCAATAGGGAATTCAGGAGAAGCTCTTTAATCAGAAAATGATTAGAGCATGGAATTCACTACTATAAGGAGCAGTAGAGGTGAGTGGCATATGTGAGGAAAGGCTAAGATAAATACACAAGGGAAAAAGGAACAGAAGGATATTATTAGTAATTCTACCCTCCATAAACCTGAGGTCACCCAAAACTCTGCTGCCCTTGACTCAACTCCCACCAAGTCTTATTTCCCTATCACCTCTTTGTTCGCTGACTTGGTCAAGCAACACCTCAATTATAAAATTCTTATCCTCGTTTTCCAATCCTTCCATGGCCTCAGCCATTCCTATCCCGTAATCTCCTCCAGCCAAGCCGCTGAGATTTCTGGACTCTTGTGAACCCACAATTTAATCGCTCCACCATTGGCAGTTGTGCCTTCAGGTGCACCAAGTTCTGGAACATCCTCCCTAAAACTCTCTGCCTCTGTTACCTCACTTTCCTCCTTTAAAACACTCCTTAAAATGTATCTCTCTCGACCAAGCTTTTGGTCATCTGATCTAATATTTCCTTACGTTCCTCGGTGTCACATTTTGGTTTTCTAACGCTCCTGTCCAGCATCTTGGGAATGATGAAAATGACTGCTTATTGTTTATTTGGAGTTTTGGCAAAGTTACGTTGGGAGATTGGGGAGAGCACTGCAGAAATTGCTGGTGAAGCCGCCTTTCCCTTGACTGTGTGAACCTAATTAATTTATCTGCTTGCTGGAAATTCGATTTTGTTCTCTCAAGAGTTGGAAACAGACTGATTCATTACCTGAGATCTTTAAACTGACAGCCTTGATACAGACAAAATCAATTTTTCTTTTACAACTCAGAAGCAAATTACCACGGTTTCTTGGGTTTTGCAAGTTTAAAAAAGGAACAGTCGTGTACATACTATACAACCAAACTGCCAGACAACATTGTGTTCAATTTGAATGATTCCTCACCCCAGCCTGTAACTGCTAAAACTTACATGACTGTTTGAAAAGGATCTTAGTGCAGAGGTGCGAATGGCACTTGTTTTTAAAAAAAAATGTTTATTCAGTGTGACTGGGTTTAAAAGAACGGCCATGAAACTAAACATGGTGAATGCACCATTCCCAGAGACCTTAGTAATAAGGTATCACATCCTCCTCACAACTACCTTGTGCAGCAGAACCTCCATTTCAGTTGTCATCAAAATTCACCATCACTTGCCTGCAGAATCTTGTCCACACTTTGGGGCCCTATTTCATTAATATTTGGCAGCCACATTTCAATCACCCATATAAATCAGCAGCTGCCTCCACCCATGGGTAAATTAAATGTTTGATATCCAATGTATGCAGGTAAGAGTTGGCAGGAGCACACCTGCACTCATCTGAATAGCCAGGATAATCTTTTGGAGATGTAAGGTAGCCCTTTGGATATGGTCACAGGACACTTTTGGGACAAGTCTGGTTCCCTTTGGGAGAGGAAGGTACCCTTTGAGAGAGGTCCAGTGCCCTTCAGCAACGTGAAAAGTCCTTTGGTGTAGGTAAGGACATTTTGGGATTGTTAAAAGTAGCATAATGTTGCATAAATTCATTGTGACTTTAAGAACCGTCAAAACTGTCAAAGAACTATCAAGCTGTCAAAGAATTGTCAAAAGTCCTTGGAATTATCAAAGCATTGAAGGGGCTTAGATCTGATGGGCTTTAAATTAAAATGAAAAGTGTGGAGTTTGATAAAAGCAGTGCTGGCAATTTCACAGTCTGTCGACATAACCTGAGGGTTAGCATTACAGGATTTGTGCTGCATGACTGATTTTATAACCTAACATTTTCACAGTGAAGTGAGTAGTTTGATTGGCAGCTCTAGCTGATTACAGAATAGAGATGTTAGTTTTTATACTAAATTAGTTGAAGGAATTTTAATGTATTGAGTTATCATTAATAAGTGTTTTTTTTAATACTGACACATTCAATTGACACATAACTTTATTTAATGTCAGCATGACTCCTAAGGTTTATCCATGCAGGATTATTTTATGTCAGCATGACTCCTGAGGTTTATACATGCAGAATACTAAGAAAGTTTGCATGGAGGAAAAAGGGAGAAGAGCGGTGGGTGGGGTGTGGAATGGTATTAATGGCATAAGGGCTATAAAGGGTCATGGGGATGAGTGGGGGGCATGGCTTTACATAGGGAGCATGGGGATAACCTTATGATGGAGGGAAGGTCATTGAAGATGGCTGGGCCTAGGACACTATCCTGAGGGACTTCTGCATAGATGTCCTGAAACTGAGATGACTGACCATCCACAACCAGACCCAGTCTAGCAGTTATATCCTTTAGTACGTCACTAGTTACTATGTCAAGGAGTTTCTCCTGCTCTTTTACGGTTTTCTCGTCTTCTGATAACAGAATTGCAGGTCAGTTTGAGAAAGGGTAGCAAACTCAGTTCTTTTATGTTGTCCGGGGGAAGGAATCACACAACCACTGTGATGCGTTGCATGACGTCACCTTTAATGCTGTCCAGCAAGTTTTGCTTGTTCGTCATCAAGAATTTGTTTAGACTTGGGAATATTTCAATGTTGTTTTCCTCCAACAGCCTGCTCAAAATTCCAACCTTTTAATCATGACCTCAATTCTGAATATTTGATATTCTACTTTACCTCCTTTAGGTGAGAGAATATATCGGAGAAGTAGTCCAGACTCAAGAGCCAGGCTGTGTCAAGGAGACATGCAGAGAGATGGAATGGGTGACCTGTGAAGAATAATTTTGCCTCAAAGAGTGCAGTTCAAAGAATCTATTCACACTCTGCCATGATAAAGCCTACGAATGTCTGTCTGGAACAATAGATTGACACGACTACTTCCCATTTCAATACGTAGAGCAGAAAAAGTGTGTGAATTCCGGGGACAGTCTTTTATAACGTTAACCATTCTCATAGCTTTGTCCAGGACATCCTTTAAGTAGACAGATATGTTCTTAATGGCAAAGTCTCCCTGGGTATGCTGCAACACACCCATATTGCATATGAAACAATTGCTTTCACATGCCACCAACAACACATTGTGCTTCCCTGTTTTTGTCTTAAGTTCTATCAGTGCAGATTCCAACACACTTTGACCATGAAGGTATCAAGTAATGGAGGCATCAAGCAACCAGGGTAATTAGGGACAATAGACCTGAGGGGAGGGGAATGAAAGATAGTGTCACTAGTTGGTAGAAAGGGAAGGAGTCAGAAGAGCAGGATCTGGATGACTCACTGATAGAATGAATGAGTTTGAGCCTGGGGTGGTGGCCAGAGTGCAAATAGGTAGAGAAAGAATTTAGGTTACATAGCCATCATCAAGATTGGGAGATAAGAGGAACAGGAGGTTACATTACCATCAATGTTAACAATTTACTGAGGAAAATTTTTAGCTTATGCTATCTTCTTGGGTTACAGAGGGACAATTGCCGAGGCTTCTCTTCCTTATTAATTGATGATTTCTGGAAGACAAAATCAGGTCTGGTTGTGGAAACTTGCACTATCTAATAGCCAACTGGACATCATTGCTCAGCATCATTGCTGAAGAGTGGCTCTAGGACAAAGTAGAAGAGAGTTACTCTCTACGAAATCATGCCCAGCATATTGTTTGTAATTACTCCCCAGGGATTGGGGTTAGGGGAGCAGAGATGGAGTGAAAGCATTTTTCAGACAGATGATTTGCAAATAGGGTGACCAACCAGCACATTCCAACTTCACTCTTCCCCATAAAAATATCTAAACAACCAACTTTTGTTACAAAAATAGTGTAAAAGCAAAATAACAGTTTAAGCAAGTCTGCATGGAAATGCAATGATTTTTTAACATTTTGTCCTATTCAGTTAAGTGCTTTCCCTGATAGATTTTTGTCTTATCATACTGTGGTGGTAATTTGGTGCTGTTTTTACTCTAGATACATACCTTAAGCATGGTGTTTGACTGTACCCATCAATTATTCATAGGCAAATCATTGTTTGTTTTCTGCTTTCAACATTCATTCCCTGTCCGAACGTTGACATATGTCCAACAATTTTCTCTCTCTTATATCCAATTCTTCAGGCCTCTGGTCAAAAAATGTTTGAACTAATTCAGAATATCAACTTTTGCACAAAATCTCATCTTGAATCTTTAAAGATAATGACTGTGGCTACAGCTTTTTAATGGGAAAAAGAAAAAAGCCAGCAGGACGCTCAGGGCGGTGGTTAGCACTGCTGCCTCACAGCGCCAGAGACCCGGGTTTGATTCCCTGCTTGGGTCACTGTCTGTGCAGAGTCTGCATGTTCTCTCCGTGTCTGCATGGGTTTCCTCCCACAGTCCAAATGTTAGGTGCATTGGCCATGCTAAATTCTCCCTCAGTGTATCCAAACAGGCGACTAGGGGTTTCCACAGTAACTTCACTGCAGTGTTAATGTAAGACTGCTTATGACTAATAAATAAACTTTCCATTAGTTGAGTAGATTGTTTGACTCATTAATTGGCACCCATGTTGAGAGGGGAGGAAGGGATTCAGTTACGAGAAGGTATGAAAGTTTCAGTTGATGACTGAATTATTATTTCTTCATTCTTTGTGGTAGAAATATTTTCTTATCCCTATGCCCTCCTCCAATGACGTGTGTGTGTGTGTGTGTGTGTGCGCGCGCGCACAGTGTTACGATCCCAGCTGATGTTAATATTGGACCAGTCAGATTCTAGAATGAAATCTGACTCGGTCGATCCTAATTTTTTTTAAAGCCCTGGAGGAAAGTTACTGAACGTATTCACAAGAATCTGCTGATGAACCTTTTATAGAAAAAGAGTAAAAAATGCATTAAAACATGAAAATTGACCTATATCATAACCGACACAAAGATTGGAAAGATCTCAATATAGACACAAGGAGGAAATTCAAATTCCCAGTATTCCTTTACCCTAGCAATATCTTTATAGACACATAAATCAAGTTACCATTAACTAGACACAAAGGCTTCTCACTTGGGACTGGCACAGTTGCAAATGGTTTTCTTGGGAAGAATTCTTGAGCATTCACTTGATGCTTCCCATATACCTTATCTCTCGCTGAGGCACCCACCCAGAAAAATGGACACTAAAGTTTCTTCAACTCCAGAGCAAAATAAATGAATTCCCTGGACTCAGTCTTCCATAGCACCTTCACTAAATTGGTCACTTTACTGAGTCCCGTAACTGATTAGTCAACTACTGTCCCTTAACCTTGTAGTTTTTCTTCTTAGGAATCTTACAATCCCTATCTTCTCTCTCTGACACTCTGAACATTCCTGTCTTTCATGTGTCTGTGTCACTGGATCACTGTTGCTAGGCAACAATAGTAAAGCTGATCTACTTTGTGTTTTGTTTCCAGAACTACTAAACTTTCAACCCGTTTTAACCCCTCTCTTTCATTTCAGAGATTGCAAGACCTTATTAAAATGTGTATATGTGTAAACAAACCCAAAAGACCTGAAACCCTTTAGTCACAGGTTTATCCAGACACCCAGGCACCAAGGTTCAGAAACAAAACTGAAACAACTTTTACCTTTCTTAATACACAAATATATATAAACTCATTCAAATTGTACATTGTTCATCACAGGTTTATGAATGCTTGCCTGTATGCCTAGGGGTGTATATCCGTGTATGTAGGCACGTATGTAGTGGCACATGTGTATGGTTGTGTGTGTGTGTGAAAATGTATAGGCTTGTAGGTGCATGTAGTTCTGTGTGTGTATATATGTATGTATGTGTCTGTATATGTGTGTGTGTATGTGTGAATGTATGTCTGAGTCTGTTTGGGTGTGCGTGTCCAAACTGAACCTCATTGTGTCTGTGAAATGCATGCAAAATGGTCCAATTTTGGGGGCAATCTCCTGAGCCCAAACATCAAAAACACATCCGGTGCTATATTGGTTCGAGCTCTGCAGAAGTGCGTCTGGTGACCACCTAAAACAAGCATTAGGCTCTTTGAATATGTGACCTAGCAACACGTGCTTTCGGACACAAAGTGTAGTACTCAATTGTTTGGTGTTTGATTTTATTGTTTGCACTGTTAGTCACATTTGGGAGCGGCTAGAGAAACAAAACCTAAAGTGAAAGCAAGCAGCTGGAAGCACGAGCGAATTTTAAAACCCTTGTAAACAAACTCCTATTCATAAATAGAAACTAATATACCATTTCCATATCTCTGAGAGATAAAACTCAGCAACTGGTGATGAAATGGAGAATTGTTAAAAATTTATCAGTTCCAGAAGCTTTCCTTCCTTTGCTGGGAAATCCTTCCACGGTGTAGGATCCAGAAGGCAAGATCTACTTGCCTGTTAGAGAGATGGACAGTCCAGATGCTGCAGCAAACTGCAAGAAAACAATATCCATTCATTGTCTTGGGACAGAAGGCTGATGAATATTCAAGCAGCTCACTGAAGACACATCTTGTTTGATACTGTGGTTAAATACTCTCAAAAAGTACTTGGTGCCATGGTTGCATTATGTGTGCCAGAGATGCCAAGAAAATGGTAATGCCAGGGAAATGGTGAACCAAAGAAGGTGGCAGAATTGTGGCAATTGGCTTGTGTGTGTAAATTTGGCATATAACCAATGAATAAAATTGTGACCAATTGATTGAAAAGATGTCAATTTGATGAATTAGGGAATGTCCCCATATGGATAATGATGATTTAATCCTGAAAAAAACCCCACAAGTTTAGCAATCTGTCTTGCAGAAAGGAGCTGAATTCCAGAGGTGAGGTGAGAGTGGCTGGCCTTGACATTAAGATAGCATTTGACTGGTGTGACATTAAGGAGGCTTAGCAAAGTTGAAGCAGGGGAAAACTCTCAATGGGTTGGAAACAGACCTGGCACAAGTTGTGGTTGTTGGAGGTCAAACACCTTAATCCTGGGACATCACTGCAGGAGCTCCTCCGGGTAGGGTCCTAGGCCCAGCCATTTTCAGTTGCTTCATTAATGACCTTTGCTTCATCATAAGGCCAGAAGTGGGAATGTTCAATGGTGATGACACAGTATTTAGTAACATCCACAATTCCTCAGATAATGAAGCAGTCTGTGTCCACATCGGAATATGGGAGCAGAAGTAGGCCATTTGGTCCTTCGAACCTGCTCCACCAGTTCTTCATGGTGGATCTGGTTATGGTCTCAACTCCACTTCCCTGTCTACCCCTATAATCCATGGCTCTCTTGTCTATCAAAAATCCATCAAAATCAGCCTTGAATGAATTCCACTGCTTTCTGGGGAAGAGAATCCCACAAACTAACAACCCTCAGAAAAATAAATCTCATAAGGGAGACCTCTTATTTCTAAGCTGTGACCCCAGTTCTAGCCTCCTATACAAGAGGAACTATCCTGTTAGTATCTGCCCTGTGATGTCCGTCAGGATATTTTATGTATCAACAAGGTCACTTCTCATGCTTCTAAACTCCAATGGGTAATGGCCCAAGCTGGTCTGTGTGGAGTCTACACATTCTCCATGTGTCTGCGTGAGTTTCTTCCGGGTACTTTGCTTTCCTCCCACAGTCTGAAAGATTTGCAGGTTAGGTGAATTGGCCATGCTAAATTCTCCCTCAGTGTACCCAAACAGGTGCCGGAGTGTGGCGACTCGGGGATTTTCACAGTAACTTTTTTCAAATTCATTTGTGGGACGTGGGCATTGCTGGCTGGCCAGCATTTATTGCCCATAACTAGTTTCCCTTGGAGAGCAGTTGAGAGTCAACCACATTGCTGTGGCTCTGGAGTCACATGTAGGCCAGACCAGGTAAGGATGGCAGATTTCATTGCAACTTCATTGCAGTGTTAATGTGAGCCTATTTGTGACAGTAATAAATAAACTTAAAACTATTTCTTCAAAAAGTAAGTCCTTCATCCCATGAATGAGTTTAGTGAATCTTCTTTATACTGTTTCTGATACAATTACATCTTTAATAAACAAGGAGATCAAAAATATGCACAGAGTTCCAGATGTGATCCCACCAAAGCCAAGTACAGCTCAATGAAAACTTAATGAAAACTTTCCTATTTTTATATTCCATTTCTTTTGCAATAAAAACCAACATTTTACTTGCCTTCTTCATCACTTACTGTGCCTGCATAGTAACCTTTTCATGACATCCAGATCCCTCTGTATCGCTGAGTTCCACAATCTCTCTCCAAAACATCCTGAAGGTTTATCACTGACTGGAAATTTAACTGTACCAGCCATATAAATACTGTGGCTACAAGAGCAAGTCAAACCCTGGGAATTCTACAGAGAGGAACTTGCATCCTGACCGCCCAAAGCCTAACCATCATCTAAAAGCCACAAGACAGGAGTGTGATGGAATACTCCCCAGTTACCTGGATGAGAGCAGATCCAAAAATGCACAAGAAGCAAGAACACACTGCTGAACAAAGTAGCCTAAAGGAGCCTGAACTTTCCATCCACCAGAGATCACAACATCAGCAGTGTGTATTAACTACAAGATGCCCTGAAGCAATTCACCAAAGCTCCTTCGACAGCACCTTCTATCCCGTGACCGCGGTCACCTAGAAGGACAAAAGCAGCAGGTGCACGGGAACATCACTGCTTGCAAGTTCCCCATCCATGACACACCATCCTAACTTAGAATTATGCCACCATTCCTTCACCATCACTGGATCAATATCTTGGAACTCCCTCCCTAACTGCACTGTTGGTCTGCATACTCCACGTGGACTGCGGTGGTTAGGAAGGCAGCTCCCCACCATCTTTTCAAGTGCAATTAGAGATGGACAAGAATGGTGATGCCCACGTCTCATGAACATTTTTTAAAATCCAAAAACCAATCTGGGCCCAGATCAGGTGCCAGAGACACAACTGTCACTTTTTACACACTTTTTACTACTCATTTTATTTCATTGAGTTGGAAGAAGTCAATTTGATGTTTATCCACAAGATGGCACCAAATTCCAACCTCTATAACAAGGGACCCATTTCTGCTGTTGATTTTGTAACCTGAAAATTAAATTGCATTAAAAGCTATTACTGCATCCACCTGTCAAGAAAACTACTCCCTGTAAACTGCACTTTTCATTTTGTCACTGATACCATCCACCTGAATTCCTTCTGGTACAGATCAATTAAAGAAATGTATGGTTTGTTTAAACATACAGTGTCACCCTAAGTTCACACTATTGAACTCAATGCTGTTAACTATTCCTTCTGAGCAAGAACCTCCTTGAATTCAGACTTAGCGGCACTACTGAAGTCAGACATTTGTACAAGTATGGTTTCTCACAAGCAATTGTCCTCCTGCACAGAGCTCCAGCTAGTAGAAATTCAAACTGAACGATTTAATTTAAACTGTGGTTAAAGAATGAAATCCAAATATGTTATGGACCCTAAAACTTAATAGAATTACAGTCTCCACCTCAAGGAAAAATGTGTACAACACAGATTCCTCACTTAACTCACACTTAATCTAACTCTATCCACTTAAAATTGAAAGTTAAGTTGGATATATTCCCCCCTTTACATTCCAACTGAAACATCATGGGCCCGATTTTATCATCGCGTTGCGCCCATTTTCGGCATGAAAACTTGGTAAAGTTGGGTGTGAGGCGAGTAGCGTGATCTGCGACTGCCTCTGCGCTGGTTCCCCCTCTACCAAGGCCCGAAAATGGCTGTGATCGGGACCGCGCCAAAACGGTAGCGATGGCCATTTAAATAGATTTGAATGCATTTCAATAGACTTCATGGGCTGGACGCCCAACTTTCCCGGCACTCCCTTTACCACTGTGTTCGCCAGTCCGGAATTGGCGTGAAACAGATATGTTTCAGAGAAGTCCGATTCGGGCGCTCCATCAGTGAGGGTCAGTGAGAAGGTAAGTGCCTAACGTCCGACAGCTCTTTGTTACTTACAGGAGTCCTTTCATCGTGGCCATTTGCTTTCTTGGGTCAGTGGCGGCTCTGCGAGTGTGTAGGGGGTGGGGGGTTGTTGCTCAGCAAGGTATCTAATGTCCGACTTGCAGCACGGACCCGGGTCTCAGCACTCACCTCGGGTCTTGTGGATGCTGCTGGGTCCTAGTGCACTCAGCTCATTTCCAGCTGAAGGATGGGAACAAAGACCTTGCGAGTTGCACTGCTGCAGCCTCTCAACTTTTCAAGGAGCTGTGATTCTGCGGAGCATGTGGCTGGGGGAATGGGGGTCTGTGATTCTGGGAAGCATGTGGGTGGGACATCAGGGGTCTGTGATTCTGGGGAGCATGTGGGTGAGGGCATGGGCAGTGACTGTTGCTGGGCTAGGGGCAAGCAGCATTCCTTAACCTCTACATGTATTCCTCTCCATCTCCAACCCCCCCCTTTCAGAGTGATGAGATGGGTTTTGTGATGCAACCAATTGATCTTCCTGCCCTTTTGGTTGCTGCTGGAGCTGAGGAGGAGGGGCAGGAGGAAGAATTGTGAGCACAGGGGGCGCGGGCCTTACCACTTGCAAGAGTAGAGGGAGACGACCACCAGAGGCAGGAGGTGGCTGCCATTTGCCCAGGGGGGCGCAGGAGAAGGAGGGAGCAGAGACTCCGGAAGTTCCGTGCATAGAACATAGAACATAGAACAGTACAGCACAGAACAGGCCCTTCGGCCCACGATGTTGTGCCGACCTTCATCTGAAACCAAGATCAAGCTATCCCACTCCCTACCATCCTGGTGTGCTCCATGTGCCTATCCAATAACCGCTTAAATGTTCCTAAAGTGTCTGACTCCACTATCACTGCAGGCAGTCCATTCCACACCCCAACCACTCTCTGCGTGAAGAACCTACCTCTGATATCCTTCCTATATCTCCCACCATGAACCCTATAGTTATGCCCCCTCGTAATAGCTCCATCCACCCGAGGAAATAGTCTTTGAACGTTCACTCGATCTATCCCCTTCATCATTTTATAAACCTCTATTAAGTCTCCCCTCAATCTCCTCCGCTCCAGAGAGAACAGCCCCAGCTCCCTCAACCTTTCCTCATAAGACCGACACTCCAAACCAGGCAGCATCCTGGTAAATCTCCTCTGCACTCTTTCCAGCGCTTCCACATCCTTCTTATAGTGAGGTGACCAGAACTGCACGCAATATTCCAAATGCGGTCTCACCAAGGTCCTGTACAGTTGCAGCATAACCCCACGGCTCTTAAACTCCAACCCCCTGTTAATAAAAGCTAACACACTATATGCCTTCTTCACAGCTCTATCCACTTGAGTGGCAACCTTTAGAGATCTGTGGATATGGACCCCAAGATCTCTCTGTTCCTCCACAGTCTTCAGAACCCTACCTTTGACCCTGTAATCCACATTTAAATTAGTCCTACCAAAATGAATCACCTCACATTTATCAGGGTTAAACTCCATTTGCCATTTTTCAGCCCAGCTTTGCATCCTATCTATGTCTCTTTGCAGCCTACAACACCCCTCCACCTCATCCACTACTCCACCAATCTTGGTGTCATCAGCAAATTTACTGATCCACCCTTCAGCCCCCTCCTCTAAGTCATTAATAAAAATCACAAAGAGCAGAGGACCAAGCACCGATCCCTGCGGCACTCCGCTAGCAACCTGCCTCCAGTCCGAAAATTTTCCATCCACCACCACCCTCTGTCTTCGATCAGACAGCCAGTTACCTATCCAATCGGCCAACTTTCCCTCTATCCCACACCTCCTTACTTTCATCATAAGCCGACCATGGGGGACCTTATCAAACGCCTTACTAAAATCCATGTATATGACATCAACCGCCCTACCTTCATCAACACACCTAGTTACCTCCTCAAAAAATTCTATCAAATTTGTGAGGCACGATTTGCCCTTCACAAATCCGTGCTGACTATCCCGGATTAATCCGCATCTTTCTAAATGGTCGTAAATCCCATCCCTAAGGACCTTTTCCATCAATTTACCAACCACCGAAGTCAGACTAACCGGTCTATAATTACCAGGGTCATTTCTATTCCCTTTCTTAAACAGAGGAACAACATTTGCCACTCTCCATTCCTCTGGCACCATCCCCGTGGACAGCGAGGACCCAAAGATCAAAGCCAAAGGCTCTGCAATCTCATCCCTCGCCTCCCAAAGAATCCTAGGATACATTTCATCAGGCCCAGGGGACTTATCGACCTTCAGTTTATTCAAAACTGCCAATACATCCTCCCTCCGAACATCTATTTCCTCCAGCCTATTAGCCTGTAACACCTTCTCTTCCTGAAAAACATGGCCCCTCTCCTTGGTGAACACTGAAGAAAAGTATTCATTCATCACCTCGCCTATCTCTACTGATTCCATACACAAGTTCCCACCACTGTCCTTGACCGGCCCTAACCTCACCCTGGTCATTCTTTTATTCCTCACATAAGAGTAAAAAGCCTTGGGGTTTTCCTTGATCCGACCCACCAAGGACTTCTCATGTCCCCTCCTAGCTCTCCTCAGCCCCTTTTTCAGCTCGTTCCTTGCTAACTTGTAACCCTCAGTCGAGCCATCTGAACCTTGTTTCCTCATCCCTACATAAGCTTCCCTCTTCCTTTTCACAAGACATTCCACCTCTTTTGTGAACCACGGTTCCCTCACTCGGCCATTTCCTCCCTGCCTGACAGGGACATACCTATCAAGGACACCCAGTATTTGTTCCTTGAAAAAGTTCCACTTTTCATCAGTGCATGAGTGTCATTTGAACAGATGTCGGACACCGTGTGCCACTGACATCTCCGCCTCCGAAAGGAGACATTGCAACACCTGTGCCACCTGTTGCAGGACCTGGCACCTCGGGGCTGGGGGGGGGGGGGGGGGGGGGGGAGGGGGGAGCGGTCACCCATTCTTGGTGGCTGTCAATTTGACGGCCGCTCTGAACCTTTATGCGACTGGCTCCTTCCAGACCCCTAACGGAGATGTCTGTGGCATTTCCCAGTCAGTCGTGCACACCTGTGTCAAGCAGGTCACGGAAGCCCTGTATGCCCGGGCAGGGCAGTACATCAAATTTAACCTGGACCAGGCGCATCAGGAAGCCTGGGCTGCAGGGTTCGCCGCCATTGTAGGGATGCCTAATATACAGGGGGCCATCGACTGCACACACGTCACCCTCAAGGCCCCCCTGCAGAATCCACAAAGATTCATCAACAGAAAGCGGTTCCACTCCCTGAATGTCCAACTCGAGTGTGACCACAATATGTACATTATGCACGTCTGCACGAGACACCCAGGCAGCCTGCATGACAGCTTCATTGTCAGGAACTCTGACATCCCGCAGGCATTTGAGGAGGAGCCCAGGCTGCGGGTGTGGCTCATGGGCGATATGGGTTACCCGCTTTAGACATGGCCGATGATGCCTGTGTGACTGAGGCAGAGACCCGCTATAATGAGGCCCATGTAGCCACCCGCGCGATAGTGGAGAGGTGCATTGGGCTCCTCAAAATGCGATTCCGGTGTCTGGACCAATCTGGACAATACAGTCCAGTGATTTCTTCCCGCACGGTGGTGGTGTGCTGTGCCTTACACAACCTGGCACAGCGGAGAGATGACCTATTGGCGGAGGAGGAGGATATAGAGGCTTTTACTGAACAGAAATTAAGCTGGCAGATATTTTTTATGATTTCAGAAAAAAAGGACGAGCACCAAGAGTTTTATGCCAACACATTCCACTCTGATTATAAGACTCTCAGTTTGGATATTGTTTCTTGTGTGAAATTCCTGAACCTTGACCTTTTTTCATGCTACACTTCATTCCGAATTCTAAGACATTCTTTATATCTTGTAACTATTTTTATATAACATGTAAAATGCTCATGTTCTCAACTGTTAAATAATATGGGTGATAAACTTAAGTCCTTACGGTGAAAGTGATTGCAGCGTGAATGGCTTCCCCAAGAGGAACACTTGACTCTGCGAAACATTAAATGTAATAAAGCCAGTGTTTTTAAATTAGCCCATCAGTGACTGGAAATGATAAGGGGAATGGGTACTCAAATCAAAAGTAAGCAGGCAAACTAATCAATTAATTTGTCAAGTGAGGCTTGTATTTCAAACTCTGTGGATGGTCCAGATGTGCACAGTTCAGAGCTCAAGTGCAGCCCAAACGTGCGTTGAAATCATTTGAAAAGAGCGTTCACTCAGAAATTAACCATTCATTAAATTATTCAGATGTTTTTCGGGCTGCAGCAGTGATTTGCTCCTGAGGTTATCTCCATTTTCCTTGACCCACAGAACTGTTTCACTCCACCAGGTTAAAATTGACCCCTGAATATCGAACCTGGGGCCTTCTTGATTTTTATGCCTCAGCTATTCACTGCCTCACTGCCTTCGTTACTTGCTGTTCAATACACAGCAAATGGTTTTTCAACCACCAGAACGCTTTAGATAAGGACTTAATAATACACCGTCTTTCGGTTGAGGGAGAAATCCTGACTTTATCCTGAATAAAAATCAGCTTTTGGGACAACCTTCAGTAAATATATATGCAAAATGAAAAAATATCTTTCAGCTCAGTCAAGAACATGATTCAGAAAATGATTTTAAAAAAAACACTTCCTCACTTAAAAGGGCCAAAATAACCATGAGGTAGTTTAAGCGATGGAAGGTTAGACATTACGTATGTTATAAAGTTGTTCTTTCAATCATTCAGTTTTTATGAATGCACATTACCATTATATTTTGTGCAACTGGGGCTGCTTAATCGAACTTACCTCAGAATGGTTGAATCAGTCAGAACAAACTGGAATATCTTGTTGTTTATCCCTTCATTTCATCTGCAGGGTTCCCGCTTGAACCTCTGCCTTCATCCACATCATTCTTCATCTCTCTCCCCATAATGAACATTCCCCATCATTTAGGGGGAGGTGATGGCCTAGTGGTATTATCGCTAGACTATTAATCCGGAAAAACTCAGCTAATGTTCTGGGAACCGAATTCGAATCTCGCCACGGCAGGTGGTGGAATTTGAATTCAATAAAAAATATCTGGAATTAGGAATCTACTGATGACCATGAAGCCACTGTCGATTGTCGGGAAAACCCATCTGGTTCACTAATGTCCTTTAGGGAAGGAAATCTGCCCTCCTTACCTGGTCTGGCCTACATGTGACTCCAGAGCCACAGCAATGTGGTTGACTCTCGACTGCCCTTCAAGGACAACTAGGGATGGGCGATAAATGGTGGCCAGCCAGTGACGCCCATGGCTCATGAATGAATAAAAAATTGTTTCTGCTTTTATTTCAGCATGTCGTCTTAAATTGAGCAATCACAAAATAATATGTTAATCCTGTTAGCTTTATCATTCTCCAAACACCAATCTGTCATTGCTGGTAATTCAGAGTATGGGATCTTCATATTTAAGATTTCATTTGAACCTTCAAATGTTTTGAGGATATATTGGCTGTATGTCTGGCTTTCTCTTTGTGTCTTCATCCTGCATAGTGCGGTGAGAAGGCTTCCCCCAGGCCTGGTCAATGGTGTCACAGAACATGCGCCATGAAGTCACCATGAACAAGTGACAACACACAAAAGATTGCACTGGCTGGTTGAGTAGGAATGCATTGATGTGCCGTGTTGGCTAAGATTGGGCCTCAGACAACCAACAACAGCAGCAGGCCTGCATTTGGGCAAGCCAACACGAGGAAAGCCACAATTGTGGACAGAAGGCAAATTCTTAGTTCAAGAGTGGTGAGAGAAAAAGAAATAAAAGATTCTTGGATAAAACTAAAGCAAAAAAGAGATACATTTCAAAGTTTCAAATTTTGAACGTCAGGTGGACCTTTATTGGCGCTATGGTGATGGACCAATAACATTTGGGGAATTATGTCAGAGCACGATACTGACCTTTTCCCATCACTGGAAAGATTTGCCAAGGGTGGTTGGGCAGTAGGATTGTGAACTTGCAGGTTATATAGAAAAACATACATCGAAAATAGAAAGAGTAGACCATTTGGCATTTCAGTAGTGGCGGACAGGCAACTGAGGTCATTAAGTAGCCAACTGACAGTGGTTCTGAAGTGCGCTTTAAATTTTTCCTGGAGTGCATAGGTTCAGTGGAGTATCAGTCGCTCACCTGCTCAAAGGAATCGAGGAATTAGCAGCCGGCTTTTGAGTGATGGCTGGAAGTGGCAGCCCTTGAGTCCAATGTGTTTAAAAACAGGCAAGTTCAGGATGTTTGAAACAAATAAGGAATTGAAAAGTTGGAGGGACTGCACAGTATGAATCCATATCAGAGGGCACTTATTAATAGGGTCTCTCCAAGCCATTTTAGATGAGTCAGCTCGGTGCTAAGAAAAATAATGGAATCCCCTCAAAAGAAGTGTAGAAGAACACATTTAGAAATGAAAAATGAGTAGTGGCACGGTGACACAGTGGTTAGCCCTGCTGCCTCACAGTGCCAGGGGTCCGGGTTCAATTCCGGTCTTGAGTTTCTGTCCGTGTGGAGTTTGCGAATTTTCTCCGTATCTGTGTGGGTTTTTTCCGGGTGCTCCGATTTTCTCCCACACTCCAAAGATATGTAAGTTAGGTGGATTGGCCATACTAAATTGCCCCTTAGTGTCCAAAGATGTGTAGGTTAGGGGAATTAGCAGGATAAATGTGTGGGGTTATGGGGACATGGCCTGGGTGGGATGCTCTGTTGGAGATTCGGTACAGTCTCGATGGGCCTTCTGCACTGTAGGGATTCTATTCTGTGGTTTAAATGGATTCCAAAGCTTTTCCAGTCAATGTAGTGTAGTCATTGTAATAATGTAGGAAACATGACAGCCAATTTGTACAAAGCAAAACAACATCCCACAAATAGTATTGCGATCACGACCAGATAATCTGCTTGTGATGTTGGCTGAGAGATAGATCTTGACCAGGATACTATGGATATCCTTCTACCTCCTCTTCAAAATAGGGATCTTTTATATTCCCCCAAGATGGCAGAGGAGATCTCAGTTTAATATCTTACCTGAAAGGCTATACCTCCAACAGACTGTCAATTCTGTCAATTGTGGAGTTGACAGCTCAGTTAGCTGGATGGCTAGTTTGTGATGCAGAGTGAAGCCAACAGCGGTGGGTTCAATTCTTGTACCGGCTGAGATTATTTATGAAGCCCTTCCCTCCTCAACATTGCCCTTCGTCTGAGGTTTGGTGATTCTCAGGTTAAAATCACCACCAATCAGCCCTCTCCCTTAAAGGTCATCTGGGTCTATGGTGACTTTACCTTTAATTTCCTGGTAAGCATTGATAGCTTTGATATTTGTGCCTTATTTCCGGAATACTCAGTGGCATAAGTGCTACTAATTGAGCCACAGTTGATAATTGTTCATCCGAAGTAACTCTTCAAATGCAGACAATAAAAATAGAACAAAACTTACTCCAACTTATAAATCAAAGAAAGGGTTTAATAAAGAAACGTCATTACTCCAAACTTGGGGCCTCGCCCTGGGCCAACCCAAGTTCTCCACAATTCCAAACAGGTTCTTATTTATAGTGAGTCAGCTGACTATTACATCATTCTGTAATTGGTTCCATGATTTACTGGGTCAGCTGACCCTTACATCTTGTTACCATTGGTCACATTACATCCAATACAAAGTTGTCACTGGTTACATTCTAACAACACTGACAGTCATCCAGTGGCAGAAGGTGGGAAGAAGCATTCCACAAGAATCAACACCGAGACCACTACTGTTCACAATTTACACTTTCGGAATCAGAAACATAATTACTAAATTTGCGGACGGCATCAAATTTGGGAGCCTGGGGTTAGGTGGAGTGGGTGTAGATGGTTATTACTGAAGAGGATGTAACAAATTACAGGAGAACAAGAATAAACTTACAAAGTGTGTCTATAATTGTGATGCGCGATTAAATCACTCGGGAGGCTAGATTGTACCCGGTAAATAAAGGCTTTTATTAGTAACAAGAATGGAGCACACTATATACAATACAATCCCAGACTAAACGGTCACCAGGCAGTTTCCAAGTCCCCTGCAGGCGCCAGGTCTCGAATCGAGACTTCCGAGGGAATGAAAACAGTCTCTCATGGGGAGTAGCGTTGGTTGCCGTACACAGGAGTGAGTGTATGGAGTGGAGCGCATGAGGGAGTACCTCTTGCCAACGGGAGACTGGAAGGCCTTTAGACCTCAACGCCAGTAAGACAGCCTTCCAGACTGTAGCATTCTCTCGTTCGACCTGTCCGTTACCCCTTGGGTTGTAGCTCGTGGTTCTACTAGAGGCAATCCCATATGAGAGCAGGTATTGCCTCAAGTCATCGCTCATGAACGACGAGCCCCTATCGCTGTGGATGTAACAGGGGTAACCGAACAGGGTGAAAAGATCACGAAATGCCTTGATAACCGTGGCAGCGGTCATATCAGAACAGGGAATGACAAAAGGGAATCGTGAGTACTCATCAACCACATTGAGGAAGTACACGTTCCGATCTGTCGAGGGAAGGGGGCCCTTAAAATCCACACTCAGTCTTTCGAAGGGACGAGTGGCCTTAACGAGTTGTGCCCTATCAGGTCGGTAAAAGTGCGGTTTGCATTCCGCGCATACCCGGCAGCTTTTGGTTATGGACCTGACATCCTCCACCGAGTAGGGTAGATTTCGGGCTTTTATGAAGTGGTAGAGCCGAGTGACCCCCGGATGGCAGAGGTCATTGTGGAGAGCCTGCAATCGATTCTCCTGCATACTAGCGCATGTTCCACGCGACAGGGCATCCGAGGGCTCATTGAGTTTCCCTGGACGATACATGATGTCGTAATTATAGGTGGAGAGTTCGATTCTCCACCTCAAGATCTTATCGTTCTTGATCTTGCCCTGTAACGTATTATTGAACATGAACGCCACGGACCGCTGGTCCGTGAGCAGGGTGAACCGTTTTCCCGCCAAGTAATGGCGCCAATGCCGGACGGCCTCCACAATGGCCTGGGCCTCCTTTTCCACCGCCGAATGTCGAATTTCGGGGCCTTGGAGGGTGCAAGAGAAAAAGGCGACAGGCCTGCCCGCCTGGTTAAGTGTGGCGGCCAGGGCGAAATCAGATGCATCGCTCTCCACCTGGAAGGGGGTGGACTCATCGATAGCGTGCATCGTGGCCAAACGAGCCTCTGGTGCTAGGGGAAAAGAGGTAGACTTGATGAGCGGACGGGCTTTGTCCGCGTAATTGGGAACCCACTGTGCATACTATGAGAAGAAGCCTAAACATCTTCTCAGTGCTTTTACGCTAGTGGGCAGGGGAAGTTCGAGGAGGGGACGCATACGGTCTGGATCAGGGCCAATGACCCCGTTTTCCACCACGTATCCGAGGATAGCTAGGCGGCGCGTGCGAAATACACACCTCTCCCTGTTGTAGGTCAGATTCAGGCGAGATGCAGTGCATAGGAATCTAAGAAGGTTGGTATCGTGGTCCTGCTGGTCATGGCCGCAGATAGTGACGTTATCCAGGTACGGGAAGGTAGCCCGCAGTCCGTTATGGTCCACCATTCGGTCCATAGCACGCTGGAAGACCGAGACCCCATTCGTGACACCAAAGGGAACCCTTAGAAAATGGTACAAGCGGCCATCCGCCTCAAAAGCCGTGTATTGTCGGTCCTCTGGGCGAATGGGGAGCTGGTGGTAAGCAGACTTTAGGTCGATGGTGGAGAACACCCGGTACTGCGCAATCTGGTTGACCATGTCAGATATGCGCGGGAGGGGATACGCATCCAGCTGCGTGTATCTGTTAATGGTCTGACTATAGTCTATGACCATCCGGGGTTTGTTCCCACTCTTGACCACCACGACCTGCGCTCTCCAAGGACTAGCGCTAGGTTGTATGATCCCTTCCTTGAGGAGCCGCTGAACTTCAGATCGAATAAAGATCCGATCCTCAGCGCTGTAACGTCTGCTCTTGGTTGTGATGGGCTTGCAGCCTGGCACGAGATTCTCGAATAAGGATGGTGGGGGTGATTCTGAGTGTTGAGAGGCTACACGCGGAGCGCGCTGGGCAATTTGGAGGCTGCTGTGCTCCCACTGAAAGTGGAGGGAGTGGCCCATCGTACTGCAGGGTTACACTCCTCAGGTGGACCATAAAGTCTAGTCCCAGGAGTATCGGAGCGCAAAGGTGCGGTAACACGAGGAGCCTGAAGTTCTCGTAAACTGTGCCCCGCACCGTTAGGTTGACCACGCAGCTCCCTAGCACGGTAACAGACCGGGACCTCGACGCCATCAAAATTGTCTGTCTGACAGTCTGTACTCGGAGACCGCACCGTTTCACGGTGTCAGGGTGAATGAAACTCTCCGTGCTCCCGCTGTCAAACAAACAATGAATTTGGCGTCCATTTACCTCTATGCCCATCATGGACTTGTCGAGTCTGTGAGGCTTGGCCTGGTCCAGGATGATTGACGCCACCGTTGGGTCTTGGGTGCAACTGCAGGCAGCTGAGATGGTTGATGATGATGACCCCTGCTGGTCGTCTGCGGTCGGTGCCGACCAAAATGGCTGCGCCCATGGATCGCACGTGGCCGGTGGCGCTAAAAGTGGCGGCCCCTGCAGGTCGCACGTGTCTTGCGTCTTCGTCATCAGGAATGGCGGCGCTCTGGAATCGCACGTGCTGGAAGACCTCGAAGAAGCTGGAGACAAGGAGACAGGCTCTGGAGAATCACACGCCGCACTGCTATGTTTGGAGAGTGGTTTGGTCCTGCAGACTTTGGCATAATGCCCTTTCTTTCCACACGCGGAGCAAAATACCGTTCTAGCTGGACATCGCTGCCAAGGGTGTTTTGCCAATCCACAGAAGTAACACCGCTGGCCTCCTGGAGCTGCCGCCGTCGTCAGGTCCGAGGTTGAAAGCACAATCGCGCAGTTTTTCGGAGCCGCTGAGTAAATTTGAGTCGGTGGCTGTACTTGCCACGATGTTCCCACGTGGTCAGTGGGGTATGTTTCTCGACTTCTGGAGGCCGTTTCCATAGTGTCAGCCAATTCTACCATCTTAGCGAGGTCTAGGTTACCTTGCTCTAGCAGCCGAAGGCGAATATACGATGAGCTGATTCCTGCCACGAACGCATCTCGGATCAAGTCGTTCGTATACTGGGCCGCCGACACTGGCTTGCAGTTGCAGGCTCTGGCTAGCTGCTGAAGTTCGCGCAGGTACTGTCCTGTTGTTTCGCCGGGCTGCTGCCGTCGAGTGGCTAGAAGGTGTCAAGCATGGATCTCGTTTGGCGGTTTGTTGTACAGTTTCTTAAAGTAGTTCGATGGCCCCTTTGTAGTCTTGGGCATCGCGGATTGATGAGTATATGGTGTCGCTTACCCTCGCGTGGAGGACCCGCAGTCTATCGGCGACGTTTTGAATGGCTGTTGAGGCATCGATGTAGTCTTGAAAACACTTTAACCAATGGTCGAAAGTGTTCGACGCTCCTGCCGCACGTGGATCTAAAGTAAGCCGATCGGGTTTCAACATTTGCTCCATGGTTTTTTTTTACCAAAATTTTATTAGTCATAAAATTGATGCGCGATTAAATCACTCGGGAGGCTAGATTGTACCCGGGAAATAAAGGCTTTTATTACTAACAAGAATGGAGCACACTATATACAATACAATCCCAGACTAAAGGGTCACCAGGCAGTGCAGTGACCTTTATACTTCTCCAGGTAGGCGGAGCCAACTGGAGTGTACCACAGAACAACTATCAACAGGTAGAACAACCCAACCCTAACCCCAACAGTGACAACAGTAACATATCTACAAATACCCATAGTGCTGACCATCTATGGTTCAGTACTCATAGTGGTAACCAACTATGGTTCACCACAAATTGGCAAACGAATCTAACAAAATGTGAGGTGAAACAACTGGGAGGAAGCACAGGGAGTTCGCTTACTCAAGTCCAGGTGTGGTAGAGAAGCAAAGGAATCTTGGGTTACAAATACACCATTCACAAAGTTGCAACATAGCTTAGCAAAGTCATAAATAAAAACACACCGAGTACTAGACTATTTCTAGAAGGCAAGAATGGAAAAGTAGGGAAGTTATATTAAAGCTGCATGCAACCTGGTTACCATACTATAAAAAGGATACAAAGACACGGGGGAGGATGCCGAGAAGATTTACAAGCATGAGATAAAAAATGTATGAGCATAAATATCAGGAAAGCATTCAACAGGCTGAATTTCTTCTCCACTCAAAAAATACAAGGTTAAGGCACGACCTATGTCTCCTGTGTCTTTTACATTGTACATTTTGATAAGGTAGATATAAAAAGAACATTTCCTCTTGTGGGGAAGAGCAGAACCAGAGCCATTGAAATATGATAGTCATGAAGAATCCAGCAGGCAACTCGGAAGAAACTTCTTTACCAAAACAGTGGCGAGAATGTGGAACTCACTATCACAGGGAATGGTTAAAGTGAATGGTACAGAAACATTTAAGAGAAAGCTAGACATGCACATGAGGGAGAAAGGAATAGATGGTTATAATTACAAACTTAGTTGAGGAAAGACAGGAGGAGGCTTCAGTGAAGTAGAAACACTGGCATAGACTAGTTGGGCTAAATGGCCTGATTATATCTGATTTACGGTGCACTTTGTTCAGGCAGTACTGGGGTTACAGAGGTTTACAGCTCTGAGGGCTCTAAATCTCTGTGGGGGTTATGAGTTTGACTCCTCTAGGAAAGAAAGGATTGGAAGAGAGATGAAGACACATTCAACACATAGAGTGGAGCTTCTACAGCCAGTGAAGTTCCAGTCTCATGCGCTCCATGTCAAACACCCGTTCCTGCAGAACTGAACACATGGGATGTTATTTTATGCAGTACATGGCTTTAAATTGGCACATATGCATATAATGCTTTTAGGTTCAGCAGAAATCTATCACAATCAGGTGGACTTAAGCAAATCTTTTCTGGATGCTCCGATGTTGTGCTCTCCCAGTGTTTGCAGTTGACATAGAAGCAGAATTCTGCCTTCTTTGCTCCAGTGCATGAGGTGGCCGCTAGGTACCTGAGCCCCAGAGGGGACAGATCACATCATTCTTGTGCATGGATGCAATGTCTCCCCCATTCTATTATCATGGTAACAAACAGCCCATCGGAACAACAACAGATGTCCAAACATCTCACAATACTGCTCGAGCATCTACTGCTTTGGTCGTGATGGTCGAGGTTCATCATCTGTAAAACTGAGAATCACTCAGCCTTCCTGCAATCCTCCAATTGTGTGTGGCTGTAGGTGTCACTGCCTCCATTAATTGTTCACACACTTCTGTGCCAAGCACACCAGCTGGTGCCATTCATTCTCACCATGTTCAATGGCCCCTGCTGTGCAAGTAACTGCACTGGTGAAGACTGCATGTGTATGATGTGATGCTGTCTCTTCAGCTGCCAAATCCTTCTCCGAGGTATCATATAGGCCTGGAACCATTGTTGGTTCCTTATCCGTTACTGTCCTTGTGGGAGACACAAGAGTGCTGTTAATGAATTGTTTCTTCAATCAACTTCTGCTGCCTGTTCTTGATCTGGATCTTCCTGTGTTCATTAAGGGCCACAGAAACACTATAGTTAGCACTTCACAGAAATGTTAATATCCATATCCATCATGTTGCTCATTCACTATGGTCCCCACGCCCCCTTACCCTCAGAGACAGGCTGCCCTGCTGCAACCCATCTTATTCATTTCTTCCTCCTCCATGAGGGCCAATCCAGTTATGATTGGCAACTACCTCAATTCTTCTCCATTCACTTGCATTGCGAGTGTGCTTCTCCTGCATACACTTGTACACAATGTCACTGGTCTCGTAGCCCAGCTCTGTTCACCAGTCTGTGCCACGTTTCATATCCAACATCATACCACTTGGAGACTTACTGCAAGGGGGCATTCAATGTTGGGAAAGCAATGATTGACTCTGACGGATCAAGAGACTCCATGATGAGTCAACTCTGTATCTCACTGTGGACATGCAGAGCTGTGAGCTTGCTATTCTGAATACGACATACCTTGCTAGACCCCATCAGATAATTGAAACACTTCTGAAACTGAATCTATATTCGTGTGGCCACCCTATGTCTGCTAACTTCCTCAGCAAGATCCGGTAATGCCTTTTTCATGAGGCCTACTAGTCTGCTTCTCCCATCCACTGTGGTCTGCTCCCCTGTCAGCTGGCCAATAATTGGCGACAGATCGGAAAGCTCATGAGGATGTCCTCTCCCAGTCCATGTGCCCATGAATGTGACCCTGGTGATGAAGAAGAATCAAGATGGTGGCGAAGCTAAGAGAAGAAGTTTAGAAATTTGGTTGACAGCTACTCTGACTAAATTATGAAATTCCAATGTGACAGGTTTACATAGGTAAATTCTATTATAAATATAGGCATTTATAATAGAAAAGTTGGCTCAGGGGAATGAAAAAAAGTGCGGCTCCAGAAAATAATGTTTTGGATAAAAGTATGGGGAGAAACAAGAACTTTGATACAAGATAAACAATGAAATATGATTTCATTACTTTTGTTTTCTATGTATTAGATGTCATGCATTCCCACAGAGAAACTATTAAGATTATATATCTTAAGGAGGAAATTGGATATTGACTTTGGTTGCATGTCTAAAAACAAAGATTTATAAGACCTGGAGTAACTTGGACCAAGGTCTTAGCACCAGAATAGAATGCCTTCCAGCAAATGCATCAATTGTATTTCATATTAAAGGAAAAGGATATGGCTGAATCTTTCCAGTTTGGGAGCTGGGTAATGCAGTAAGATTGCACATTATTCTGTTGTTTCTGCAAATTGGGTCATTAAGTTCAAGAATATGGCATCATAGAATATTACAGCTCAAAAACAAGCCCTTTGGTCCATTGTGTCTGTGCCAGCCATGAAAATCTATCTATTCTAATCCCATTTTCCAGCACTTGGTCCATAGCCTTGTATGCTATGGCATTTCAAGTGTTCATCTAAATGCATCTTAAATGTTGTGAGGGTTCCCGCCTCTACCATCCTTTCAAACAATGAGATCCAGATCCCTTTACCCTTTGGATGAAAAGGGCTTTTCCTCAAATCCCTTGCCCCTACCTTAAATCTATGTCCCCAGTTACTGAACTCTCTGCTGAGGGAAAAAGCTCCTTCCTATCTACCTTATCTACATCCCTCATAACTTTGTACACCTCCATCAGGTACCCCATCAGCCTTCTCTGCTCGAAGGAAAACAACGACAGCTTAACCAGCCTGTCTTCATCGCTGAAACATTCCATCCCAGGCCACATCCTGGTGAATTCCTTCTGCACTCCCTCTAGTGCAATTACATTCTTCCTATAGTGAGTGTGCTTCTCCTGCATGCACTTATACACAATGTCACTGGTCTCGTAGCCCAGCTACTGCTACTGCTATTGTGACCAGAACTGCCTAATGAGCATTTTATACAGTTCCATCATCATCTTCCTGCCCTTGTCATCCATGCCTTAGCTAAAAGAGGCAAGACTTCCATTTGCCTTCTTAACCACTTTATCTTTTTATCTTGCTGCCTTCAGGGATCTCTGGACATGCACCCCAACGTCCCTTTGTCCTCTGTACTTCCTAGTGCTCTACCGTTCATTGTGTGTTCTCTTGTTTAGCTAACCCCACCCAAAATACATCAATTCACACTTTTCAGGGTTAAACTCCATTTGCCACTGTTCTGCCCATCTGACTAGCCCGTTTATATCATCCTGTAATCTAAGGCTTTCCTCTTCGCTATTTACCACACCAGCAATTTTCATTTCATCTGCAAACATACTGATTATACCTTCTACTTTCACATATAGATTATTAACATATACGACAAACAGCAAGGGATCCAGCACTGATTCCTGTGCTACACCACTGGACACGGGCTTCCAATCACAAAAACAACGCTGGACCATCACCCTCTGCCTCCTGCCACTAAGCCAATTTTGGATCCAATTTGCAAATTGCTCTGGATCCATATGGTTTCACCTTCTTGATCAGTCTCTCGTGCGGAATCTTGTCAAAAGCCTCACTGAAATGTATGCTTTGTGTAACAGTCCCAAGTGAAATCAGTTTAGATAACACCAACTAAGTTACTATCATTGGCATAACACTGCCGGAAAATAAACACTATTTTTAGAGTTTCAAACACCCGTTCCAAACTCAGATTGGAAAGAAAAAGATCACATTAAGTGCAGGAAAATTAGTTTATCTGAAGCAGGGGTTAAACTTAATTTCTGATGTAGAGGGAGCTCTGAGTCAAGCCCATTCTACAATCTTTAATTCAATCACTGGGTGTCAACAATGATAGAGAATTTCTTTCTCCAACCTTGACATATTTCATTGACATGACCACAAACAATCATCAAAAGCAAAATAATTAGAATGGATGATCTTATTTCTTCCGTTGATTTCTTAGCTTTCACAGTATTGTGGGTTGTTCTAAGCAAGCAGAGAACAAGAACCTCTCAAACACAAATCCAAGCTACATGTTAGATTTTATAAGTGAACATCTTTCAGACATTCGGATATAAACTACAAAGATAAAAATCACCCATTTAACTTCTGTACTTGTTGCTTTGTAAAAATTGATTTTGTTATTATGCAAGAGCTAATAGATGATTGGAACCAAATTAACATTTCAGTGGGTTTTTTAAACTAGTGTTTGAAGCAGCGCAGAACACTTTGTTCTGTCCTCATATGACAGTGCTTCAATTTACATGATTTGCTGTATAGAGACACTCTAACAACTGCCCCTTGACATTCAATGGTGTTACCATCATTGAATCCCCCACTGTTAATATCCTAAGGGTTACCATTGATCAGAAACTTAACTGGACTCACCACATAAGCACACTGGCTGCAAGTGCGGGTCAGAGGCTAGGAATACTGTGGTGAGTAACTCACCTCCCAACTCCCCAAAGCCTGTCCATCATCTACAAGGCACAAGTCAGGAGTGTGATGGAATACTCCCCACTTGCCCGAATGGGTGCATCTCCAACAACACTCAAGAAGCTTGACACCATCCAGGACAAAGCAACCCGCTTGATTGGCACCACATCCACAAACATCCACTTCTTCCACCACCAATGCTCAGTAGCAGCGGTGTACTATCTACAAGATGCGCTGCAGAAATTCTCCAAAGATCCTTATACAGCACCATTTCCAACTAGAAGGACAAGGGCAGCAGATACATGGGAATATCACCAGCTGCAAGATCCCCTCCAAGGCACTCACCATCCTAACTTGTTGCTTCACAATCATTGGGTCAAAATCCTGAAATTCCCTCCCCAACGGCACTGTGGATCAACCCACAGCATGTGGATGCAGCGTTTCAAAAAAGCAGCCCACCACCACCTTCTCAAGGGCAACTAGACTTGGGACGTCTTGTTGAAGTTGTACAAGATATTGGTAAGGCCACACTTGGAATACTGTGTGCAATTCGGGTCACCCTATTATAGAAAGGATATTATTAAACTAGAAAGAGTGCAGAAAAGATTTATTAGGATGCTACTGGGACTTGATGGATTGAGTTATAAGGAGGGGCTGGATAGACTGGGACTTTTTTCTCTGGAGCGTAGGAGGCTGAGGGGTGATCTTATAGAAGTCTATAAAATAATGAGGGGCACAGATCAGCTAGATAGTCAATATCTTTTCCCAAAGGTAGGGTATTCTAAAACTAGAGGGCATAGGTTTAAGGTGAGAGGGGAGAGATACAAAAGTGTCCAGAGTGGCAATTTTTTCACACAGAGGGTGGTGAGTGTCTGGAACAAGCTGCCAGAGGTAGTAGTAGAGACGGGTACAATTTTGTCTTTTAAAAAGCATTTAGATAGTTACATGGGTACGATGGGTATAGAGGGATATGGGCCAAATGCGGGCAATTGGGATTAGCTTAGGGGTTTAAAAGAAAGGGCAGCATGGACAAGTTGGGCCGAAGGGCCCGTTTCCATGCTGTAAACCTCTGTGACTCTATGACTCTATAACTAGGGATGGGCATTAAATAATGGCCAGCCAGTGACACCCATGTCCCATGAAAGGATTAAAAAATGTATTTACCTGACATCAGGGGAAGCAGTGGCATAATGGTACTTCACTGGATTAACAATCAGGGGACCCAGGATAATGCTTTGGGGACCTGGGTTCGAATCCCACCATGGCAAATTGTGAGATTTGAATTCAATAAAAAATCTGGAATTAAAAGTCTAATGATGACCAGGAAACCATTGTCGATTGTCATAAAAACCCATCTGGTTCACTAATCTTCTTTAGGGAAGGAAATCTTTACCCATCTGCCCTACATGTGACTCCAGACCCACAACAACGTGGTTGATTCTTAAATGTCCTCTGAAATGGCCCAGCAAGCCACTCAGTTCAAGGGCAATTGGGGATGAACAATATAGTGCCACCTATATCCCATGAACGAATAAATAAAATTGTGTAAAAAGCGCTTAAAACAAATTTAATTACTAATACCAAAAGAGAAAGTGCTGGAAAATCTCAGCAGGTCTGGCAGCTCGTATGTGAACAATAGGATCACATGTTCAGTGCCTATTATTACTCATTTTGTATTTACTAATCCAAAATACAATCTGCCATATCTGGATTGCCAGTTAGCCACATATAGCTAGTTGCTAATGTATTAGCAACACTAATACTTCAGACAATTGCATGTCTGTAAGGAAAGAAAAGAGCTGACGTTTCGAGTCCAGATGACCTTTTGTCAAATTACTAATTACTAATAGTTTGCTCACCTGATTAGAATGACCATAAAGAAGAGGAGCAATGAGACTGTTATGCTGCATTAAAGTTCAGGCTTTGGTAGAACACAGGTGAATGTCAAAAAATTCCCAAGCCTGGTTATGAAGAAGACACTGAAGCTAGGATTCTTTGGTCGAGCTGTTTATTGTCCACAGAGCTTACATCTCCACTCTAACACCATCTCTCCAGTGCTAGCTGACTCTTCCTTATGTGCACATCTGAGTATAATTAATGAATTAGTATCCAACAGCTATTCATCTTATGGCCATAAACTACAAGGTATTTAACATCCATCACAGAGCCTTCTCGATCCTAACACCGAGCAAGCAAAGGCTGGATCCCAATCATGGTTAATTACCAAGCTGATAATGTTGTTGCAAATCTCATATCAAAAAAAGTCTAATGGTGGAAGAGGTAAACTATCAGAATCAAAAAGATTAAAACTGAGGGTTCTTTTAATGTCATTGATATAATTGTGCAATGAGTGGTAGTTTGACAGTGTGCCAACAATTGGTTGCAATGGTTCATGTCTATATTCAATCACGATGTGGAGATGCCGGCGTTGGACTGGGGTAAACACAGTAAGGAGTCTCACAACACCAGGTTAAAGTCCAACAGGTTTATTTGGTAGCAAACACCACTAGCTTTTGGAGCGCTGCTCCTTCATCAGGTGAGTGGGAGTTCTGTTCACAAACAGGGCATATAAAGACACAAACTCAATTTACAGAAAAATGAATAATGACTGGAATGCGAGTCTTTACAGCTAATCAAGTCTTAAAGGTACAGACAATGTGAGTGGGGAGAGCATTAGCACAGGTTAAAGAGATGTGTATTGTCTCCAGACAGGACAGCCAGTGAGACTTTGCAAGTCCAGGCAAGTTGTGGGAGTTACAGATAGTGTGACATGAACCCAAGATCCCGGTTGAGGCCGTCCTCATGTGTGCGGAACCTGGCTAACAGTCTCTGTATTCAATCACAGCATTCCTTCAATGTACAGGTCAGTGTAAAATTATTTTATTATCTCAATTTCTTACCAACCCCCCTCTAGTGCAAATGCATTACCATCTGTATTTTATAAGGGATATATTCTGTTAAGTTTTCTCAGCACCTGTGAAAAGTTAGAAACATCAACCATTCACTTAAACATATATATTTTTGTAAACTTTTACATATCAACAGCATACTGTGAAACCAAGAAGGTCAAAGTGAATTGAAAATATAAAGTCTGAAATTAACAGATCAAATAATGAGAACAGAGAAACTGATTTTGCTGATGAATATTAAGTACAAGATTTTCTGTGTTTTGTGTCAAACCTCTTCTTGGAGTTAGAAAACTTAAATTGTTTATAGGATGCCAACATGACAGTGAGATCTGAAGCTGTTACATAAAGTGGCAGCATCAAAACCTACAACTGGAAGCCACACTCCCCTTTAGTTTAATACTAAAGTGGTGACACTTGGATCTATCAAGTGCAGCAGTGAAAAAGAGTTTTCAGGGATAAGTGTGTCTTTGTAAAGCAAAAGGCCAATGTGCATATCTTTCTGAGGCTGGGATTAAAAGGAACTCATTCTCTAGCATGTAGGGAAGAAAATAGGTTGGATGCTTTGAAAAACTATCAGATGATAACATTCATAAGAACATAAGAACATGAGAAATAGGAGCAGGAGTAGGCCATCTAGCCCCTCGAGCCTGCCCCGCCATTCAATAAGATCATGGCTGATCTGATAGTGGTTTAGTTCCACTTACCTGCCCACTCCCCATAACCCTTAATTCCCTTATTGATCAGAAATCTATCTACCTGTGACTTAAACATATTTAACGAGGTAGCCTCCACTGCTTCAATGGGCAGAGAATTCCAGAGATTCACTACCCTCTGAGAGAAGAAGTTCCTCCTCAACTCTGTCCTAAACTGACTCCCCCTTATTTTGAGGCTGTGTCCTCTAGTTCTTGTTTCCTTTCTAAGTGGAAAGAATCTCTCTGCCTCTACCCTGTCGTGCCCCTTCATTATCTTATATGTCTCTATAAGATCTCCCCTCAGCCTTCTAAACTCCAACAAGTACAGGCCCAATCTACTCAATCTCTCCCCATAAGCTAACCCCCTCATCTCTGGTATCAACCTGGTGAACCTTCTCTGTACTCCCTCCAAGGCCAATACATCGTTCTGCAAATAAGGGGACCAAAATTGCACACAGTACTCCAGTTGCAGCCTCACCAGTACCTTGTACAATTGCAGCAAGACCTCCCTGCTTTTATACTCCACCCCTTCACGATAAAGGCCAACATTCCATTTGCCTTCTTGATCACCTGCTGCACCTGCAAACTGAGTTTTTGCGATTCATGCACAAGGACCCCCAGGTCCCTCTGCACAGTAGCATGTTGTAATTTTTCACCATTTAAATAATAGTCCATCTAACTATTATTCCTTCCAAAGTGGATAACCTCACACTTGTCAACGTTATAGTCCAACTGCCAAATCTTTGCCCACTCACTTAGCCTATCCAAATCTCTCCGTAGACTTTCCGCATCCTCCACGCAATTCACTTTCCCACTCATTTTTGTATCATCTGCAAACTTTGTTACCCTACACTCGGTCCCCTCCTCCAGATCGTCTATGTATATGGTAAACAGTTGAGGCCCCAGCACCGATCCCTGCGGCACGCCACTAGTCACCAACTGCCAACCAGAAAAGCACCCATTTACTCCAACTCTTTGCTTCCTGTTAGATAGCCAATCCTCAATCCACGCTAACACTTTACCCCCAACTCCGTGTACCCTAATCTTCTGCAGCAACCTTTTGTGAGGCACCTTATCGAACGCCTTCTGGAAATCCAAAAACACCACATCCACCGGTTCCCCTCTGTCAACCGCACTCATCACATCTTCATAAAAATCCAGTAAATTCATCAGACACGACTTTCCCTTCATGAATCCATGCTGCATCTGCTTGATCAAACCATTTTTTTCCAGGTGTCCTGCTATTTCTTCTTTAATGATGGATTCCAGCAATTTCCCAACTACGGACGTTAGGCTAACCGGCCTGTAGTTACCCGCCTTTTGTCTACCTCCTTTTTTAAACAGTGGCATCACATTAGCTGTTTTCCAATCAGCCGGCACTTCCCCAGAGTCCAGCGAATTTTGATAAATTACAACCAACACATCCGCTATTACTTCTGCCGTTTCTTTCAGTACCCTGGGATGCATTCCATCCAGGCCCAGAGACTTGTCTACCTTTAGTCCCATTAGTCTACCAAGCACTACCTCTTTAGTAATAGTAATTGTTTTAAGGACCTCACCCCCTACAGTCCCATGACCATCAATTTTCGGTAAGCTATTTGTGTCCTCTACCGTGAAGACCGACACAAAAAACTTGTTTAAGGCCTTGGCCATTTCCTCGTTTCCCATTATTAAATCCCTCTTCTCGTCTTCTAAGGGTCCAACATTTACTTTAGCTACTCTTTTCCTTTTTATATATTTGTAAAAACTTTTACTATCAGTTTTTATATTTTGTGCTAGTTTAGTTTCATAATCTATCTTTCCTTTCTTTATCGCTTTCTCAGTAGTTCTTTGTTGTTTTTTAAAACTTTCCCAATCTTCTAATTCCCCACTAGTTTTGGCCACTCTGTATGCATTGGATTTTAATTTAATACTCTCCTTTATTTCCTTAGTTATCCACGGCTGGTTATCCCTTTTCTTACATTCCTTTTTTATCACAGGAATATATTCTTGCTGAGTACTGAGAAAAATCTCCTTAAAAATTCTTCACTGTTGCTCAGCTGTCCTACCAACTAGTCTGCGCTCCCAGTCTACATTAGCCAATTCTGCCCTCATCCTATTGTACTCCCCTCTGTTCAAGCAGAGGACACTGGTTTGGGACCCTACTTTCTCTCCCTCCATTTGTATTAGAAATTCAACCATATTGTGATCACTCATTCTAAGAGGATCCCTCACAAGAAGATCATTAATTTTACCTGTCTCATTACACAGGACCAGATCCAAGATAGCTCGCTCCCTCGTAGGTTCTGTTACATACTGTTTGAGGAAACTATCCCGACAGCATTCTAAGAACTCTTCCTCAAGTCCACCGCGTCCGACTTGAGTCAACCAACCAATATGCAGGTTAAATTCCCCCATGATTATTGCTGTTCCGTTTTTGCACGCATCCATTATTTGCTTGTTTATAGCCCGACCCACCTCAAAGTTATTATTTGGGGGCCTATAGACCACGCCCACCAGTGACTTTCTCCCCTTACTATTCCTTATCTCCACCCACAACGATTCCACATTCTGCTCCTTAGAGCCTGTATCGTCTCTCACTACCGCCCAATTGTGATTGTTTGATAAAGAATCATAGAATGGCGCAGCATAGATCATTTGGCAATCATGTCTGGACCAGTGTTTTTTTCCACATGAGGGCTAGCACTTCATAAACTTTAATATTCGTCTTTAGCAAGCTACTTCCCTTTTTTGAAAAAAAAATACAGTATCTGAGGCTCAATTTCCACAATGATTTTTGGCATCTGACATTCTGATCACCCTCTGTGTAAAGACACTTTATAACCTCTGTCACAGCAATAGGAATGCCGGCCAACAAAATACGTGCTGACATATAGAGCTGGCTCTGTTGGTATACATCATCAGTAAGCAATACTTTACCATCCTAGGGTCTAACAATAGGAGTGGAACGAATAAGCAACAATTTATGATAATTGGAAATCTTCTCCAGTCCCAAGCTTTCAACAGTTTTAATCTGAAGTCGCATGTTTCACAAGGCTCAATCTAATGCTTGGATGAATGTCAAGTTACTTGTGGAATGGTTTCATTCTCATTTCGTTAACTGAAGAAGTTGTTGCACTTGACTCAGCACTACAATTTATCACCAGTAAAACTACACTCATGGTTGTTATACCTGTGAGGAGACAAAATCAGTTTCATCACCTCACAAACAAGCTTTGCAACTTACCTTGTTCACTGAAGTACTGCAAATCTCTCAAGTTTGCAAAAGAGCAACTTGAATGTGATAATCGTTTACTCATGAAATTGCATAAGAAACTAATATGAAAGACTGTCGGAACGACGTGCTGGTTAGGTGTATTGATCCGAACAGGCACCAGAGTGTGGCCACTAGGGGAATTTCACAGTAACTTCATTGCAGTGTAAATGTAAGCCTACTTGTGACACTAATAAATAAACTTTCACTGACCTGGATTTGTCTATTCCACTGGAGATGGGGCAGAGTGAGACTTCCAGCCACTGCTCCAGCCCTGCCACAGCGAAGATAGTATATTGGGTTAAGGGTCATTACATAAGAAGAGTAGTCTCCTCCGGGATATTTGCTACCAAGACAGAGCCCACCTCTACAACAGAGGAAAGATTTGGAAACCGCTCCATAGTTTGAAAGAAAAAGTGGAAAACTTGAGGGTGGCAGAAGAGACCTGAAGATGTGACTGGGCTAACCCCCCGAAAAGAAAACTATCTTGGGCCAGAAGAGAGGGGAAGCTGGCCACTACCGGGGCTACTCCCTCTAATTTAAGGGCAAATTTGCCTTCCATCGCTGCACCTCAGGACTATCACTATCCTGCCATTTCCTAATGTCAACCAGGAAGTTTGCTGAGTCAGTCCACTTCACCACTGTCATTTACACATACTGAGGATGTCATTCCCTGTTGGATAATAGAGGAAGGAAAATTTTGGTGGGGTTGGAATGTAAGCTGGACGATCTCTCTGATGGATTCACCTCCATTATATTGTGCAGTTTTGGATCAGAAATGATTTATAAGAAACCAAAATGTTTAATGTTCCAGTGTTGTAAAACAACTAATTAAGGGCGAGAGACACAAAATACTCGTGACAAAATCCAGATCAAAAAATCCTTCAAAAATTAAATATTCAGAATTGGGTGGTAAATGATAAAATTATAAAAATAAATTTAACATTACAATAACACCGTGATTTCCAGACAGCCAAAATTAAATATCCAGGTCAAGAACTTTATGAATCACGATTGGGGCCTCAGCAAAGTACAGCTCATTCAGGAAAAATTAGAAAGAACAAAAAGGTGATAAGCCAGAATGCTCGCAGGGCTAAGGAGCTTCAGTTTATGTGAAGAGGTCGGAAAATTTAGGAATGTTCTTGGAACCGAGAAGGTTAAGAGATGCTCTAATAGGAGGTTTCCAAGATGATGAGATGTTCTTAGTGTCATTAGAGAAAAGCTATTCCCTCTGGTGAATGAGTTGTCTGGATCTGGAATGTCCTCGCTCTGAAGGTGGTGAAACCTGATTCCACAAATGGCTTTAAAAGGGAGTTGACAGGTACTTCAGAATGGGAACTTATAGATAAAAATAGGGCTTTGGAATTAAGCATGATTGCTCTTCCAAAGAGTTAGCCTGGGTACACAGGCCAAGTGACCAAATGGTCTGTGCCTTAAAGTTCAACAATTCGATACAGTGGGTTCAGTTAAAAATGAGAAGTCTGGAAAACAACTGTTAAATGTGGAGTGCTTTGCAGGACTGGTGGGGGGGGGGGTTGGGGGGGGGGGGGGGGGGGGGGGGGGGTTGGGGGGGTGGGGGATGGGGGGGGGGTAGAGGAGTGAGTATTGGTTGTATGGGGGCAGCCACAGCTTTCCCAGTGGCGCTGCTGAACACAAAATTTGCCGGCCTCTGATTGGCTGGCAGTTCTCACTAGGCAGGACTTCTGCCCCGTGGGGTCTTGATTCCAGAGGAAGGCCTGCTGGTGGCCTCGCCATTGCCTGAAAGACATGCAATTCAGCAAGACATTCCAAAACAAGACAGCACAGGTCACAGCAGCTCCCCAGTCAGTGAGTAAGTCCCCCACTATCTCAACAAATTCCCGTCCATTGGTGTGCTCCCTTATTTGGTATTTTTGTGCATTTACATTAAGAGGAACCAATTTTAGGGATTCAAATGCTTTCTGTTACCGAGTTAGGTGCCCATGAATTCATGAACTCACTCACCTAAAGTATGTAAATGTGCAAAACTGTCTTCAAACTTCCAACATTAGTCTTGCCTGCCTCATGTGTCACATTCATGGTGAAAGTGTTCCTTTTATCCTCATTACTCATCTTGTGTTTTCCTATTTTTCACACCCTCTGTTGATAGCGGCATTCAGAATGACAATTTGCTGACAGACACCTTTGTGGTTGGATTAGCATCTGTAGTGCTTTCAAAAAGAACAGCGAAAATGTTGGTCACGCATGAGAATTTCTTTACTGAAACGGTGCTTGAAACTTTTAACAACGTTAAATTGCAGTGCCAGAAAGTCAGTCTTGCCACATGAGTATTTTGTGTCTCTCAGCCTGAATTAGCTGTTTCACAACATTGAAACATTAAAGATTTTGGTTTGCTTTTGACTCATTTCTAATCCCCGTACTCAATGCCGTAAGTGATTGCTTGCTGTCACTGTGTGTGACTTTAGATGCACAGTGTTTGTTGGCCTGGATTTTGCAATTAGCAAAGAAACAAGGGCGCTTGCTGCTGCCCTTGGGGAAAACTATCCAAAAAGGTACAGCAATCTCTTTAGTCAGCACAGGATCACTAAAAAACTGGATTATTGAATCATTCTGCACCTCTCCAAACTCCCAAAGTTGCTGTCAGTTGTAGTGGAGTCAGAGTGAATACTGACCAGCCACATAACATACCAGAGGTTGAGCGGAAACCTTGGATAGAGTCATAGAATCCTACAATGCAGAAAGAGGCCATTCGGCCCATTGAGTCTGCACCAACCACAATCCCACCCAGGCCCTATCCCCATCACCCCATGCATTTCCCCTAGCTAGTTCCCCTGACACTACAGGGCAATTTAGCATGGCCAATCCACCTAACCCGCACATCTTTGGGCTGTGGGAGGAAACCGGAGCACCTGAAGGAAACTCATGCAGAACGTGCAAACTCTGCACAGATAGTGACCCAAGCCGGGAATTGAACCCAGGTCCCTTGTGCTGTGAGGCTGCAGTGCTAACCACTGTGCCGCCCTATCACATAGGGCGACACAGTGGCGCATATATGATATATCACATAGTTCCTTCAGGATCTCATACATTTCAGAAAGTGATGGAATAAACAACTTGTTGTGCCATAATTAGCAATAAAAGTTAATTATAAATATTTAAGGGAAGAATGGGAAAGACAAACCAATCACAGATTTACAATGTACAGAACTTGACTAGTTTGAATACAGAAAATAATGGACAATTGTATCCTGCATAAAAAAATCAATAAAAAGCTTGACAGTAACTTTATCTTACTTTTAAATCATGTTTAAAAATCTTTTACTGGTCTGCATCAATGTTCATATCATTGGTTATTGCAATCGAATCATTCTAATAACAGTGGAGTTGATTTAAAGTAACAGGTTGGAAAGCAGACCGTGCAAACAGAAGCAGACGGGAGGCCCAAATGACTTTAACAGTCAGACCTCATTAACATTCTGCCAGACAACTTCCTGACTACAACAGCCTGGGCCTGGCAGAAGAGGTTGCTTGATTATTAAAATTAGCTGGAGAGAGATTGTGGACCCGTAAACAAACGCTCCAACTAAGGGAAGTGATCAGGAAAGGTTCTGACAGGCGACATTGTCAGCGTGGAAGAAGGAAACAGGATACATGGGTGGCTCATTATTTCTTTCTGTGGCCCAGAGGAACATTTAAGAAGAAAACACCTTTCTGGGTCTCTTTGGGTCTCAGATCGATTTCCCAATATTCCTTGCCAACAGGGAAGCTACCCGTCCTCTCCTGCTCAGGGTACAGATTAATACTGATGACATGATCGGAGGCAATTCTGCATATACACATTTAAATTGACGAAGGCTGGATTGGGGCAGGATATGGGAAGCCAGTGGAGAAGTCCTCTATTCTATTTTAACAGCTCTCTGATGGTTCCTGCATACACAATGGAATGAAAATCACCTACACCAAGTTACTACCCAAGCAATGTGTTATAATCAGCGATGTACATTGTGAAACGAATATAATGGTGAGCTTCTCTTCACAGGATAAATCCACTTCCAGCAAGATTATTCATTCTGAAAAGCATGAATAAACATGTGACCTTATAGAAAAAGCGACATACAGAATATCAATTGGCAACGAAAGACTCTTCTCAAGCTAGGTCACTGGCTTGCAAATATAAAAGGACAAGGTTATTGAAGTTACAGTTATTAATATTCATCTAATACAATGTAAAATGATGTTTAAGTCATTCATGACATCGATAGCAGTGTTTTCTGATGCTGATTTACTGACTTAGGTCAACAATAAAAGACAGCTTACATTAATTTAAATTACTCTTTAATAACATGTATATCTCACAAAAAACAGTGAGGAATTGTTATAGAACACCACCGTCCATCCCCTTAACATTTTCAAGTCTCTATCACAGAGTTTAAAAAATGCTTCTATTCCTAACATAAATCTGCAGACAAATATTGGAGTAAGGAAGGTGATGAATATTTCAAAGATTTGGTAGAAGGATCAATATCAGGAGGTGTTAGTCTGGCAGAATGGCTATTTTTTATACGTTTTGTAATGTGTGAGTGAAAGACTGAGTTCACAGGATTGACTGGCCCCCCCCCTTGCCGGATATATTTGTGGTGGGGGTAATGTGAAATATGTCAGGTGGCTAGCCTACTGCCTTCCTGCTCGCCCCGACCTGGGTCCTCATAATATAATAGGTGGGAAGCCGGTGAAATCGGCAGCCCGCTACCATTTTTAAATAAATAATCAGGCAACTGAACCTGTTATCAAGCCAACTGACCCAAATATTGCACTGTCCATGTCCCATGGTGGGCAGACGGCTGCAAGCAGGTAAGCTGTTTTTCAAAGCAAATTGCTGAAAAGGTGGGCAGGAAGTTGAGTACCCTGTGCTTATCAGGGTGGGGTATCCCACCAAGATGTTACCCCGCTTTGTTTCTCCCACCCGACCTCCAAAACCTACCCCTCTAACATCTGTACCTCTCTCCACCATAGACCCTTGTGGAGACAAAGTCCCATCCTCACGTTGTTGGAACATTCCATCGTGCTGTGTGGCACTAACCACATGCAACATGGAAAGACTTTGAACACATCTAACAACTCAAGACTGGGCACCGATCAGGCACTATGGGCCATCGGCAGCAGCAGAATTGTATTCAATCACAATCTGTAACCTCATGGCCTGGCACATACCCCACTCTACCATTACCACCAAGCCAAGGGATCAACCCTGATTCAATTTAGGCTACAGGAGGGCATTCCAGGAGCTACACCAGGCATACCTAAAAATGAGGTATCAACCTGGTGAAGCAACAACACAAGATTACTTGCAGGCCAAACAGCATAAGCAGCAAGTAATAGACAGAGCTAAACAATTCCCCAACCAACGGATCAGATCTGAGCTCTGCAGTATTACAACATGCAGCTGTGAATGGTGGTTGATAACCCACTGGACGAGGAGGCTTCATAGCACAGTGGTTAGCACTGCTGCTTCACGGTAGCAGGGTCCGGGTTCGATTCCCGGCTCGGGTCACTGTCTGTGTGGAGTTTGCACATTCTCCTCGTGTCTGCGTGGGTTTCCTCCGGGTGTTCCGGTTTCCTCCCACAGTCCAAAGATGTGCGGGTTAGGTTGATTGGCCAGGTTAAAAATTGTCCCTGAGATGTGTAGTTAGAGGGATTAGCGGGTAAAATATGTGGGGGTAGGGCCTGGGTGGGATTGTGGTCGGTGCAGACTCGATGGGCCGAATGGCCTCCTTCTGCACTGTAGGGTTTCTATGATTTCTATAACTACCCTCACCTTCAATGATGGCGGAGCCTAGCATATCAGTGAAAAAGGCAAGGCTGAAGCATTTGCAACAATCTTCTGACAGAGATGCCAAGTGGATGATCCATCTCGGCCTCCTCCAATGGTCCCCTGCATCACAATTGTCAGTTTTTAGCCAATTCGATTCACTCCACATGATATCAGGAAACGGCTGAAGACAATGGATACTGCAAAGGCTTTCGGCCCTGTCAAGATTCCAGCAAAAGCACTGAAGACTCGTGCTCCAGAACTTGCCGTGTCCTTTGCCAAGATGTTTCAGCATAGCTGCAACACGAGCATCTATCTGGCAATGTGGAAAATTGTGTAACAGTGCCCGATAGAAGAGGTGCAACAGTGAGGGCTGAAGTGTGTTTTCGATGTGGGGGAGAACACTCCGAAGAAGTTCGTTGATGCAAGAATTGAGTGCGCTCCATTGTAATAGAAAATGTCACTTCTAAGTATAGTGCAGAATGGAGCAACTAGGACAGTCAGTGCAAAAGAAAGACAGCAACTGTTAGCTTAACTCCCTTAAACAATTTCCATGAGGAGCTCAGCACGTGATCTGAGCTGTTCGTTCTAAACCAGATCTAGCTGAGCAACGTGCTCCCTCTAGAGAGAACTTTGCTGGTAAATGGAAAAGCATTCAAAATGGAAGTCGATACAGGGGCCACTTCCAGTTATAGGGGAACAGTCATTTTGTTACCTTCAAAAAGAACTCCAACCATTAAGACTAAGTGAATCAGGTGCCATTTTTTCCACATATATGGAAAGGCACTGCAGACTTTAGGTGCAGCAACAGTATCTGTGGCATTTCAGAACCAGACAGCAAAGCTGCCGGTCTTGGTAATAAAAGGTCACAGACCCTCTTTAATGGGATTGGTTACAGCAGATACGGCTAAACAGGCTGGAAATTTAAAACTTGAGGGATGGAGGTTTTCAGGAGCTACTGTATAAATATTTTGAGGTCTTCAGAGATGAATTAGGATGCATGAGGGGAGCTAAAGCTGAAATCTACTGGATCAGGAAGGAATGCCTAAATTTTTTTCGGGCCTGCCCAGTGCCTTGTGCCCTTCATCAAAAGGTGGAAATCAAGCTTAAGAGGCTGGAAGATTTAGCGATTTAGGTATTTAGAAGATTTAGGTATTATAAGGCACGTACAATTCTCTGAATTGGTGGTGCAGGAGAAGGAGAGAAAGGAGATCCCAGCAGTTCCGTGCACGAGTGTCATTTGAACAGATGTTGGACGCCATGTGCCACCAACGTCTCCATCTCCAAAAGGAGGCAGTGCAACACCTGTGCAACCTGTTGCAGAATCTGGCACCTTGGTGTTGGGGGCGGGGGCGGGGGGGGGGGGGGGGGCGCATCCACACTCAGTGGCACAGGTATGCACAGCTGACTGGGGAATGGTCACAGCCAGAAATTTGACAGCCACTCTGAATTTTTACTTAACTGGCTCCTTCCGGATCCCTAGCGGAGATGTCTGTGGCATTTCGCAGTCAGCCGTGCACACCTATGTCAAGCAAGTCACAGAAGCCCTGTATGCCCGGGCTGGGCAGTACATCAAATTTAACCTGGACCAGGCCCATCAAGAAGTCTGGGCTACAGGATTCGTGGCCATTGCAGGGATGCCTAATATACAGGGGGCCATCAACTGCACCCATGTCGCCTTCAGGGCCCCCCTACAGAATCCACGAAGATTTATCAACAGAAAGGGGTTCCACTCCTTGAATGTCCAACTGGTGTGTGACCACAATATGAACATTATGCAAGTCTACACGAGACATCCAGGCAGCGTGCATGATAGCTTCATTGTCAGGAGCTCGGACATCCCGCAGTCATTTGAGGAGGAGCCCAGGCTGCGGATGTGGCTCGTGGGTGATATGGGTTGCCCACTTCTGACATGGCTGATGACACCTGTGCGGAGGCCTGTGTCTGAGGCGGAGACCTGCTATAATGAGGCCCATGGAGCCACCCGTGCGATAGTGGAGAGGTGCATTTGGCTCCTCAAAATGCGATTCCGGTGCCTGGACCACTCTGGCGGGGTCCAACAATACCGCCCTGTGATCTCTTCCCGCATTGTGGTGGTGTGCTGTGCTCTGCACAACCTGGCACAGCAGAGAGATGACCTATTGGAGGAGGAGGAGGAGGAGGAAGACGTGGAGGCTGACCAGCCGGGCTTCACTGGGGAGGAGGCCGTCCAGCAAAGTGAGGAGGAAGAGGAGGAGGAAGAAGAAGAGCATGCCGAGAAACACCACCCAGGCGCTAGAGGGCTGGCAGCTCGAATGAGGCGCGCGAGGGCAACTAGGGAGGCCCTGGTCACCAGGTGATTCTGTGGATGTGGATATATGTGTAGTGATGCTTCGATAGTGATGTCTTCCTTGATTGTAGAAACTATTAATAATCTAATGCTTACAGTATTATAGTATAAGTGAGTATAAACTATTGCCTGGTTCCTGACAGTTGGGTGAGGTCATGTGATGGTATGGCCTTGTTCTGCAGAGAACTGCCTGCTGAGATAAGCTGAATGCAGCTGCGATCACTTGTTATCACGCAAGTGTTCTGTGTTGCAGCATCTGTGCACAGAATGTGACTGGCCAGTGAAGGTCGGCATGAGGAGTGCACGAAGTATTATTATCCTCTGATTGGTAACGGGTATATTGGGGTTATAGCTAGTAGGCTATCGGGTTGCTTGCATGTGTTAGAAAAAAAGTATTTGTATTGTACCAAAACAAAGAAGTGTGTTCTGTCTCCCCTGAGGACAGTAAGAACTTCTTACTGTGCTTACCCCAGTCCAACGCCGGCATCTCCACATCATGACTCCCCTGAGGACTGCAGGCTTTGTTACACTGCATCATTAAGGAAGACTGACCCGACGTTGTAACATAATGAAATAAAGAGGTTGATTAAACATCTGGAGTTGAATCGATTTGTTGTCGAACCAAGCTTGATCGAGTGTAATTTGAAATTATCAATTCAGTCACTAGGGACCTGTGTCTGTGGGTTCCATTACATGCCGCCACCCACCCACCGCCCCCCCACCCCGCCCTCTGTGACTCGTCCGCAGCCCTTTGGGACACCGCTGTGGCCTGTTGTAACTCGACCATCGCTTGGAACCTGTCACTCATGGTGAGAATCCCCTGTCCCAGGTTTTCCACTGCAGGAGCCACCCTTGCGATGTTGACCTGGGAACCACGCAAGACAGGCAATAGCTGGTCTGCCTAAAAGCTTTGGGACTCTTCCCAACAGCCTCGCAGTTGGTACAACGTGGCCGTCAGCCCCTCCTGCATTCCCTGGCTCTGTTGCTGCATCTCCAGAAGCTGAGGGAGAAGTGATCTCAGAGGCCCAACATGGAGCCTGGGGCTAGCTGAGTCCCTGCCTTCAGCAGGCTCCCGCATGCCAGAGGCCTCGGACATTCCCTCCTCCACTCGATGTACATTATAGATGTGTCCTGCTCACCAGAGAGTGACCCAGAAGCCTCCCTCACCACTAACTGGACCCATCAACGTGTCAGTATTGTTGAAGTGGAAACTTTCCTGCTTCTTGACTATGATAGAAAGACTCAACAAAATTTGTTCTGACAAAATAACAAGGATTTATTTATGAAAGACTGCATGCAGTATATGGCTGAAACTTGATCTCAGAGAGCAGTTGGTACAACTGCTGATTCTTCCACAAGTCCGCGCTTACACAAAGAATCAGTTCAGTATTTATACATAATCATTATCAGGTAGCGTGACCAGAGCATATTCAGGAATTCGATTAGTAATAGAAGCAAAAGCAATGTCGTTAATCATGTCATAACTTGCTGACCTCCTAGAACTCTTTGTCTCATTATTCATACCCTTATCTTGTCCTTTGATGTAATAGAGGAAGGTCTGTGACTCCTTCATCCCTGACCTTATCTTGTTTTATTTACTCATACAGCCTTAAGTTTTGCGGAATCAGCCTTGCTTATATTGTACCAAATAGCTGACAAATTTTCCCATCATGCTATTCTTTAGTTCGTACAACTTCACAGTATCTAGGATGGTGAGTTGTGAAGTGGAAGTTGATGCCAAAACGGTACCACCCTCGGAGGTCCCTACATCTGCTTCCTCCGAGGACCGGTATGAGCTGTCTGGACCAGGATGGGCAGTAGCTGCATCTGTCCCTGCAACACAGGACACAAGATTAAGTGCAAGAGAGGGAGAGGAATCTGGGATGCAAAAAACATGATTTACATTTCACCATTGAACATAGAACAAAGCATAATGATGATTACATCACAGGAACAGGCCCTTCGGCCCTCCAAGCCTGTAGCGACCTGGCTGCCCATCTGATTTGTAACCCCCTACCCTTCCGGGGACCATATGCCTCTATTCCCATCCCATTCACATTGCTGTAAAGACGCCCCTTAAAGGTCATTCTTGTATCTGCATCTACGACCCCACCCAGCAGCACGTTCCAGGCACTCACCACCCTCTCTGTGCAAATAAACATGTCTCATACATTTTCTTTAAATCTTGCCACTCGCACCTGAAGCTCATGCCCCCGAGAAGTTGCCTCAAAGTGAGTGGAGGATTGACAGGTGCTCACTTCTTGACTCCAGCCCGAACATGCTGTTGCTGACAGCCCGCATCTCCCCTTCCCTGGACAGCACAAGTGCCCGCTCCTCAAGGTGGGTGATGGCACGGAGGAGAGGCTCACTCCTTTGGTCTTTGCCCTTTCTCTGGTGTTATGATCGGTCTTCTCCTGTGGAGACAGAAGGAGCCATGAAAGAAATGATGGCGTGACTCCTGCAGAGTATCAGGTGGTGGCCCTTAGAGGGCAAGCGCAGTGGGGCTCTTGGGGGGATAGGAAGGAAGTGCTTGGGGGTCAGGGGCTGGAAATATGTAGGTTGTTGGCAATGGGAGGATCTGGGGGAGATTTGGGGGAAGATGCTAGATGGGGTTAAGCACTCATCCTGGTTGCCCGAATGAGATCATTGACCTTCTTGCGGCCCTGGCACTGACCAAGGCGGCGATTGCCTCCCAGGCCGCATTGCCATCAGTCCCCCCCTGGATCTGCAGCCTCCTGGGGCGAAGAGGGTGTCCCGCCTCGCCTCTGCTGCATCCAACAGCCTCCCCAGGTTGCCCTCAATAAATTGGGGGGGGGCTGGTCATGTGGTCATTTTTTCCTGTATTGCCTGCCTGCCTGTCCATCATTGGGATTTTTTGGAACGGCCCCTTGTTAGGGCAGATCAGCTGCAGTTTGGCAGAGCATTCCAGCAAGTTACATGCAGTTTGCTTGTTAGCATTGAGGGGAAGGAAAGTGAGCACTGGCAGGTGTGCTGATGGGGGGGTTAGTGGATCAAGGACTCAATGATTGGATACAGGAGAGCGAGAGGGAGGTGTCACACAGCCATGGGAGTCTGGAGGTTATGGGGCCCTTGTGCAGAAAGGTCTGGGGTGGAGGACAGGGGGGAGGGGGGGATCACTCAGCTTGAGATTGGTGGGGGGAGGGGCAGGGAAGGAGGAGAGGGACCTGCGATTTGTCTGGGTTGTGGGGGGATAAGGGGGTTAGTAATGTTGTGGCAATGTCTGTGGGGGCCAGGGGGAGGCATTATCCGGCCTGGGAGGGATGTGGCCGGGGAGCAGCATTCTATTTTTTTTGTTTGTGCATGCGAAGTTGGAGGCTCCGATTGGAGCTGCAATGTTTCGGGTGCGTTAAGCCCCGCCCACAGGCTTCTACAGCGCGATTCGGAATTGCTGATATTTTTTCAGGCAGAGTGCGAATGGGGGCGCCTGAGAACGGGTCTAAAAGTCGGATCTGAAACAGTCCCAGTTTCAAGTCCGCCCAGCACTTAGAATCAAAATGGTAAAATAGGGCCCATGGTCTCCATTTTAAAACTGGATCGGACAGTAAGAATTAGTGGGCTTTTCAAATTAATTGTCAATAGAGGAGCATAGATTGAGAGGTACCCCATACCCAGAAGTGAAGATCTCTGTGCTAAGCTGGCAGGAGATTTAAAGTAAACTAAATTGGACCTCAGTCATGCCTCCCAGCAGCTGGATTTGGATGAGGATTCTCTGAAGCTGCTGACAATCAACACGCACAAGGGGTCACACAAGATTGCCTTTTGGAGTCTCATCAGCCTGTGCCTTTTTCCAGTGTACGATGGAGAGTCTGTTGCAAGGCATTTCCAATGTCGTGTTTATCTGGATGTTGAACTAATCACTGGCACTTAATCGAAAGAACACAGATCCAATTCAGAAGAAGCATTGAGACAGTTTAAGGAAACAGGGGTTAGGCTGAAACAGGAGAAGTGTACATTTCAATCAGAAGAAGGTATTTACTTAGGATTTAGGAGGCCCTATTTTACCATTTTGATTCTAAGTGTTGGGCAGACTTGAAACTGGGAGTGTTTCCGATCCGACTTTTAGACCCGTTCTCAGGCGCGCCCATACACACTCTGCCTGAAAAAAAATCAGCAATTCCGAATTGTGCTGCACAAGCCGGTGGGCGGGGCTTAACGCACCCAAAATCCTGCAGCTCCGATCGGTGCCTCCAACTGCGCGTGCGCAGAAAAAAATGATAGAATGCGGCTCCCCTGCCACATCCCTCCCGGGCTGGATAATGCCTCCCCCTGGGCCTCCACAGACATTGCACCACCCCCACAACATTACTGACCACCTTATCCCCCCCCCTGCCACCCAGACCAATTGCTTGCTCTTGCCCCCTCACTGATCAGAAGCAGAGTGATAGCAGACCCCTCCTTCACGGTCCCCCACCGACCTCGAGCAGAGAGCCGTCGGACGATCAGCACTTACCTCCTCACTAACTGGAGCGCCCGAATCAGATTTTTTGGAGCGGTCTATTTCGCACTGAATCTGATGGACGAACGTGGTGGTAAGGGGAGAAGTGCTGGTGAGGTTGGGCATGCAGCCCATTAAGTCAATTTAAATGCATGCAAATACATTTAAATGGCCATTGCGCTCGCTTCGGGCACGGTCCCATTCGTGGCCACTTTTGGGCCTTGGTAAAGGGGGAACCGGCGCAGAAGCGGGTGCGGATCGCCCTACTCGCCTCACGCCCGACTTTACCAAGTTTCCGCATCCGAAAACGGGCGTAACTTGAAGGTAAAATTGGGTAAGAGCCTGCAGGATTCGAAGGATCTACATCCTTTGGAAGAAAAGGTAAAAGCTATCAAGGAGGTTCCACAGCCAATAGATGTATCCGGGCTGAACTCATTTCTGGGCAATGGTAATTGCGATGGCAGATTTAAAAAAAAATATTTCCACCATTTTAGTTCCATTTAACCAACTGTTAAATAAACACCAAAGATTGAAATGGGGTGAAGAACAAAAGGGAGCTTCTGCAAAGGTTAAGTATGTTCTGCAGTCATTTGTCTCGTTGGTGTATTTTGGCCCAAACTAGTCCTCAATAGTAATTCCATGTTTCACAGTATGGAGTGGGAGCTGTTTTGTCTTTCCAGATGCCTGTTGGTGCAGAAAGGCTCATTGCCTTCACTTCAAGAACATTGTCCGACACTGAGAGGAAATTCCCCAAGTAGACAAGGAAAACTTGACTGTCAAAAATGTGGCCAAAAAGTTCCATCAGTACATTTATGGCCAACACATTACAATAGTCTCAGACCAGAAGCCATTGTTAGGTCTATTCAGAGAAGATAAGCTGGTGCACCAATTGCCTCTGCAAGGCTGCAGAGCTGAGCTCTCTCGTTAATAGTGTACAGTTATGTGTTTCAGCATCGCCCTGGAACGCAGATATCACATACAGGTGCACTAAGCTTTTGGCACAAACAATAGCATCACCACTGGGTCCTCAAGAGATTATACTGGCTCCACACTTGGTAGCCACCTTCTAGTCTCGGGTAAACACGTAAAGCTGTGGACAGGAAAAGACCCTGTATTTTTGAAAATAAAAAAGATGGTTATGCAAGGGTGGTGGTTTGAGAAATCAAAGTTGTTAAAACCCTACCAAAGTAGAAAGTCGGAAATGACCTGTGAAGATGGGGTGTTATAGTACCATTCTAGTGGAGACAACTCCTGTTACAAGAATTGCATGACACTCATCCAGGTCAAAGCAGAATGAAGGCCCGAGCCAGGAGTTATGTATGGTGGCTGGGCATTGACAAGGAAATAGAAAGGATGGTTAGTCATTGCCCTAGTTGTGAAACCCAACAGGTTTTCCCATCACCATTGAATTTGCATGGGAGTGTCCAGGCCGACCATGGGCGAGGTTACACATAGATTTTGCTGGGCTATTTATGGGGCATATGTTTCTTATTTTAGTAGATGCACACTCTAAGTTGTTAGGTATGCAATTAGTGAAGTCCACAATGGTCATGGCCACCATTGACAAGCTAAGGAAGATCCCTGCTATTCATGGCATTTGAGAAGAGGTGGTGTTGGACATTGGCACCTCATCCATGGCAGAAGAATTCCAAAAATTTCTCAAATCCAATGGCATTCACCATGTGAAGTCAACACCTTACTATCTGGCATCAAATGGGCTGGCAGAGAATACGGTACAAACATTTAATCATCAATAAAAAAAACAGATGCCCTTCCTTTATGCACAGCTAGTTTTCTATTATATAAGACCACCCCAAATATGACTGCAGGGGGTCACACCAGCCGTGTTACTGGTGCGGCATCAGTTACAAATAAAATTGGACATTATATCCCCAGATTTGGTGAGGATGGTGGAAGCGTGACTCAGGCAGGAAGAACAGAGCATTCAAAGTGGAGGATGCAGTCATGGTTAGAAGCTTTGCAGCATAGGTGACTGGTCAAATTGTGGCATAAACAGGACCAGTCTCCTACATCGTGGAGGTACAAGGCTGCAAGCGTAGGAAGCATGTGGACCACCTGAGGAGAGCAGTAATAGAAACATAGAGAATAGGTGTAGGAGTAGGCCATTCGGCCCTTTGAACCTACACCAACATTCACACAGTTTCAGTATCCCACTCCTGCTTTCTCTCCATACCCCTTGATCCCTTTATAAAGTATAAAGTTTATTTATTAGTCACGAGTAGGCTTACATTAACACTGCAATGAAGTTACTGTGAAAATCATCACACTCCAGTGCCTGTTCGAGTACACTAAGGGGCAATTTAGCATGGGTAATGCACCTAACCAGCATGTCTTTCAGACTGTGGGAGGAAACCGGAGCACCCTGCGGAGACCCGCACAGATGCAGGGAGAACATGTAGACTCCGCACAGACAGTGACCCAAGCTAAGAATCGAACTGGGTGTCTGGTGCTGTTTGGCAACAGTGCTAACCACTGTGCCACCGTGCCACCAAGCCACAAGGGCCATGTCCAGCTCCCCCTTGAACATATTTAACAAACTAGCCCCACAGCTTTCTGTGGTAGAGAATTCCACAGGTTCACAACTCTCTGAGTGAAGATGTTCTTCCCCATCTCAGTCCTTTATTCTTAGACTGTGATCCCTAGTTCTGGACTTCCCAACATTGGGAACATCCTTCCCACATTGAGTTTGTCCAGTCCGATCAAGATTTTCTAAGTTTCTATGAGATCCTCTCTCATTCTTCTGAATTCCAGTGAGTACAAGCCCAGTCAGTGCAGTCTCTCTTCATATGTCAGTCCTGCCATTCCAGGAATTAGTCTGGTGAACCTTCGCTGGACTCCCTGAATACCAAGAGGGATTAGTGGGGTAAATATGTGGGGTTACGAGGATAGGGCGGGGGTGGGACTGGATAAGATGCTCAGTTAGTGAGTCGGTGCAGACTGGATGGGCCAAATGGCTTCCTTCTGCATTGTAGCGGTTCCATGGTCCAGATGTTCTGTTTTCAGATTTATCCACAAATGAGGCAGCAGCATCGTCAGTCTTTCTGAAACTTTGAAACAAAATCCGAACAGAACAAGCCAGCAAATAAAAAAAAACACTTCAAGTAGAGCTCAGTGACTTGAACCGCAAGGATTAGAAAACCAGGGATGGATGGCAATGGCCTGAGGGCAGGAGGTTGGAAATTCCTGTGCTGGGAGATTGAAAGCAAAAGGCAGAACTAAACAAATGTTTTAATGATTGATGCAATATGGATGGCAATGTACATTAATTGGCGAAATTTTTCACCATGTTGTATGCAAAATCCACCATGATAGAAAAGGTGCCACTGATCTCCATGTTCCAGTTTAACCTCTCCCCTGACTCTTATAGCTCCTTCTCCTCATTCACGTGCTTCTCCTTTTATCACTAATCTATCTATCCAAAAGCTGAAGCCTTTGAAACCTCCGTGTGACTTCCTCACTCAAATGTTATCACTATTTTTGCACTCAATTTCATAACTCCCCATCTTCATCTGTACCTAAATATCACACAACTAGTGCCAATATCTGAAGTCATATTTAGCACAAGGGAAGATATTGGATTAGCACAAAAGAAGTTATTAGAGGCCAATCATCATAACCCCATCATATTTGCAGGAGGTCCTTAGGGCAATGTCCTCAGTCCAAATACCTTCAGCTGCTTCATTAATGATATCCCTCCACAGTAAGTTTAGAGATCACTTCAGCGTTCAACTGCATTGTAATTCTTTAGATAATGGCACATTCCATGCCCACATGCAAGAAGAACTGGAGATAATCCAGGCTGGCCTGATAAACGGTAAGTAACACTGATGCCAAGTAAGTGCCAGGCAATTACCATCTTGAACAGGAGAGTGTCCAAGCAGTTACTGTTGACATTCAATGGAATTACTGTTGCCAAATGCTCCATAATTATTTTAAAAAATTAATTTACAGGATGTGGACATCACTGGCTAGGCCAACATTTATTGCCCATCCCTAGTTGCCCTTGAGAAGGTAGTGGTGAGTTGCCTTCTTGAACCATAGCATTCCTGAGGTGTAGGTACACACACAGTGCTGTTAGGGAAGGAGTTCCAGGATTTTGATCCAGCAACAATAAAGGAATGGCAATGTGTTTCCAAGATGTGGAGATGCCGGCGTTGGACTGGGGTGAACACAGTAAGAAGTCTCACAACACCAGGTTGGACTTTAACCTGGTGTTGTGAGACTTCTTAATGTGTTTCCAAGTCAGGATAGTGAGTGACTTGGAGGAGAATTTCCATATGGTGGTGTTCCCAGGTATCTGCTATCCTTGTCTTTCTAGATGATAGCGGTCATGGGTTTGGATGGTGCTGCCTAATGCTTCTTGGTAAGTTCCTGCAGTTTATCTTGTAGATGGTACACACTGCTGCCACTGTGTGTTGGTGATGGAGGGAGTGAATATTTGTGGATGGGGTACCAATTAAGTGGGCTGCTTCATCCTGGATGGTGTCAGACTTCTTGATTAACATCCTAGGGGTTACCATTCACCAGAATTACAGCTGGACCAGCCACATCAATAGTGTGGCTAATAGAACAGTTAAGAGGCTGGCTATTCTGCAGCAAATGAAATCATCACTTAGTCTCCAGGGTCTGTCCACCACCTATAAGGTATAAGCCACAAGTATGATGGAATACTTTCCATTGTCTAAATGGGTGCAGCTGTAAAAATGAAGAAGCTCAACACCATCCAGGATAAAGCAACACACTTGATTGGCACTCCAATCAACACCTTAAACATTCACTCTCTCCACCACTGGCACACTTCGGGAGTAGCATGTACCATTTACAAGATGCACTACACAAACTCACCAAGGCTTTTTTAACAGCATCTCCTAAATCAACACCCTTCCCTACTTGGAAAAACAAAGGGAGGAGGTGCAGTTACGATCCAAGGTCACAATTCAAGAAGGTAACATTTCAACAGTTCAACGCTGGTGCCCAAGGATAAATTGCGTAGAAAAAGGACGTGTGATATGTAGGAAAAGGACGTGTGATATGTAGAAAAAGCCCAAGAGATCCAACAATATGCTGACCATCTTGACATGCAGAGCAGTTTTGAAGCCACCAGGGCTATACATAGACAAGGACAAATGGAATAAATCCCCTCTGCCCCCAGGATGGTGCCTCCCTTCTTCAGGATGAAAGTGCCACCCATTAACGCTGGAAAGAACATTTTCAACAAACCCTCAACAGTGAATCCACAGTGGCAGCTGTTACTCTCGATTCTATCTCCCTGTACCCTATGATAGAACCCGTGGGTGGAACACCATCGATGGGAGAGCTGCAACAACTAATCAAACAGACGAAAAACAGCAAAGCCTGCGGCCCCAATGGTATTCAGCTGAGGTTTTCAAACCTGCTGGGCTTTAGCTCACACCAAGACTCCCTGCATTCATCCTATGGACTTGAAAGGAAAATGAACCACCCACCCCCTCCCCTCTCACGCACACACACACACACACACACACACACACATACATATACACACACTTCAGAACTCTGTTTCGAACTCTTCTGCATTGTTATACTTCTCGCCAAAAAACTTTCTTCAAAATTAACCCTTCAGCCATTTCCCCGGTTTTCCAAGTGCAGATTATTGGGTTAGAACTTTAGCTATGGGATAATTTACAACCTGAACAATGAAAATTGCCACATCGTATTTGGCACATCAATATACTCCCTGCTTTATCCAACCTGTTTGCCACTGACTTGTTTGCAAAATCCTAACGGGTTAACAATTGCTGACCTTTAACATGCTTGTACAAAGTCCGAATTACTAGTGCCAGTGAGAAGCTGCAGAACACAAGCACTTTCATTGATTAAAAATGGAAGTGCAAGAGGGCCTGAGATTGAGACCCATGTGGCATTTGCAGTTCACTGTTTTCAGTACAAGACCATAATGTTGATGCAGGGTCCCTCTGCAACCAAATCATCAAAAAAAATCAAAGCAGTTCCGGCCATAAATGTCCAAAAAATATAAAAGCGCTGAGGCTAAATTCAAGCAGAACACAATAAATGGGCTCAGGATCCATTATGAAATCACAGAATGAAATGAAGTTTTACGGCCTCAGGTGGCTCACAATGAAACCTTGTGCCGAGTCTATCCTGAAACTCCCCTCGGTTTTCAAAACCACATTTCAATCAATAATCTGTTAGCAAAGCATCTAAAAGTGCTGACCTTTTTCCATATGATATTTTATCTGTGTAATTCACCAGTCTCCACACTGCTCAGCACATTTCTATTTATTCCGTTACCTGTCGGAAAACACTCTAAGGATTCAATTTTTCTTTATGGTTATCTCCCTCAAAATTAGACTTTTCAATCTCTCATTTTCTTTTACATTATTTTAAGGTGACTGGTTCAAGACCAGAGTAAGTGAAATCTGTTGGTCTTGCCTTGAATGTGAATGGTCCAGAAAGACTTTTTTGATGTTCCCTTCAGGCTTCTCAATCCATTATCTCTCACATTTGGCCTTTTGCTATTTTCTACTTAACACCTCTCTCTTTCCCTTCCTGCTATATTTCTAGATGGAACATTTGCCCAGCGGAAATCAATAAAAGTTTTGGCCCAATCTCCTGTATTCTTTGCTGTTAGGATGTAGTTTGGCACTTCTACTTTGCTGAAAACACATCACAATTTTCGTTGTACCCCACTCCATTCTCCTCTTCATAACTGATGTCCAATCGGAGAAGCAAACTGTTATGTTGCGCAATTTATTTATGTCGCTGGAGGCTGTCGTTGCATCTGCCCAGCTTGTTCTAACCTTCAAGTAATAGAATGGTTAACAGAAGAAATCTGGGACTTGACTATGACATTTAGATTCATATAAGGCCATAAGACATAGGAGCAGAATTAGGCCACTCGGCCCATCGAGTCTGCTCCTCCATTCAATCATGGCTGATTTTTTTTCTCATCCCCATTCTCCTGCCTTTTCCTCATAACCCCTGATCCCCTTACCAATCAAGGACTTATTTATCTCTGTCTTAAAGACACTCAATGACCTGGCCTCCACTGCCTTCTGCGGCAAAGAGTTCCACAGTTTCACCACTCTCTGGCTGAAGAAATTCCTCTTCATCTCTGTTTTAAAGGATCGTCCCTTCAGCCTGAGGTTGTGCCCGCTGGTTCTAGTTTTTCCTATTAGTGGAAACATCCTCTCCATGTCCACTCTATCCAGGCCTCGCAGTATCCTGTAAGTTTCAATAAGATCCCCCCTCATCCTTCTAAACTCCAATGAGTACAGATTCAGAGTCCTCAACCATTGCTCATACGACAAGCTCTTCATTCCAGGAATCATTCTTGTGAACCTCCCCTGGACCCTTTCCAAGGCCAGCACATCCTTTCTTAGATATGGGGTCCAAAACTGCTCACAATACTCCAAATGGGGTCTGACTGGAGCCTTATACAGCCTCAGAACTACATCCCTGCTCTTGTATTCTAGCCCCCTCGACATGAATGCTAACATTGCATTTGCCTTCCTGACTGCCGACAGAACCTGCACGTTAATATTAAGAGAATCTTGAACAATGACTCCCAAGTCCCTTTGTGTTTCTGATTCCCTAAGCATTTTCCCATTTAGAAATCCCATTTCCCACATAATCTACAGACAGTTGTGATGAACTTTGACCCAGAAGCACTACAGCAAGGAAAATTTGTAAAAGGTCTGTGGAATCTCTAATTGTTTTGAAGAATGCTTGAAAAGGACTTTCAAGAGTTTGCATCAGTTGTGAAGGGATCAATTGTAGTTTTCTTGGACAATAAGAACTACTGGTCCATCTGACTTTGCAACCCATGAAAGGAAGTAGCACTAATTTTTTACTTATTCTTCTATGGGATGTGGGTGTCTCCAGCTGGCCAGCATTTATTGCCCATCCCTAATTGCCCTTGAGGGGGCAGTTAAGAATCAACCACACTTCTGTGGGTCTGGAGTCCCATGTAGGCCAGACCAGATGAGGACAGCAGATTTCCTAAAAGACATTAGTGAACCATGACAATCAGCAATGGTTTCATGCTCATCATTAGACTTTTAATTCCAGATTTTTATTGAATGCAAATTTCACCATCTGCCATGGTAGGATTGAACCCAGATCCCCAGAGCATTTCCCTGGGTCTCTGGATTACTAGTCCAGTTACAATGCCATTACACCATTGCCTATGGATTGCATACCAACAGGAAGCAGAACTGACAGAAAGGAGCTGTGTGGTTAAAAACAAAGGAAGGCCAAAAGCATAGCTGGAGAGTGAAGGCAATTAATGCACATATGCAGACATGAAGAGAAAGCTGACAGAAACAGAAAGGGGGGCACAGAGAATTCTTGCAAGGAGATTAGAAGCCAATCACCCTCAGGAAAAGGTCAATTCTTTCTGTTGTTTGAAAAGGAGACAGGGGTTCCTGGAGGTACTGTGTGAGCTGGCTAAAAGGACTTAAAACTTGGAAAACTGTGTGAATAAATCAGAGACTCAGTTAGGTGCTTTCCTCGGATGGCCAAATAGTAAATTGGGGTGAGATTGCTTTAGGGTTGCCAACACCTCCTGGATTGTCCATTCATCTACCAGAACCCTTTGATCCCTGCTGATTATTGAAAGGATTCCCGGTAATTTTGTTTTAGCATATAGAGGCCTAGATCTTCCAGTCTCCAGATGGTTGGAGGTTTGTCATACGCTGAAAGATGTGCAAAGCACCCCTCGGAAGTCCCAATGCAAAAATTGTGGGAATTTCCTGGGAATTCCAATGGGCATTTCCCCTGTTCCCAAGGCCCTCCAAAAACATCTCCAACTCCAAGTTAAAGTCAGAGACTTCAGACAGTACTGACTTACTTAACTGGATGGTTACCCAGGAAAGTTTACACAGGAAACCCAGTATCATTCCTGGGTAATGATCCAACTGAGCTCCCCAGTAACTCACAATGATTCCTACAACTCCCCCAGACCCCTCAACTCCCCTGTCTTACTAGCCCCCATCACCTGACTATCACTTTAACAGCCCCAACACCCCTGACCCAATGGGACTAGCCCCCGATCCTACTGTGCCTTCCCCCTTCCCACCCACCACCTCTACCTGACCTGGCTTGGCTCCCCTGTGATCCAACCCAAGAATCCCCTGACCTGACATCACCTCCCGACCTACTTACCCACTTGCCCACCTGCCACCTTTCCCATCTCACCCATCTGCTCACCTCACTCATCTGCCATCCTACCCACCTGCTACCTTTGTTGTGACCAGGTGAGAAGGGGTGAACTAGTTTTTCTTTATTCAACCTTCTCGATTCATCACAACAAATGTTTAGGTTTCTTTCTCACGAGGGTATGCCTGCTCCAAATCAGAATGGATATAACTATTTAAGCTGTGAGCAATACACAGCCAATCAAACATGGTTTCCTTGAAAGAAAGAAAGAGCAGATCTATTAACTACTAAAGCTCCCCCAAAAATAATAACAACACAATGTCAAGCACTTAGCTCTCATATAATCATTCGGTACCACACATATCCACCCACACACTGGTGTCAGAAATAAAGGGCAGTCCAATTTTTAAAAAAAGTGCTAAAACAGTTACGAGTGTCATATGACTGTCTTTGAGGCACAGATTTTAAATGTTGTGATTAGTTTAAGTGAGCTGGTTTCTTTGATTCAGTCAAATGCAGAAGATGTTGCCATTATTATGAAATCTCAGTTCAGTGGTAGGTTTCTGGCACAGTTGCTTACTTGAACTGGGCAAAAAGGAGAGGGGAAAGAGGGAGAGCCATACATTGGTAGTAGATTTTTTTCTTTTAAAATATTCACAGTACCTTTTTGTCTTTTTCTGATCTTGCCCCTTCAGATATAAGCCTCGTTGGGATGTCTCGTTTTCTGGTGCAGTGGCAGGGCCTGGAAGTTAGGCCTGTCCTGGGCTATGGTGACTCCTCGTGAGATTTGGGTGATGTTTGCTTCTGGTCAGAAAAGGGGGAATCAGGGAAGAATTGGTGACTCCTCATAGCTCCTTGTCATTGCTGATGGCGAGCTGCATGTGGTGAAGGATGATGCGCATTGTCTTGTTGTCCTGGGCAGTGCCGGATTTAGACATAAGCTAAACAAGCTACAGCTTAGGGCCTCACAATCCGCAGGGGCCTCACAAAATTTCAGAAGGTTTACAATGAAGAGAACATTTAAGAGCAGATACCAGAAAAGGAAAAGAAAGCACCAGCTTGAAGAGCAATTCAAAAAATTACCAAAATTACCAAAATCTATGAGAGAGATCAAGCCAGCCAAATGATAAATATGTAATCAGTAAATGCATTCATTTGAAAATAATTTGTATTTTTCACTTTAAATACCTTGCTATTAAATAATTAAAAGGCATAATTATGCTTTCAATTTTCTTGTGGCGACCCAAGGTCCTGTTTTGGTACGCACCTTTGTGAGACCTTTTGGTGTAACTTTTTAACAAGGGGCCTCCAAGTTTTATATAGCTTAGGGCCTCACCAAGTCTAAATGCGGCACTGATCCTGGGTCATGTTGCCCACCAGCTCTTGGCACTCAGGTACTCAAAATTCGCAGATGACACTAAGATAAGTGGCCACTAAGATGAGTGGCAGAACAAAGTGTGCAGAGGACGCTGAAAGTCTGCAAAGGGATATAGATAGTCTAAGTGAGTGGGCGACGGTCTGGCAGATGGAGTACAATGTTGGTAAATGTGAAGTCATCCATTTTGGTAGGAATAACAGCAAAATGGACTATTATTTAAATGGTAAAAAATTGCAGCATGCTGCTGTGCAGAGGGACCTGGGTGTCCTTGTGAAGGAATCTCAAGGAGTTGACTTGCAGGTGCAGCAGGTAATTAAGAAGGCAAATGGAATTTTGTCCTTCATTGCTAGAGGGATGGAGTTTAAAAACAGCAAGGTTATGTTGAAGCTGTATAACCTTGAGGCCACACCTGGAGTACTGTGTAAAGTTTTGGTCTCCTTACTTGAGAAAGGATATACTGGCACTGGAGGGGGTACAGAGGAGATTCACTAGGTTGATTCTGGAGTTGAGACGGTTGGCTTATGAGGAGAGACTGAGCAAACTGGGGTTATACTCATTGGAATTCAGAAGAATGAGGGGAGATCTTAAATAAACATATAAGGTTATGAAGGGAATAGGTAAGATAGAAGCAGGGAAGTTGTTTCCACTGCCGGGTGAAACTAGAACTAGGGGGCATAGCCTCAAAATAAGGGGAAGCAGATTTAGGACTGAGTTGAGGAGGAACTTCTTCACACAAAGGGTTGTGAACCTGTAGAATTCCCTGCCTGGTGAAGCAGTTGAGGCTACCTCATTGAATGTTGTTAAGGCAAGGATAAATAAATTTTTGAACAGTAAAGGAATTAAGAGTTATGGTGAGCGGGCGGGTAAGTGGTGTTGAGTCCACAAAAATATTAGCCATGATCTTATTGAATGGCGGAGCAGGCTCGAGGGGCCAGATGGCCTACTCCTGCTCCTAGCTCTTATGTTCTTATTAGTGAGCCTGGTGCTGAAGTCTCTGGGCCTGCTAGCCTCGCCATCCCGCCAGGAGTATTTCACTCCAGCGGGGTTTACTATAGCTCCCCACTTGCAGGGAGCTGGTGGCCCGACCCTGCAGGAGTGAAGGGGGGCAATCGAGCCCCAGATGGCCGGGAGCTGGAAGTGCCCCCTGGGGATTGCCACCTTGGCAGTGCCAGCCTGGGCCCCCTCATACTGCCCAAGGGGAAAAGTACCAATGCTCAGGAGGCATATTGTAACTGCACGCCAGGCATGGGGCAATGCCAAGGGGGTGGGGACTAATGGGGGGCAGGGCCTCGGGGGGGTGATCTGTGGGGTTGGGGGGTCCCACTGCCACTCTGCATGGTTATGGGGCTGGCCAGTGATCGAGGTGGCCATAAATCGGGAGGCTGGCAGACAGGGGCCACTGTGCTTGGGCCGATCTGGGCACTGACAGATCAGTGCATGCGCAGTGGCCTGCTCAGCGCTATGCTGCCAGTCTCTCCAGTGGAAATAGGCCCCGCCCACTGATTTCTGGAGTGATTCACACTAGTGCACTCTGCAGTAACATCTTTCTGCATTAGTTGAACACTAGTGATGTCACTTGAATGCTTCTGACCACTTTAAAAGTATAATGTCCCACGTTAGGGGTGTGTTTTTTTTGTACAAAAAGAAAAGACTTGGTTTACACACACAGATTCAAACTAACACACAACAGACTTAATTGGAAGAGATGTTCTCTGCACTGCACAGAATACCAAACTGAAAGTAAAACAGGAGCCTGCGGCAATGCCCCAATGACATCAGCATCAGATCATGTGATCAGCTCTCAAAGTAACCTGCAACCCCTTTAAATATATAACTAAAAGTGAATAAATGTTCACAGTTGATGTGATTTGAACACTGTCATTTTATTTCAAATCCCACTTGATGGCTTTTTGTTGTCAAATGATACGTGAAAGATTGCTTTGGAATGCAGATCATCAACGGCCACCATTGCGTGCACAATGTACCCATGAAACGTGAAGGTGAAAGCTGTTGTTGGATACGACTCCTAACCCAGACTGAGCGAATAAAGTACAGCATATTGTAGAACAATGTAGCTTCATAGGGTCATATTTGTGCAGGGAGTGATGAGAATATTTGTGGTTGCATAAGATGTATCCTGTGTCAAGCAGTTCGAATTAAGTTTACCATTTTATTTGAAGTATCATTTGCCTGTTGATTGGTGTTTAATTTCTGTTGATTCAGGTTCACGTTGGAGTAAACATTGCGAAAAAGTGAAATCTTTGGTAATTTGTTCATTTAGTAAATTTGGTTACTTCGGTTTATGGTTTCCTCAAGGATGCTGTAACACAGTTCATGTATACAGTTAACACAACCGAACAGTGAATAAAATCAAATTGAACTCCAGTAGGTTTTACCTCAGGGAATTGAACATGTTACAACTTTGGCTTTCAGCTCCCAGGTGGAGATTAATGTATTTTAGGAGAGATTTCAGACTCAAGTGAAAATGCTTGAAAGAACATCTTAAGCTAACAATTCAGGCAATAATATTACAGTCATACTTCAGACTTCAGAATGTGGGACAGATCTAAAAAAAAGTTATAAAAACTTATCCTGAAGTGTCAAGATGTTCTGACAGTCTTCTCATGCTTCCTAGTTTCTTAAAGTGCATGACTCTGCAGCAAACAAGTCCAATTATTGAATGTGACTCACTGGCCTTCACCAATGTTCAGAGTAAAGCAACAGCAGTCAAACACGATGGGTCGGAAATAATGGAATGAGCAAAAGACATTTTATCCAACAAGTGTGTTCCTTCTACTGGCCAAGTACAATCTAACAAACAATAGTTTCTAAACCCATGTTTAAATTCCTGGAATACTCATGACAGGCTTAGCCTGATGGCATGGTGATAACCGCACAGCCTAATCTGCTGTTGAGACATTTGGATTAGTAAGGTTTTGGGTTCAATCCTTTTATTATTACTGGGTTGCCTGTTGGAATGTTTATCTTTGTCCCAACATTTTAAAATGTAAAATAAAGGACATGTAATTCTACACAACACTTGTCAGACATAATTTTGAAAACACTCTTCCATTTTGGACACCCTAGCCACGGAATACAAATACCATGGAAACCAGTAATGGTTCACCCTACTGGAGATTAAGGAATTAAGTTACATTGGCAATTGTGTATATTTCTTGCACATGATAAGGAGGTTAATTGAGATCTTTAAGATAATGAAGATATTTGACAAGACAGGAGAATTTAAACAATAGTAAGGGACATGGACTCCACAGTTTATTCAAAATGGCAACAGGAACATGGATCTGAAAATCCCACCTCCATTTCCAATAGATCCAATTTTGCCAGTAGACTCAAACATGGAGATGATCTGAACTCAGCAGGACTACCCCTTTAAACTTTGAATAAAACTGTCTTGGAGTTAAAAAATAAAATCTATGCTTGCTGTTTCAACTGATGATGGCTGACATAACCTTATAACAGTCATTTTACTGTTGTATTATTACTACTTGACTGCCTTAACAACCTATCGTTATCGCAGTTTGATTGACAGCTCCAAGAGGTTATTAAAGGATTAGCAGTTTTTGATATGTGTCTGGGGGTGGTGGGCCTGACTCCAGCATGCAGCTAGCCCCCTTGGAAAGTAGATCCTGCATGTGGGGCAGCTTTTCCTGAAGTGAGTGCGCTGAGTTGGAAAATTTCCTGACACTGCGCACTCGGGCCCAGAAAATCCAGGCCACGATCTTAGAATTCAATCTAACCAAGTTAACAATGAATTCAGAGAAAAAATACATATTTGCACAAAGGGTTGCAAAACCGTGGAATACTTTGTCTCAAAAGTTAAATATGTAGAGAACTGAGATGTTTAAAAGTGAGATGCTTAACTGAGAAAAAAGGGTTTTACAGAACACAAAGTAAAGACGGGATTGGGATTAAAAGAGAGTTTGACATTGCTAAAATAAACAAGATGTAACAGGTTGGATGGAGTAAAAGATCTATTCTTATCTCTGCTGCAAAACTGTTGGGCACAAAGCAATTGGCTTCAGCAACTTTGGACTTGGGAAACAAAAAGGGTCAGGCAACAGGGCTCACTCCTGGTGACTAAACAATGAGCATAACTGGAAATTATGCATGTATGAGAAAAAAAGACTTGACTGTGATCCCTCCCATAATTGAAAATCCCACTGACATCTTTGTTCACACATCTGAAAAATGGCTAATGGACAAGTTATTGGATGGCATCCAGCTATGGCATTGGATACCATCAGCAACATTCAGTCATTTTTCATCAAAGTCGTTTTGAATCCAAATTTATTACAACTTATCTTTTTTTCTACTGTAACCTTACTTTCTCTAATTTTTCGTTTGCCCCCAACACCACTCGTTTTAGCCAAGATAGCTGGAGGAGAACTTGAGAGGTTCTCAGCTCTGAAAGTTCATCTTCAAGCATACAGTATTTGGATATCTGTTTTATTGTTTTCTTTCCTCTTTCGTGCTTTTGAACTGATCCAGGAATAAGCTTTGAACTGTGTGTCCACACCAATTTGCAGTTTAGTTCATCAAAATATTGGGAAACAATACGTTCTGTAGCAGGATATCAGACCGTGGTAAACAACAGAACAAACAGGGCATCCCCTTAACCAATGTGCTTTATGGATTGGGAAATAAACATGGGAAGGACTGGAAAGGAAGGTGAATTAAAGGGGCTAAATTCAATGTCAAATGAGGTAGAGAAAGAAAAGAGAAAAAAAAGACAAAAGAAAATTGAGCAAATAAAATGAAAATTTGAACTGATACTTTTAAGATATTTCCAAAATATTCAAACCTGAAGGAACAAGAGTCTGGCTTCACAGGACAATCATAAGACTAAGTAGGACACTGATATACATAAAGAGATATTAGATTGGATAACCAATGGTGGAGGAATTACAAACGTGAATCCATCAGAAACCAGAATTAGAGGCCAGAATAGGAGGGTTGTGCACAAGAGGTGGTTACAGAGATTGGCAGCAGAATAGCCATGGAGGAATTTGAAAACAAAGGAGAGAATTTTAAAATCTATCTGTTGCTTGACAAGAAGCCAATGTAGATTAGTGTGCACAGGGAACAGGGTTTCCTGTGTATTAAGACATGGGTGAGGTTTTAGTGATCTCAAGTTTACGGAAAGCAGAATGTGGGAGATTAGCCAGGAGTGCCTTGAGATAGTCAAATCCAAAGGGTTTTAACAACAGATGCGAAGAGACAGGGTTGAAACTGGTGAATGTTGCTGAGGTGGAAATAAGTGATCTTAGTGATGACACAAATATAAGGTTGTTGGAGGGAATGGACAAACTGAGTCTTCGGAGACTGTATAGAGCTTCAACAAAACTGGCTTTATTCAACATGCATGAGGGAAAGCAGTACTCGGAGCTGTAATTCCAGCTTGTTTCTGAGCTACTCTGCTAATCATAGGTTCTTGCACATTCGTATAATTTTTTGCGTTACAAAGTGCTACATTTCGATTAGGTCATCATATTGTTACTTTAGATTTGTTAAAAGTTCTGTTTTAATCACATTATGTTGATCCATTGTCCTGTGTGCTTTATCTTTAATCGTTTTCTGAACATATCCTGTCTACCTGTTTGCAATATCAAAGCACTGTAGTTATAAAGCACTGTGGTATCAATTCTCTTATTGTTGCTGTAACCTCGGAAAGATCTCACCTGGCATGTGACCGTTTAGTGCTGTCTGGGATGTAGCTATTTGTAATTTGTTGTGTGTCTGCCTGCAATGAGTGTGGATAATCTGGCTGTCTGTTTAACCCTTTCCATTCTTTCCTCTCCTGCTGCAGCCCATGCTCCCTGGGTTGCCCTACAAAAAGGGGTTCAAAGCTCAACTTTGGGGTCAAATGTGACATCAAGGTTGTATTAATTAACAATTTCGTATTGTTGAAAGTGTATTTGCATTATTAGTTACTGACCCTAAATATCTGTGGCAAGGTTAGTTTGCTTCCATCATTACAATTTCAAGACATTCAATGCATGCCACTGCTGAGGCATAATAACATAGGAAATATAAGCAGGAGTAGGCCTTTCGGCCTGACAGTACTACTCTGCAATTCGTACAGATCATGCTGATTATCTACCTCAATGCCATTTTTCGTTACTGTCCTAGCATCCCTCTATGTCATTCGTATCTAGAAATCTATCAACTTATGTTTTGAACATACTCAATGGTTGAGCTTCAACAGCCCTCTGGGGTAGAGAATTCCATGATGTGGAGATGCCAGCGTTGGACTGGGGTAAACACAGTAAGAAGTTTAACAACACCAGGTTAATGTCCAACAGGTTTATTTGGTAGCAAAAGCCACACAAGCTTTCGGAGCTTTTGCAGCTGCAAAAGCTCCGAAAGCTTGTGTGGCTTTTGCTACCAAATAAACCTGTTGGACATTAACCTGGTGTTGTTAAACTTCTTACTGTAGAGAATTCCAAACATTCACTGCCCTGTAAGTGAATAAATTCCTCCTAATCTCCATTTTAAATGGCTTGCCCTCTAATCTGAAACTGTCCAATTCTTGACTCACCAGCCAGGGGAAATATCCTATCTATATATACCCTGTCAAGCCCTGTCAGTTTTTTCTAAATTTTTTATGAGTTCACCTCTCATTCTTCAAAACACAAGGGAATACAGCCCAGTCACCTCAATCTCACCTCATAAAACAATCCTGCCATCCCAGGGATTAGTTTGGTGCATCTCACTCCCTCTCTGGCAAGTATTTCCTTCCTTAGGTAAGGGGACTCACTGCACACAATGCTCCAGGTGTGATCTCACCAAGGCTCTTTATAATTGCACCAAGACATCTTTACTCCTGTACTCAAATCCTTTTGTCATAAAGGTCAACATACCATTTGGCTTCCTAAATGGCAGACAGTGACATGCCATCTTTGCTAAATCAATGATGGAATGACGCAACTTTTGGAAAAACCAGTAAGGGGTAATATGTATTGAACCAGGTCACTGTTAGACCAACTGTGGGACTAATGGTCCTCCCTATTATTTATGTGTAAATGATACAACAAAGGGCAGATGTGCAGATAAATGTCAATATCCAAAAGCTGGTTTCCAGGGTGACAAACATTCCATAAATGCTTTGTTTAAATGAGTACAGCCATCAGGAAAGATTGAACAGGTTTGGGCTCGTTTCTCTGCAAGTGCCCAGATAGAAGTTCTTTAAATTATCAATGGGCTCAATAGACTGGGTGTAAACTTTTCAATTTGCGAAGGGGCCCATAACTAGGGATAATTAAAAAAAGATAGCCAACAATTAATTTCATAAGGAATTCAGAAGAAACTTTCGCCAACGTGTAATGCTTTCCCTTAAAGTGAGTCTAGTGTCATGGAGGTACTTAATTGGGATCGAGGATGTGGGGAGGGGACTCTGCCATCTTTTAGCCTTTGCTCCAATTAAGTCATGGGCAGGAAGATTTATACACTGCCTTCCCGCCCCAATGTCATTGAGGGCCTTAAGTGGGCAATCAATGTCTACTTAAGGGGATCATCACTAGGCTGCTGGTATTCAACCAGTCTCTTAGGGGGCAGTCACCACTGCTGGATTTGCTTGTGGGCTGCTGGGGAGGGGTGTCCCTCAGGCTCAAAATTGGTATGGGAGGAGCCCACTTAGCGCCAGCCCTTTGCTCTTCCTTCTGAATTCCCTTGCCCTCCCCTTGCCAGTGACTTCCTCCCCCCACCTCTATTCCATCCTTACTTACCTTTGACCTGGATCCCGCGGCAAGCTTGGGTTGCTGGTAGGTGCATTGTTGGCAACTACCTTTGCTCCCGGACGTGCTGCTCACAATTGAGAAATGCTGGCCTTTAACTGGCTGGGAGCTATTGGCGGGTGGGAGCCTGCGATCCGAGGAAGGCTCGCAGCTGGCTACTTAAAGAGGCTCTTAACATATCGAGCCAAGGAGGCAACTCGGTGCTGTTGCCAGCTCTCCAGCCAACAGAGGAGATTCCTAATGTCAGAATTAAATTTCGCCCTTTGTTACCAAGAGTGGTGAAAATCTGGAACATGCTATCACATGGAGGTGGTTAAGGCAATAGCTGAGGTGCTACGTTAGAATAAGGGAGAAAGGGTCTGTTGATAGAGTAAATAGAATCGGAGGAGGCATGTGTGAAGCTGGCATAGAGTTTGGGCTGTACTATACTATTTCCATCATTTATCTAGATTTTAAAGTGTGAATTTTGGCAGTGAGTTTCAGTGGACTGTTCAGCAGCAAAATACAGCAGAATCAAACTCAAACATGCCCCTTCAACAGGCATTTACTTCAATATGATTCACATCATCACACTGGTCCATTTTCTTCTCAAGGCTTTTGCAGTGCCATCTTCAGCAGAGGTCAGCTAACTCAGCGCAGATATCGAAGAAAGCAAATCTGGAACTTTCTTTTGTGTAAACCATTCAGCTACTCACTGTCTAAGCCCAGGGTCTTTGGCTTGTCCAAACTTGCAAACAAATCCAACCATTTTTAAATAAACTAAACAAACGATAATGTGCAAAGAAAAAAGGTTGTGCATTATTTAAGATTTTCAACAGAGACGAGCTAATATTTAATAGATCTAGCCATCTTGTCAAAGCTTCTCGGGAAATAACTTGCATGAGATCCTTTAAGCTGTGATTAAGAACCAGCTTTACTTTAAACACTAGAGGTAGCAGTTAAACCTCATGACAAATTTCCTTTTGGTCAATTTACCCATTAAAACCATTCCAAATGTTGTGAAGTTGCAAAGCTTCTCCCTTTAAAAATCCTTCCCAGTATAGTTGTCAGCAGGATGGAGCAGGCCTGTTTGCGAGGTGAAGGCAGCCTGGATCTGTGAATGTGTGTGTGTAGCATGTCTGGGCAATAATTCTATCATTTTACATATGCTTATCTCTCGGTCTGTTGTGCAGCATACACATAACCCCTTTTTGTTTATGCATCCATGGTAACAGTGTCTCCTGAAGTTCTGCTGTTGAAAATAATTGTGACTAATTTTAACATGCTCTTCTTTTCCCTCGGTTAATTCTTGTTTGTTCTTCCAAAAAGATTGTTTTTGCTTGGTGCAGCGAACGCCCCGGCCACCACCTTTCAGGTACAAGAACGGAGATGGGAGCTGGATTATAAAAACTGATGCATTAGCAGCAAATTTATTTATCCAGCATGCTTCAGTGATTGTGCTATTTCAAATGAATGCTGTTACTTGTCAGATGCAGGAATTCATCAAGCCACTTTCTCTGCTCTTATCCTAAGTGGCAGCTTTTCAAGCATCAATTCAGCACAATAAACCGGGAGAGAAAAAGGATATTACAAATAATCATATTTCTTTGTGTCCGTTTCGATTCAAAGTGCTGATGCTGAGACTTCCTCTTTAAGCCTGATCAGAGATTGAACCCTCCCTGGACCATAAAAGCCTCAGTCACCGCAGCTCCTGGGGAACGAAGCCTGAGCCAAAATGAGACTAACAACTTCTGAAAGCTTAGTGAAGTGTGCATGATGTGAGACAAACTGATTGTGAAAGCTGCAAAGGAAAGGCAAAGCCACTAAATCCAAAATGGCAACTCTTATGGTTCACGATTAGCACATGAAATGACTGAAAAACAATTCTAATTTTAAACAGGGCAACCTGAACCACTTCAATGACTGCATGATATCTGGGAGACCATATAGTGGTAAGTGAACTTTGGGCTTCCTTCGAGCCGGAATTGAACCAGCGACCTAAGGATCTACAGTCCTCGGTTCTACCAGCTGAGCTATCAAAGGGGAGCATATAGTGGTAAGTGGCAAACCTGCACCACTATAAAATACAAAATTTAATTTGATGACCATAAAGTGTTGTGCTCACTACTTCAACTACATGCCCCTTTCAAGATATGGTTGCCCAAGCTTTACATTTATTGCCCACCTGGCAGGGTTGAAACCATGATCAGGCAGGGGATGAGGCTATCCCATTGCACTTGGGGTGCGCTGACACCTGCAATTGTGGTTTGCCTAAGCTAGGGTATAGGATCAAGGTAGCTAATGAGGTTGAACGAGGCTTTCTCTGATGCAAATTTTTAAAGCCATCTCGGTCTTTTGCCTAAGGTGAAGTGTTAGCAGAAGCCCGGGAGAGGGTGCAATGCCTCATCTTATCAAGCTTGGATCTTGTTTGATCGAGCCCAAGATGGAATGCAATATCCTTCTCTTGCCAGCTTGGAGGTTTGTCCCTCATGTGGGGACAATGATTGGGCTTAAGTTGAATTGGCTTTTTTGATTGAAGATAAAGTACCGAAAGGAACCAAAAAATGGATGATTGAAAACTGAACATACATCAGTGAAATATTGAAAACTGAGCACCAAGTAACAACTGAAATTTCATATGGCAGATGCAATGGCCCAGTCTGGAATGTATATATGCAGAATCCAGTTTGATTCAGAGTAGGGCTGGCTGAACTGCTGTCAGTGCTTGTGATAAATAACTTGAACACCATTAGGTTATAATCTTATCCTATCATGTCATAACCAACAGCTATGTTATAAATAGAGAGAATATTTTCTGTACCATTTAAAAAAATACATCTAAAAAAGGTATGGAACTTCAAGCAATTATGCATAACAAAATAACTACTCTTGCAATCTGATGTCATCATTAAGTTCTTCATCACAATTCAAAGATTCCATTCAACACTAAAATACAAATTCAATGATCCTTTGTCATGTGGAAGTAAAAGAAACGCCATCCAGAATATGGGCCAGAACAGTAAATAAAATAATTGTATGAATTTATGCCACTATACTGAAAACCACATACCATTTAATGAGCAAACTATTACTTGCATTTCTTTAGCAACATATATCATCACATATTTAAATATCTCCAAGTCCTTCACACAATGAATTGTTTTTCCTGTGTAATCAATAAGTGCATCTCAAGAGTCACATGCCAAGCGTAATTGAAACAAAGGAATAGGGGCAGGCCATTCAGCCTCTCAAACCTGTTCCACCATCAGTGAGATCATAACTGATCAGTATCTCAACTCCATCCACATGGAATAGTTTTATATCCTTTTATAGCCCTAATAGAACATAGAACAGTACAGCACAGAACAGGCCCTTCGGCCCACGATGTTGTGCCGAGCTTTGTCTGAAACCCAGATCAAGCTATTTCCTCCCTATCATCCCAAAGTACTCCATGTGCCTATCCAATAGCTTCTTAAATGTTCCTAAAGTTTCTGACTCCACTATCCCTGCAGGCAGTCCATTCCACACCCCAACCACTCTCTGAGTAAAAAACCTACCTCGGACATCCTTCCTATATCTCCCACCATGAACCCTATAGTTATGCCCCCTAGTTACCGCTCCATTCACCCGAGGAAATAGTCTTTGAACGTTCACTCTATCTATCCACCTCATCATCTTATAAGCCTCTATCAAGTCTCCTCTCAACCTCCTCTGCTCCAAAGAGAAAAGCCCAAGTTCCCTCAACCTTTCCTCATAAGACCTACCCTCCAAACCAGGCAGCATCCTGGTAAATCTCCTTTGCACTCTTTCCAGTGTCTCCACATCCTTCTTGTAGTGAGGTGACCAGAACTGCACACAATATTCCAAATGTGGTCTCACCAAGGTCCTGTACAGTTGCAGCATAACCCCACGACTCTTAAACTCAAACCCCCTGTTAATGAATGCCAACACACTATAGGCCTTCTTCACGGCTCTATCCACTTGAGTGTTTAGAAATAATCTATCAATCGAAGGTTTACAATTATTAGTTGAGCTAGCATCTATTTTCTTTTGTGTGCAGGAGCTCCACATTTCTACCAGCCTTTTGTGTGAAAAAGTGTTGCCTAACTCAATGGTCTGGTCTGATTATAAAGTAATTTCATCTTGTCCTAAATTCTGCTATTTGCCCTCCAAATTCTTTTTGAAAACTCCAAACCTCAATCAACTTCTCAAACTTCAGATTATGATTTGCAGGAGTCACTTCAGTTGGCTAATTGCCAGTGATATCCCCATTATCAAAATTAATTATATAAAACTTGCTTGTCTTTACAGAATCATATCCTGCCAACAGATTTAAAGATAAGGAGGACTTGCTAATTTCAGTGGGTGGTCTGTCTACTGTTTACTCGTCCACCTCTGCCCCCACTGCAAATATATCAACAGAGGAGATGGCCTGGGAGGCATGTCTGATAGTGGGCCAATTGAGACCCTTAAGATGGCAATGAAAGCCCACTTAAGGACCTCATTCCATTACTCCAGTAGGAGAGGCCCAAGCCAAGTACCCAGATCTGCAGGTTTCCCTCCATAGGCTGGTGGTGGGCAGGTGGGTCCCTCCTTAATGGGTTCCAGGGCCCGCTGGACTACTGCTCCACTCCTTCCAAGATGTTACCCTTCCCCCGCAGCCTCTGAAACCTCAAAACCCTTCCCCTCCTTACCGGCACCTGCAGGTTGTGAGACCCCAAACAAATACCCAAATGTTGATCACACGTGGCATGCCTCTGCCCTGAGGAGCTGGAAGCCAGCAGCCCTCTGAGGCAAGTTATCCTGATCCAGAAGAATGGAAGTACCGCCTCAAATCTATCAACAGCCACCTGACCATTAAATGGCAACAAAGGTGTTCCCCTCAGCAGGCTTCAACCTTTTAGGCAGGGGCAGAGGGAAATCAGGCACCATTAAGGTCCATCTGATAAGACTATTCCCTAGTACTGGCATCACAATAACCTCTCAAACCCTCAATGGTATTTCAGCCCAAGTTTTAAACTTGCATGTAGTGTGATACTGAAGTGCATGTACTATAAAAAGTAATTAAAACAGGGAATGAATCAATGATTGGAATTAATCTCAGAATAAGATTGTCTAATCTCACCTCGTGAAAAAGAACACACTAGTTTCTGGGAAAATTGCAGGATGACACCTTTTTTCACAAAATAGATATTTTTAAGTTTTCTTTTAAATTCCTTATTTGTTGCTGATACTATGATTGTTGAATGCATTGTTAACGAATGTGGAAATACCCATTGGAAATCAGCATTTAAACAATGATCTGTTCATAAATGACAAACGTAAGAAAACAATTTTTGGGGCAAATACTTTTATTTCAAATTTATTAGCACTTTACATTTTGTCGAACTACTGTGTGTGCTGTGGTGTGTTAAAGAAACTAGTTAGCCTCTTTGGCATAGTTAGTCACTTTTGCTTTACAGCTGATAGATTGTGTACCGTCAGGGGATTTTTACAAAAAGGGGAAAGTAAGATCTGGCAATCTCAAACATTTATGTCAGATCTATGGACTGACATCCGCAGGCAATGTTGATGACAAGCCAGATAATTTACACAGATTTATTTTAACATAGAAAAAAATGTAGCAATACAATAACAGGCATCCATTTTATGCTGCACAAGATGGTAAATCTCAAGCTGCTAAAAAATAAAGTTAAAATGACAAGTCACAACACTAGAAAGTTATAACAGCAGTATCAATAAAAACTTTTTTTTTCCCGCTTATACACACAGTCTACGCACAAGCAACAATTACTTGATTAAGCTTTAGTGAAGTACTGATGTACTCAACTGGCATTTGATCAGTTGATAAGTCAAAAGAAATTTAGATCTGTTTATTTCTTACTCTTCAGCTCAGGGTCTGTACTCCGATTGTGCTCACTCAAGGTTACGTTATCCTTGTGTCTGATCGTAAAGTAGTTGTCTCAGGAAGTTTGTGCACATAAAGTGATGGACGCAAATGCACACCAGAGCTGATGATCTGAAACTCACAGTAGCAAATTGAAATGCAGTAAAGATTTGTTTCTGTGTCATTTCGTACAGATGTATTAACATTTCATTTCTATTAACAGCTATAGATCTTGCAATCAATGCTTTACACAATTTCATGCTGATCTAACTTTAGAAGCAATTATTAAATTATTAGTCTCTGCAGAACAGTACAAAGACAATATTTTAAATTATTAATTATTACACTGCAGCATGCCTTAGCACCACTCCCTTTTCATTGAAATGGAATGCACACTGGGTGAAATCTCAGTTCCATCTGGTCTGATGAGGCAGCATGGTGGCACAGTGGTTAGCACTGTTGCCTTACAACGCCAAGGACCTGGGTTCGATTCTGGGCCTCGTGTTTGCGTGGGTTTCCTCCAGGTGCTCCAGTTTCCTCCCTCAGTCTGAAAGATGTGCTGCTTAGGTGCATTGACCATGCCAAATTCTCCCTTAGTGTATTCAAACAGGTGCTGGAGTGTGGCGACTTGGGGATTTTCACAGTAACTTCATTGCAATGTTGATGTAAGCACTGCAATGTAGTGACTGTGAAAATCCTCTAGTTGTCACACCTGTTCAGGTACACTGAAGGAGAATTTAGCATGGCCAATGCATCTAACCAGCACATCTTTGGACTGTGGGAGGAAACCCACGCAGACACAGGGAGAACATGCAGACTCCGCACAGGCAGTGACCCAAGCCGGGAATTGAACCTGGGTTCCTGGTGCTGTGAGGCAGCAGTGCTAACCATTGTGCTGCCTGGAACAGATGGCACTGTACCAAATGGTCTGTTGCATTCACCTGTACTTTTAATCCTTTCAATTAAGGTATGACTTATGAATGTCCCGGTTTCACAATCTCAGCGTTGTAAACTGAGTATGTTGAATCAAATTTAGCACTATTTGGAGAACAGAAAATGGATGGGGTGATGTTTATCACATGAATTGTGTAAATTTCCTGAAAATTGCACAAAAGTCCTGCATGATACAAACTTGAAAGTACGATGCCTATAGCAGAATCATGAACAGGAGAAGGCTATTCAACCCCTTGAATCTATTCTGCTATTTCATTAGGTCACACATCACCTGTATCCATTTACTTGCCTTTGTTCCATAACATTTAATACCCATGTCTTATCTAAGTCTGTCCATCACAGTTTTGGAATTCTCAATCAACCTAGCCTCAACTGCTTTTTCTGGGTGTGGGGAGCGGGGGCGGGGGGGGAGCGGAGTGGGGGTGGGGGGGGGTGCAGAGTTCCAGATTTCCACTACCTTTCATGAATATCTGTTTTCTGATCCCTAAATGGCGAAATTCTAATTTAAGGATTTCTCCTTGTTCTGGACTCTGCCCCCAAATGAAATACTTTCCCTCTATCTACCCTATTAAATCATTTAATCATCTTAAAACATCTTAATTGGCTCACCCCTTAATCTTCTATATTGGAAGAAATACAAATCTTGTCCTTGCACCAGTTCTCCTAATTTAACCCTTTTAGCCTTGGTATCATTCTTACAAATTTGTTTGTCCAAGACCAATATATCCTTCATGAGGTGCAGTGTCCAGAACTGAACTCGGTATTTCAGATGGATCTAAACAGAGCTTTACACAAAGCTAACGGGTGGGATTTTCTGGTCATGCCCACCCCAAATGCTCACCCGAGGTCAACGGATCTTTAAACGGTCTGTCAAATTTTCCGCCCCCCCCCCCGTGACAGTTCCCCAGCAGGATCCGAAAATATACCCCGACGTAATTTTCACCTCAATGTATTCCAGCCCCCTTGACACAAAGGCTAATATTCCATTAGCTTTTTCTCGTGATGGAATAATTTACAGCATAGAAGGAGGCCATTCGGCCCACTGGGTCTATATCAGCTCTCTGTAGATTAATCCAGTCAGTACACTTCCCTACTTTATACATGTAGCCCTAAAAATGCTGATCCAATTTCCTTTCTAAATCATTGATTGTCTCCCCTTCCATCACCTTTGTAGGCACCAATTTCTCGGACATTACCACTTGCTATTTAAAAAAAAGTACTTCACAAGCCCTGTGCACCTCTTGCCTAAAACCTGAAATCTGTGTCTCCTCATTCTTGTATCTCCAGCTAATGGAAACAGTATTTCCTCGTCAAACATATCCAAACCTATCATAGTGTTGTACGCCTCTATCAAATCTGCCCTCAATTTACTTTGATCAAAGGAGAATAACTCTAGCTTCTCCAACCAAACCTTTCAACAAAAATGCCCCCATCACCAGACCCATTCTGGTAAACATTCCCTGAAGTTTCTCTTGCATCCTCACTTCCTTCCTAAAGTGTGGTGACCAGAACTGATTGCAATACTCGAGTTATGGCCTAACTATTTTATAAGGTTCAGCATAACTTCTCTGCTTTTGTACTCAGTGGGCCCGATTTTATGATCAAGTTGTGCCAGTTTTCCGGCGTGAAAACTTGGTAAAGTTGGGCATGAGGTGAGTAATGTGAACCGTGCCCGCCTCCGCGCCGGTTCCCCCTTTACCAAGGCCCAAAAATGGCCGCAATCGGGACCACGCCCAAAACAGGAGGGACAGCCATTTAAATGCACTTGCATGCATTTCAACTGACTTAATGGGCTGCACGCCCAACTTTACTGGCACTTCCCCCTTTACCACTGCGTTTGCCAATCTGGAATCAGCACGAAACAGGCATGCTCCATTTAACTCTGATTCGGGCACTCCATCAATGATGATTAGTGAGGAGATAAGTACCCAGCGTCCAACGACTCTCTGCTGCTTACAGGGGTCCTTTCGTTGTGCCCATTTTCTTTCTTGGGTCAGTGGGAGCTTTGCGAGTCTATGGGGGAGGGGGGGGGGCTTTTGCTCATCAGGGTGCCCGATTTGCAGCATGGACCCAGGTCACAACACTGTGTCCTAGTGCACTCAGCACTCTGCCAGCTGAAGGATGTGCACAAAGCCCTTGCAAATTGCACTGCTGCAGCCTCTGAACTTTTCAAGAGTTGTGATTTGGGAAGCATGTGAATAGGGGAATGTTGGCGGTGGGGGGGGGGGGGGGGGGGGGGGGGCGGTCTGTGATTCTGGGGAACATGTGGGCAGGGGAATGGGCAGTATGGACAAAGACTGTTGATGGACTAGGGGCAAGCAGCGTTCTTTAACCTCTACATGTGTTCCTCTCCATCTCCAACCAACCCCCACTTCAGAGTGACGAGATGGCTTTTGTGATGCAACCAGTCGATCTTGCTGTTCTTTTGGTTGCTGCTGGAGCTGAAGAGGAGGAGCTAGAGGAAAAATTGCGGGCACAGGAGGCCCAGGCCTTACCACTTGCAGGAGTAGAGGGAGCCGACCACCAGAGGCAGGAGGTGTCCACCATTCGCCCAGAGGGAAGGAGAAGGAGGGAGCAGAGATCCCGGCAGTTCTGTGCATGAGTGTCATTTGAACAGATGTTGGACACCGTGTGCAGCTGATGCCTCCGCCTCCAAAAGGAGACAGAGCAACACCTGTGCATCCTGTAGCAGGACCTGGAACCTCGGAGCGGGGGGGGGGGGGGCACCCACTCTTGGTGGTTGTCAAATTGACGGCCGCTCTCAACTTTTATGTGACTGGCTTCTTCTAGACCCCTAGCGGAGATGTCTGTGGCATTTCCCAGTCAGCCGTGCACACCTGTGTCAAGCAGGTCACAGAAGCCCTGTATGCCCAGGCTGGGCAGTACATCAAATATAAGCTGGACCAGGTCCATCAGGAAGCCCAGGCTGCAGTGTTCGCAGCCTCTGCAGGGATGCCTAATGTGAAGGTGGCCATCGTCTGCACCCCTGTTGTCCTCAAGGCCCCCCTACAGAATCCATGAAGATTCATCAACAGAGGGGTTCCACTCCTTGAATGTCCAATTGGTGTGTGACCACAATATGAACTTTATACATGGCAGCGCGAGACACCCAGGCAGCGTGCACGACAACTTCATTGTCAGGAGCTCGGACACCCTGGAGGCATTTGAGGAGGAGCCCAGGTGGTAGGGATAACTTGTGGGTGATATGGGTTCCCGCTTTGAACATGGCTGATGACACCTGTGCGGAGGCCTGTGTCTGAGGTGGAGACCCGCTATAATGAGGTCCATGTAGCCACCCGTGCGATAGTGGAGAGGTGCATTGGGCTCCTCAAAATGCGATTCCGGTGCCTGGACCGCTCTGGCAGGGCCCAACAATACAACCCTGTGATCTCTTCCCGCATAGTGGCTGTGTGCTGTGCCCTGCACAACCTGGCACAGCAGAGAGATGACCTATTGGAGGAGGAGGAGGAAGATGTGAGGACGTGGAGGCTGACAGGTGGGCGTCGCTGGGGAGGTGGCTGCCCAGCGGGAGGAGGAGGATGGGGAGGAGGAGCACGCTGAGGAACACCACCCAGACGCTGGAATGCTGGCTGCTCAAATGAGGCATGTGAGGGCGGCAAGGGAGACCCTGATCACCAGGTGGTTTAGTCACTAGGGGATTGTATCTGTAGGTTCCATCCCCCCGACCAAACTCCTTCTATCTCCTGCAACATGATCACACCTGAATGGTGGGCCTGGGTGCTCTGTATTAACGAGTTTTTTGGCAGGCAGGTAGGTGATGACGACTCGCCAAGCACCATTATGATGATGCCCTGGTGCCAACTAGTCTGATTCCTACCTGAGCTCCGCATGCACTCTGGCACCTCGGCCCATGTCTGTATAGTGGGTAAGGGATCTGAAACCCCCATACAGGGCCCTGGGGCGGGTGGGGTGGGGGAGGGGAGGGCATCGCTCATGGGTTCTGGGGAATCAATGGCTTCCTTTTCTCAGTGACACAGCATTGAGGGGCCTCCCCAACTGACATCAACATGAAACATTGCTCTGGCAATCCTCAATGGAAGAGGATTCCTATTCGAGACAAATTAGTCACAGGTGGGTGGTTAAAAAAAAATTAATGATTACAATAACGGTGTTTAAATAATAAATTCTAACATAAAAACTTGTGAATGGAAAATGTTAAGGTGCTTCAAGATCTATCTCACTAGTGCAGCCCTTCACCCGTGCCATCTTAGTGCAACTACAACTTCCTAACATTACGTGGCCGACCACTACGTCTCAGTGTCTCCCCAGAATGTACATCAAGGTGGAGGGGGCGAGCTGCCTACCTCGTCCTGTTGCCTGTGATGTACGTGGCGGGTGTCCTCTGGAGGCCCTGGACCCTGAGGACCGTGGCCAGCTTCCAGATGTCTGGGACACTTCCATGACATCCTCCTCATCCCGCTGCCCCTGAGATGCCCCGGTGTCAGGAAGGGTGGAGTCAGAAGGTGTAGCCACAGCCACCTGGTTGGAAGACCCTGGCATGGCCTCGAGCTCTTCCTCCTCCCTTGGGGTTCCTGTGGGATGGCTGTGCTTCTACAGTGAGCTCCAGAAGCTCCGGAGTCACCTGGCCCTGCCAATCCTGGAGGACCATCTGCGTCCTATCCATGGTGGCCGAACCCTCTGCCATGGCCATCTGAGTTGGGGGCTACCTATCAATGGCAGCAGCAAATGTCCTCTGAGACTGGGCCATGCTCTGCAGCCCCTCAGCCATGACCCTCTGCGACTGGGCCACGTTCTCAAGGGCTGTAGCTGTAGCGCGCTGTGTCTCAGCGCTGTCCTGCTGGGTCTCCTGCAAGCTCTCGAACCTCTCAGCCATGGGCCGCAGAACCTTGAGAATCCTGTTCAGTCCCTCAGCTGTGGCCTGCTGTGACTCAGCCATCGCTTGGAGCCTGCCACTCATGCTGAGGATCCCCTGCCCCAGGCTTTCCACTGCAAATGTCACCTTTGCAGTGTTGGCAGGGGAACCACGCAAAACAGGCAATTGCTGGTCCATCTGAAATCTTTGAGATTCGTCCCAACAGCCTCACAGTTGGTCCAGTGTGGCCGATAACCCTTCCTGCATTCCCTGGCTCTGTTGCTGCATCTCCAGCAGCTGAGGGAGAAGTGATCTCAGAGGCCCAGCATGTAGCCTGGGGCCAACTGAGGCCCCCGTGTACCAGAGGCCTCGGACATTCCCTCCTCCACCCGATGTACATTATCAGATGTGTCGTGCTCACCAGAGAGTGACCCAGAAGCCTCACCACTAACTGGACCCACTGACGTGTCAGTTTCTGCGATGGTGAGTAGTGAGGTGGAAGTTGACGCCAAAACGGTGCCACCCTCGGAGGTCCCTTCACTCATATCCTCCGAGGACTCGTCCAAGCTGTCTGGAGCAGGATGGGCGGGAGCTGCAGTGGGGGCCACGATGCCAAATGGCCCCAGGGCATCCGGATCTGCCCCTGCAACACAGGATACAATGTTAAGTGCAAGGGAGGGAGAGGAATCCGGGATGCAAAAAACGTGATTTAAATTTCACCATTGAACACAGAACAAAGCACAATGAAGATTACATCACAGGAACAGGCCTTTCGGCCCTCCAAGCCTGCAGCGACCTGGCTGCCCATCTGAATTATAACCCCCTACCGATAGCCTCTATGCCCATCCCATTCATGTAGCTGTAAAGACGCCCCATAAAAGTCACTCGCGTATCTGCCTCCGTGATCTCCCCCGGCAGCAAGTTCCAGGCACCCACCACCCTTTGTCTGCAAATAAACATACCTCATAGATCTCCTTTAAACCTTGCCCCTCGCAGCCTCACAATCTTATGTCCCCGAGAAGTTGCCTCAAATTGAATGGAAGATTGACAGGTGCTCACTTCTTGACTCCAGCCCGACCATGCTGGCGCTGACAACCCGCATCTCCCCTTCCTTGGATGTCTCCAGCACTGCTCTTCAAAGGGGGTGAGGACCGGAGGTCTGGCTCACCACCTCCTGTCTTTGCCCTCTCTCTGGTGTTATGGTCGGTCTTCTCCTGTGGAGACAGAAGGAGCCATGAAAGAAATGATGGCGTGACTCCTGCAGAGTATCAGATGGTGGCCCTTAAAGGGCAAGCGCAGTGGGCCCTTGGGAGGAATGGGAAGGAGGTGCTTGGGAGTCAGGGGCTGGAAACATGCAGGGTGCTGGGGATGGGAGGATCTGGGGGCGATTTGGGGGAAGATGATAGATGGGGTTAAGTACTCACCTTTGCTGCCCGGATGAGGTCATTGACCTTCTTGCGGCACTGCTTCCTTGTTCTGGGGGCCAGTGCCATGGCACTGACCGAGGTGGCTCCCAGGCCGCATTGCCATCAGGTCCCTGGACTGCATTCTCCTGGGGGGGAAGAGGGTATCCCGCCCAGCCTCTGCCTCATCCAGCAGCCTCCCCACGTCGTCCTCAGTAAATCGGGGGGACTGGTTGTGTGGTCATTTTTTCTTGTACTGCCTGCCTGCCTATCCATCCTTGGGTTTTTTTATGGAGCTGCCCCTCGTTAGGGCAGATCAGCTGCAAGCAGTTTGGCAGAGCATTCCAGCAAGTTACATGCAGTTTGCTTGTTAGCATTGAGGGGAAGGCAAGTGAGCACTTGCAGGTGTGCTGATGGTCGGTGTGGGGGGCCGGGGTGGGGGGCCGGGGGGGGGGGGGGGTGGTGGTGGTGGATCAGTGCCTCAATGATTGGGGACAGGGGAGAGAGAGGAAGGGGTCATACAGCCATCGAGTCTGGAGGAGATGGGGGTCTTGTGTGGGAGGGTCTGGGGTGGGGATGGGGGGGTTCACTCTGCCTAAGATCAGTGGTGGAGGGGGGAGAAGGGGGAGGGTGGATCACTTTGACTGAGATCAGTGGAGAGGAAGGGGGGTCCGCTGCCACTCTGCCTCAGATCGGTGCGGGTGGGGCGGGGTGGATCAGTCTGCCTGAGATCGCTGAGGAGGAAGGAGTGGGAAGTGGCCAGCGATCGCTCTGGGTGGCGGAGGGTGTGGGGGATAAAGGGGTCAGTAAGGTTGTGGGGCTGGGGCAATGTCTGCGAGGGCCAGGGGGAAGCATTATCCTGCACAGGAGGGATGTGGCAGGGGAGCGGCATTCTATGATTTTTTTTCTGTGCATGTGCAGTTGGAGGTGCCGATTGGAGCTGCAGGGTGTCGGGTGCGTTAAGCCCCGTCCACAGGCTTGTGCAGCATGACTCGGACTAGCTGTTATTTTTGCAGGCAGAGTGCGTATGGGGACGCCTCAGAATGGGCCTAAAAGTCGGATCTCAAACACTCCCAGTTTCACGTCCACCCAGCACTTAGAATCAAAATGGTAAAATAGGGCCCAATGCCTCTTTTTATGGAGCCTAAGCTCCCATATACTTTGCTAACCACTTTCTCAATAGGTCCTGCAATATTCAAAGATCAAAGCACTCCCAGGTCCCTCTGTACTTGTACACTCTTCACAACTGTGCCATTTAGTCTAGTTCTTTCCTATGTTTTCTGCACACTCCTCTACAGTGAATTCCATCAGTCACTGTCTGCCCATTCTCCAAGCCCATCTCTGTCCTGTTGCAGTTGATTTGCATCATCCTCAATATTTGCCACTTCTCCAAAAGTTGAAATTTTATTCTATTCCAATGTCAATTAATTTACATATATCAAAATGCATTGGTTTTAGCAGTGACACCCATTCTATTTTCTATCTGCCCATCTGTTTTTTAATTGTGTACACAAGCTCCTAAACCTTTCTGCTCATCCATACTGCCTAGCTTCTCACCATTTTAAAAATAGTCTGATCTACCATTCTTAGATCCGTGAATGGCAGCACATTTCCCCATACACAGCTCTGTCTGCGACAGTTCTGCTCACTATCAATGTCTCCTCACAACTTCCTGCTCCCGCACTAATAACACCACTTAGTATCGTCAGCCACTTTGCTCTCTACTCCTTCATTTAAGTCATTAATAAATACAATGAAAAGCTGAGGCCCCAGCCTGGGGACATCACTAGTCATATTCTACCAACTGGTGCACATGCCCATTACTTCAACTCTCTGATTCCTACCTCCTAACCAATTTCCTAACAATCGACTTGATGCGACTTGCATCATCATTCTATGGCCAAATAAAAGATATTACACACAAATAACAGCATCATATTCTCTATCTGTAATAATGAGTCATTATGAAAACAATTACTAGTTTGAACTTTTGCTTTTTGAGGGCCTCAGGTTCTAATTTGTACACTGATACATTCTCAGTGACTGCACATTGCCAGCATAGCAACAATCAGTCATTGATAATCAAACACACCATTTCTTGTTCACTGCAATAAAAATATTATGGTTGTGAAGTTGCTTTTTGTTTGCGTCGAATGAAGTGATCATGTGCTTATGTCCATTTTACTTCTTTTAAACCTCTGCTGAAATTAAATTGAATTGATTACTTATTCGCTTAAATTGAAAATTTGTAACATATCCAAGAATATAAAAGCAGAGGCTACATCATAAGAACAATATAAATACTGATATTATGTAGGGGACATTACAACTCCAGATAAAGACAAATACAGATAAGTTAAACTCAAAAATTACAATCCACATATTTACAAATGCATTGGTCAAATTTCAGGGTCGAATTACTGGTAGTACTAGTTACAGTAAATTATAAACTACTTGTTTATGATAGAAAGGCAACCTAATTTACTTGAATGTGGAGCTTGCTGTTTGACACAAGTATATTGCAGTGGTCAGGAAACTGACTGAATGAAGCCACATAGGTGTTTCTGAAAATGGCTTATAATAGGACTGGTTGCTTAGCCTATACCATCTTAGCTCAGTAAATAATATCCCTTGGGTTAGTTAAATGAAGACTCATTCTAGACGAGATATGTTTATATCAAGATATCAGATTGGCACACACAAGTCTTCCAGGTGCTGGAATTCTGTCAGCATTTCACTGGCCTCCCACTGTAACGTCTGCAAAAGACCAGTGAAACTGCCAGAAAATACCCATGTTTATAAAAGGACGGGCATCAATATAATTAAATCTCCCCTTTAGCCCAAGGTGAACTGGAAATGTGTCATCCACAGAACAAGATCGCACATTACGGTAGTCCATTTGGAGATCAGTTTAAATAAACTCCAGTTCACTCAGTTCAGTTCAGTAAAGATTAGCGGGCTATTGCAAAAATAATTTTTGATTGGTCAACCATGTCTTCCAGTGAGGGTAGATCTACTCAAACCACTGTACTTAACAGCCATAACAAAAGATTTTGGAGATAATTATAACTTAACCAGTTTACCACCCAGCATTGCCCATTTGTACTGAGCAACGTTTCTTCCAAGGAGATTGATGAATCATTGCAATCTTAATGTAACAAACTGTATTACTAACTGAATGGGAAGTGTCTGTCTTAACTTCTATACTGGGTTATTTCCAATTGTACTCATGTACATCAACTGAAGAATTGCTCTTTAAGACTTAATTGTAATAAAGAGGATAATCTCTTGCAGCAGGAACTACATTTACAGATGATTGCCGTGCAATTTAAAATAACTCATGGATAATACAAAGAATAACAATGTTTTTACATGAGTGAGGACAGACAAAGCTTGAGCTGCCTGCTAACATTACCCTAAAACCTCAACTATAATATATACCAGTGTTTAGTTTGCTTTTCCACTATCGGTGTTGCAGTGGAGTGTTGTGCTCTCAGATTCAAGGGTCTGTCACAATGATGACTTTTAGGTCATGAAGGGTTAGAAAATGTCCACAAAAGTCCATGGACATCATAAAATCTAGTGGTTTGGGAGTATTGATGTAAACGTCACACCCACAGACAGTCAATAAAATGGTTGTGTAAATTGCACCTTCAGATTTGAAGATTGCGTGAAATTGCAATCTATACGAGTGAATTTATGGTACGTCACATCATCTAAGATGAAGAGAGTCAGTTATACAGGAGTTTGTTCTGCTGCAGTGATTCTGGGAAATTATGAAAAGACAATAATCATTCTCGTCTAACTTTGGCTCATGTGAATTGCTGTTTTAAGATTTTACAACATTCCAATTTCAAGAAAAGATTTTGGCAAATCATTTATGTGATGATATGAAGCGCGTCAGTTAGATAATCCATCATTTGCTTTAAAATAAATACACAGCTCAGTTCAGCTCCATCCTCCTGAAAATAAAAAGTTTGTCCAGCACTTTTTTTTGTGAAGATGGCATCTCGCTAAACCAACTAAAGAAAATACACTACCTCAAACAAAATGTTACTTGTTTGGATTTAAAATTCCATATATAATTCAGTAGAATGAAGACAGATGTTTATGGTTCATAACTTATGCAAAATAATCATGATAGAACTTGAATTCTTTCAACAGATGAACCCTGGAGCAGACATCATCTGAGCAACTGCTTTCTTTTGCTTATTTTCAGCATGGTATTTACATCATGAAATATAAAATTTGACTTTTCATTTTTAAAATTTCTCCATTGGCTCAAATGTCAGCATGACCCAATGGAGAAAGATTTTTTTTTATTACAAACAAATAAATAAAGTACTTCAGAAAATTTCAAGTTACAGATACCGGTACATGATTCCACAAAGTTGATCGTTCTTGGTGCAAAGGTAAAACATTCAGGTCACCACAAAAAGAACACCCAGAGAGAATAAAGGAAAGACAGGCATTATAATTATTGTTTAATGTCAACTCTTGGACCCAGATCGTGATATGTCATTGCAAATCGCTTCAAAATTCAGAAAACACCCTGAAAGTTCTTTACACATTACCAGCAACAGCAATCTAAATAACTTCTGATCATACCACTTTCCAAACATTGCTGGGCATCAAAAAATCTTGTTTGAGGACTTGAATGATCAGAGTGGCCTCTTAATAAGGAAGTGTTGAATCATCCCACTCCAGCTGTTCTTGCCTGGTGACATTCTGCTGATCTTCCTCATGTTCAGCTTCATCCTCTTCCTCACTTTCCTCCGAATCGGCACTCGTGATATCATCCTCCTCACCTTCTTCCTCTTCCTCGCTCTCTTGTTCACTGTGCTCTTGGCCTTCATAGTTCTGGAATGGAGCCATAAACAGTGGACATTTTAGTGAGATTCGTGAAAACATTCAGCACTTGATGACCCATCAGCATGACCTTGAACATATGTTACTTCATCATAAGTTAACATTTCCAGGTGACGTAACATTTATTCCGCACCTTGTTGATCTACTTTTATTTAATGTAGGGTAGGGTCATCATTCCTAATTTGTGTTGAAGAAAGATTTAAATAAGGTCGAAGGGAAACACATTGGAATTTCACTCCTTTCCCATTTCATACTCATCTTCTGCCACTGATCAGATGCTATCCTCCAATATAAAGCTGAGGGAGTATAGCTACCTTCCCCCATGTCTCTGTCACTATGGCACTTCTGTAGGTCACTAACAGATATGTTGGTGTATCCTGGGAGATTTATTCTCATCGTTGGTTTCTTCCTCCCTATGCCCAGCATTGCCTCTATATTCTACACTTCATGCTAAACACAGTTGGATTTGGAAACCTGAACACAGACAACATCTACTGGTGCCACATATCTACTGCCAATTATAAATAATGAAAGCAAAATTCTAACTTAATGGGAAGGAGGCCAGTGTGGTATGTTTCCTTCAGCTATTGCTTGATTGCAAGAAGCCATTAATTCTAGACAGGAAGTGTGGATATATTGTTGAAATGGTTTCTTCTTTAACCTTTGACTGTTAGTCCAATGCAAACTAGGCATTCAAGCTGAGCCATTGGGAAATAAACCAACTGCATTTTATGTTGGAATGTGTGTGTGCATGTTCTTTATGGTCTGTAACCAGGACCGATAGGTCTCTGCATATTTATAGATCTCCAACGGTGACGGATAGATCTTTAGGCAGTTCAGGCAGGTGTGTCTAACTGGAAAGGATAGATCAGTTTGAGTAAATGTCTGCAAGTTTCCAGCAGAGCTGTTTGGAGTCTATGTCTTAAAAAAAAATCTGGGACGGATTGTTCTTTCCATGTCTGTGCCCATTACTGGATCCTGGCCTCCATATGACACTTTCGGCTGAGAGAAGGATTGGCGACCTCGTGATGTGCAACATTAACCTCAAGAGACATCTAACGTGCCTCTGCAGCAAGTCTAGCTGAATTTCTTTTCTTTTAAACATTGAGTTATTTGACAGCTGTTAGCCGAGGGACAACATTCCAAGCCAAAGGAATTTTCTTAGTCATTATAAAAGTCCATGATTGACACTAAAATTCCCCAAGATAGGTCACTTAGGGTTCAGTTGGTTACAGCTGCCCCACTGAAAATACAGCCATCAGTATAACTACAGTTTGATTCCTATTATCAACAAAGCATTATTCAATTTCCTCCTGAGTTTTCACTTCACTCCTCACGTCAAAGTGTTTCATAGCAAGCATATTAGAGTCACCCACCAACTACTTTGCACAACTAAAAAGATGCTATTAAAGTGGTGGATGTAGCTTGTACTTAATTCCCTATTCTCAGATTTCATAATACACTGTAACCGCGCCAGTCCAGAACTCCCAAATTCATAAACATCTATCATCTGAATTTTTTGATCCCACTACTCTCAGAATCACCACTTGTCCAGAGCTGTGACCAAAATGGAGTTGGACAATGGAGGAAGAAAAATTAGAAACTAGATAGGAATTGAATTTAAAAAACAAAGCCTTTCACGCTGTCAGAATGCTTCTGGGAAAGGAAATTGTTTTTTTAAGTATTATTTATAATTTATTTTTATTGAACGTGTGGACGTATTGGTAGCTCAACTGTGAACTTGTGTTTTCCTACATTTCAGTATACGTGTTTACCCCACCTCCCATCACTTATTTCCTGCCTCAGTCCTCGAGTTTTCAAGCAGACCCAGCATATATAGTAGTTTAAGCAAACCCATTTGAGAAAAGTGCAGTAAAACATATGCTCGCTGCACTAATAAAGACAGGAAAGGCAGAAATCATTTACAGACTAGATAAGGATGCTTCAGTATGAAATTTGTGTATGTCATGGGTGTCTCAACAGTCTACAACACCAAGCATAAAAAACTAGTTAAATTCTGTGCAGAAAGTGACACCCTTAAAGGCATTAGAAAGTGCAGAATACTGCATAGTGCTGAGTCTGTTAACCATGATAATGTGCTGTGTGAATAGTGGAAACACTGCCCAATTCATTCTAGGGAATGATATAGCAGGATCACAGATAGTGGTGATGCCTACTGTGGCTGAACAGCTGATAGAAAATCCAGACACAGAAATTGCAGACAGGCCACCCTGGCATTTTTCTGGATTGTGTTGTGCTGAGATTACAGATAAGTCAAAAGAGGAAGGAATTGCAAGGTCAGGCGACGAGGAGTGAGATCAGGCTTTCCGATACGATCTTGAGCTGACCAAATGAGGAGGAGACCGACAAAATGAAACAGACTGATGTGTTCAATTTAACGGGACTGATTGTAATGAAGCAGGGAGAAGAAGGGTTAATTTCTGAAGTGACTTCCCTATAATTCATCTGGGTAATGAGGAAGTCCTGGAAAATTTAAACAACTGGTTAATTTATCTGCCAGATGGAGTGAATTGAAAGAGTTACTGCAGTCCTATGAATGTATTTGTGAGGATAAATGAGATAGAATAGAAGTATCGATGTATGATGTAGATGTGGGGGTCACAGTTCTGATAAAACATCCATACCAGTAAATCCAGCAAAGTTATCTCAAGGAAGGAAATTGACGATATGCTCCAGAATGACATTACTGAATGGAGTTCCAGTGATTGGAGCTCCCCAATTGTAATGGTGCCAAAGCCAGATAGAAGACAAGATGGAACAAATTTCTAAGTACCAAACAAGCATGGAAATGAGAGTGAATTGCTCCCATTTTTTCAGCGAGAGAAAAATTCAAATCTTATGCCACTTAGCGAAAAGATAAGCGGCAAAGTGTGATTCCTGCCAGTAGGGGGAGTGGATGGAGTCTATTCATGCTGGGATGCCAGCTGCTGATAGCTAGGAGGTGCTATTGCGCAAGTTCTCCCAGGTAAGATTGCCCCCAAGACTTTGTGTGGACTACAGAAGAGTGAATACCATCACCAAGAGAGATTCATTTACTACTCCACATTTGGAAGATTGCATTGAAAAAGTTGAACAGTCAAAATTCATCACGATAATGGACTTGCTACAGGGCTATTGGCATGTACCTTTGACGGAGAGGGCAAAGGGGATCTCCGCATTCATGACACCAAATTTATCAATTCAAAGTGATGCTTTTCGGGATGAAGAACACACCTGCAACCTTTCAGACACTCATGAATAAAATTATACATACAGTATACATCAATGATTTAGTGGTGTTCAGCAAAGCCGGAAAGAACATCTGCAACACTTAAAATAAATGTTTGACCACTTGAAAGGAGTCAATCTCGTCATGAATCTAGCAAAAGGCAAATTTTCTCAACCCAAATTTCATATTTGGGACATATCATGGGACATGGTCAAATTGCCCCACAAGATCTAAAAATACAGGCCATTTGGGATTTTCAGGAAGCAAGAAAAGAGGTTCTAAGATCTCTGGGAATGAACACATTCTATTGCAAGTTCGTGCCAAATTTCAGCAGTTATCATAGCACCACTCAGAGCTCTTAAAGAAGAACAAGTACTTTAACTGGATGGAGGATTGTCAAACGGCATTCAAACATTTAAAACAGTGATGACAACAAAACCAATGTTAGCCAAACCAAATTATGACAAGCATCTTAAACTGGCTGTTGATGCTAGTGACATTGGTTTGAGAGCTGTGTTGTTACAAGAAGGTGAACTTGGCATTGAAAAACCAATCAACAGAAGTATTCCACCATAGAAAAAGAAACATTGGCGTTGTAACTTTTTGAGATTTATGTTGCCAGTAATTGTGCAGAAACAATCACATACACGGATCATAATCCCTTATAATTTCTGGAGAAATTTTAGGATGGAACACCAAGTTATTCAGATGGAGTCTGTTATAACCATTTAAATTAAAAATCATTCATGTGGCCAGGAGAGAAAACTTAATTGCAGACGTTTTATCACAAGTCTAAAAGAGACTTTTGGGAACATTTGGGTGTAAATTCTCTGGGGTATATTTTATTGTCAATGCATGCTCTTAAATTTTTGTAATAGTTGCAGAGATTGAATTGGTAAGAAAAGGCTTGAGAAAAGAAATTGTCTCTCAAGTTAAGACATTTCATTTCTAAGAAGAGGGGACGTGTTAGGAATCTACTTAGCAACAGCGTAACAAGAATTTAAAAAGGCTTGATAGGATGTGATTTACCCAATAGGTAGAAATCTACCCAGTGACAGCAGTAGCCAGCATTCTAAAGGCAAGATGTACTGTACCCAGTTGCAAGATTAGCAGGCATCTCAACAGAATCAGGTGTAACTTATTCTATTAGTAGAAACAGCTTACCTAGATGACCGAGATCAGTGGAATAGACAAGGAAATTGAGTGATGCAGAAAGCCAAGGAAGCCAAAGAATGAAATATCAAAGAGGCTATTTGGTATAATTGCCAGAACCCTCAGAGGGAAGCAGGCAAATTTTATATCCACAGCTCAAGAGGCTTGCAACATTCAACAGCCTGAGAGGCTAGTTTATCTCTAACAACCAGATAGGCCAAAATTGACAGAGAGGCTTGTCCCATCTGACATTTAGAGCCACAGCAGATTTAAGATATTCTCCTCCACATGACACTGTTTTGTATTCTGAACACACAAAAGATGATTTCCCAGATCTGGTCATCTAAGCTGTATTGTATGGTAACTATGAGCTGCATTTGACTTATAAACTTAAAATTGGGTGTTGTTTGGGAAAAGGAGCGTCTCCGTGAGTTCCAGATACATGGGCTGAGAAGTAATCTTAGAGAAATGGTGTATGTTTAACTATTCATACACTTACGTGTCATAGTGTATTATAGTCTTTCTTCTCAAATATTTTCTTCTTTTACTTTAACAAATATTCTATTAATTGTTTACATAAAAGATTGGACTGTTCTCTCACTGGGTTGTATGTTGCTCCTCACATTAATCCAAACAAATACGCATCACTCCAAACCAGTGTTTCAGGTTAGGATACTCTTGAATATAACATCAGTGGGATTCGTAACAAATGTAAATAAAGCCAAGGTAAAGACAGCTGATCTCTTGGGTTATGCCGAGATAATGGAAAGTGGCCTACAAGGGAGTCATTATGACTTGGCTAAATGGTGGGGATAATGCTCCATCTGTGGTGGCATGGTGGCACAGTGATTAGCACTGCTGCCTCACAGCGCCAGGGACACGGGTTCGATTCCTGGCTTGGGTCACTGTCTGTGTGGAATCTGCATGTTCTCCCCGTGTCTGTGTGGGTTTCCTCCGGGTGCTCCAGTTTCCTCCCACAGTCCAAAAGACGTGCTTTTTAGGTGCATTGGCCCTGCTAAAATCCTCCCTTTACCCGAATGGGCACCGGAGCGTGACGACTAGGGGATTTTCACAGTAACTTAATTGCAGTGTTAATGTGAGTCTACTTGTGACACTAATAAGTAAACTTAAAAACTGTACAACAAGTAAAGGATCAGAGATAGCTGAAGCAGGTTTACATCCTATGTCTGTGGATAGTATCAATAGTGAATAAGAAGATAATGTTCCTGAGGAATAGGGGATAAATCTGGCCTCCAGCTTCATTTGCTTTCTAAAGCAATGAAGTATCAAAATCCAGCAAGATGTAAAGCAGTTGCACAGGATCCAAGAGGAATTAATAAGCGAGCAGCCAAAATACATGAGACAAATGATGTTGCAGCAAATGTTTGATGAAGTTGGAAAATCGTGCACAATGTCACTCATCAAGCCCAGTCTCATTAACCAGCATACAGGATGAAACACAGAACTCAGGTTCGATTCCCGGCTTGGGTCACTGTCTGTGTGGAGTTTTCGTGTTCTCCCCGTGTCTGCGTCGGTTTCTCCGGGTGCTCCAGTTTCTTCCCACAGCCTGAAAGACGTGCTGGTTAGGTGCATTGACCCGAACAGGTGCCAGAGCGTGACGACTAGAGGAATTTCACAGTAACTTCATTGCAGTGTTAATGTAAGCCTTACTAATAAATAATTAGGCTAGTAAATAAACTTTAACTTTAATTATTCTCTGATCCAGAAAATTACAAAGATCCAGAAATTCTTTGGCCCCAAGTATTCTTGATTAGCAAAGTTAGAGTATTGAATATTATCAATTACAATAGTTATCATAATAGTTAGCTACATTTTTTTATAATAACAATATTAATATTACTTTATACCAATATATTTCCATTATATAGCTATTGAGCTGTCTTGTGGAATTCCTTGAATTGTTTGGATTCACTATTTTAGATTCAGTTGTATTCCTACCTCAGGAAATCTTTAAAATATCACAGAAACAATCAGCCAAGCATCATGGGGTACCTTCTAAAAAGTCTTCCATCATCCCAGCACCTTGCCTCAGATAAACGGAGATCAGTGCGTCTCTATGTCTTTAAAGTTGTAATGTTGTTTATTTCTTCAGTCCCAAAATGTCCCACATTACTCACCTCCATTGGGTTAACGGTAATGGTCAGTGCAGAGTCATCCCAATCCATTTCATTTTCTTTCCCACTCTCATTTTCCCGGTTAGTGCTCTGGTGGGCTGCTCGAATCCTGAAGACCCCCAGAACAATTATGAAGACTAGGAAACTAATGCACACTACAATGACGATAGTAGCAGCACTGGGAATAACTGGAAGAAAAAGTCAGAATCAAAGGAGACAAAGATTTAAGATTGTGAGCTTCAAGGATTGCCTGCAATCATAAACCAATTTTTGCATTTATTTTGTTATTAGATTGAAAGAGGAGGTAGTCTGCTTTTATGCAGAAACTGCATTTATTATGGAGCAAATCATGAATCTGTGTTGGAAATCCATCAAAATGTGCACATTCTGTGTGATAAATTGCACAAAAGTGTATTGTGTGCTAACATTTAAAATAAGTTGGGTAATTATAAATAATATAATTGGCAATTTTGCAATCTTCATTGCTTGCAATTTTTATACCCACCAAAGCCCCAACTTATTCCAGAAATTTATTATTTGGCAAATGATGCAAATCTGAAAAGTAATCTACTGTACATGCTTTACCTACTTGGTTAGTAAGCAGCTTCTACATCAATGCGATGTGACAGGGTATTGTTCACTTCTGCTATTTCTGTTAGTAGAATTCAGTCATCCAAATAGGAGCTGAACCTCAACGATCCCAATTTAAACTCAACTCTGCGGCTGCCTGATCTTGGCCAGCAAGAGAACCATCAGGGAGATAGATTCTTGAAAGAACTAGCTATTGTAATTAATGCTCCAAATTGTGAAAACATTCTCTTCTTTTTTGTGGTGTCTGGCGCAGGTCATGTCGAAAAAGTGATTATATTAAATCCCCATTTAAAAATAATTGTGCTGTGCAGGAGTGAGGCTTCTGCATGCACAAGAGTGTAAGCAAGGAAAAGTACTGTGTGCACTCAAAAGCGAATGAATGAGAGCATTATGTGAGCATGTGCTTGTGATTGAAATGTTACAATAGTAACTATACTTTAGAAAAATGTACTTAATTAGCTGTGAAGCACTTTGAGATATATATTGCAAATCTTTCTCTTTTGTGTGTGAGTAGCTTTATGCAGAAACACATCTTCAAATTTAGTTACACACTAAATTATAATTATGAAACAATTCTGTGAGAAGACTTGCACACAGCCCATTTTACTGCTTAAAACTGAGGCATTTTGGAGGGCAGTGCAGTACCATTTTGTTGGTGGTTATTTAAGTTAGTTATCTGAAAATTTATATGGGTAATGACTGAATATCACCCCAGTGCAAAGCTAACGGTTTTCCAGGAAAATGTGCTATCAGGAAGGAAGAAGGCAGAAGCACGGGAGAGGGCATAATTTCAAGAGGAGGAAGAGAGGTAAGAGAGTAAGGGAGTCGGCAAAGAAATGAGGAAGGAAAAAAAATGGGCAGAAGGGAGAAAGAGAAACTGGATAAGATGATGGGATGTGCCAGGGGTTTGGACCATGACAAGTTCAGATCGGAGGTTTGAATAAGAGGAGGGAAGAGGGTTGGTGCAGGGTCTGTAAAATGCTCCACTTGGTTGGTTCTGGCATTGTCACTTAGTGCGATGGGTCAAGGATGTCAACGCAATTGCAAGCTCTCTCATGGTTGGGTTGCAGGGATGCAGGTATGGCCAGCTTTGTTCAGGATGACACGGTGGCACAGTGGTTAGCATTGTTGCCTCAGCGCCAGGGACTCAGCTTCATTTTTGGCCTTGGGCGACCGTGTGGAGTTTGCATGTTCTCCCCATGTCTGCATGGGTTTCCTCTGGCTGCTTCAGTTCCTCCCCACCCCTCCCCATAGTCCAAAGGTGTGCAGGTTAGGTGGACTGGCCATGGTAAGTGCACGGAGTTACAGAGATAGGGTGAGGGTGTGGACCTGGTAAAGATGCTCTTTTGGAGAGTCAGTACAGACTCAATGGGCCAAATGGCCTCTGTCTGCACTATAGGAATTCTGTGGTTCTAAAAGAGGCTGCAGACAGGCCAAGAATGAAAAGGAGAGATAGTTTATCACAACTACAGTCACAAAGCATAAGAATACTAGAAACAGAAGCAGGAGTAGACCATTTGCTCCCTCGAACCTCCACTGCCATTCAACAAGATCATAATTGCTCTCCATAATCTCCATAATTGACTTCCTTGCAGATCAAAAATCTGCTCGTCAGCCTTGAATATCTTGAATGATCCAGCCTTTACTGCTCTTTGGGTTAGAAAATTCCCAAGATTAATGACCTTCAGGGAAGAAATTCCTCCTCACTTGCACCTTATATGAGGGCACCCGCTATTCTGAGATTGAGAGATTTGTGACTTTGATTCAATTCTGTGGCAGCAGAGGAAAATCACTGGATGGATTCAAACGTAGACATGCGGAAAGGTGGGCATGGATTTGGGAAGTGACTGAAGGACGCTGGAGAGGACAGAGAAGTTTGATATGTGCAGGTAATTTTGAAGAGGGGTCAAAGGTTGTCGCTTTTGAGGCAAGTTGTGGTGACTGTTGATTTGAAATGAAGGACAGAGGGAACTATGAAATTTATCAGCCAACACAGGAGCCAGGAAGTAGAATTGGCTTGTTAATAGTTTAGTGAGAATAGGATTGCGGGAGCAGGGGGTGGATCTAATGAACAAGGTGAGCTCAGAGAGGGCATGAAGGAGAGAAAATAAACTAAGTGACTGGGAATAAAAATGCAATAATATTTAAGTCAAAATGATTGCAGCATTTTTAAGAGAAATGTTAAAATACTTGTCTCAGAGAAATATTTCAAGTTTATTTTCCAAATGAAATTGGCTGTTTTTGATGTGTCTGTGTATGAAAGAATGCTAGCGGAATTAGATGTAATTATCCCTTTCAGAGAGAATGGAAGTACTCAAATTGGTTTGACTGTTTCACATCTCCATTATGAAGCTGATTTCTACAACAGATCTGTGCACTTATGGCTACAATTTTCCTGCAAGTCTATTTGGGTGTTAAATCTGATGAATGTCTGACATTAATTGGTCCATGTTTCAAACACACAATTTTCTAAAAGCCAAGTTTATATATAGAACTGGTTGCTTGGGGTAGAAGTATCAAAGTTTTTTTCCTCATTGGCCACAGTGCTTCAAATTCCATGTACGAAGCAAAACCCCATGTTCTCAATCATTTGACTATGGCCGGAATTCTCCGATCTCACCCGCGGCTGGGATTCTCCGGTCCCGCAGCAGTGAATGGAATCTTGGCTGAGTGCCAATTTTTCCGTTCTCACTGACAGCAGTGGCGGGGCAAATGAGTTCAGAGAATCCCAGCCCAAATTTCAAATAACTCAACCAGGAAGATGGATGTGATCAGAGTTAGGATTAATTCACCAATTAGGCAACAGTGCTAAAAACAAACGCATCCTTTACAACTTTAAACTCATCAAATTAAAACAGGACAAACTAGTGAAAGGGAAACAAAAATTTCCTCAGCTGAAAGGGGCTGCTTTCAAAGGTTTAGGGTGGCAAGTGTTTCAAGGGCTGCCGCGGCTTTGGGGTTAACAGATCCAGATTTCCTCTGATACTGTAGATGTAATTGTCTAATTTTCTTAGGCATCCAGCCGTTCTCCTATTTCTATACCAACAACTGTTCTTACTGAGGTAGATCTGATTATCAGAATTTCAAATGGTCCAAATCCAAATCTAAAATGCCAATTAATATATTTATTCCGAGCACGTGTTCATGTTGTTGCAAAATTCAACAGAGGATCTTTTTAGAAGCTTTTAAATATTAATATTTTCCTATCTTCCAACTTAATGACATTCACTGCTCTTTGTTCTTTTGTTCTTTGTTTAAGGAAACACTTTTATTACCTGAGTTATGAGCAGCATTGAGGTTGTGACCTGGAAGATCGGGCAGCGAATGATGGATTGACTGCAGGAACTGGGGTTGAACCACCGCATGATTAACATGGTCCATAAGATTAATGTTGTGCAGAACGTTCACCTAGACAAACGAAACTAAGGTGGTCAATAATCATCCTGTCAAATTAAATCAATTTTCACAGTCCTGTACCGGTGACAGTCTAAGTGCATTACTGCTCACCAAGTAAATTACATGCAGCATTCATGTATTGAGCAGCCTTTCTATGTGACCTTAATACATCAGCTATCTCAATGTCTATACACCATTTGTCTTTTTCTCACCTCTAAATTGAATTCATTGCTTGTGTAGCGTCCATTGAGCTCTGAGCATGTCAGCCTAAACTTTCGACCAAAAATGGATGCAGTATCCCAGTTACGGTAACGGAGTTTGCGAAGAACATGTTCATAGTTTGCCATGGTGTCCACACCTATTGAGGAAGAAACAAGATGACACCACCATCATGTGGAAAACAGTATCCATAATGTGAATAATCACTGTTCATACAAGTGCCCATTGATATTTCTCAAAATGATCCTTGTTAAAAAATAACAATCTTCAATTCGAAGAGCACCACATATTTTATAATATTTCATACAACATTCTTCAAAAAAAAAGTTCAGTTCTAAAACAACAATACTGATGCAATTCTTTGGGTTGTTAGAATAACACAACTTTTTTCATCGTAACAGGAATTAAAACCTACTATTGTATAATGTCAATTGCCACAATCCAATTACGTTTCATACAGTTTGATGCAGATTTCAGTGCAAGCATTCCTTCTCGATCTTTACAGATATTCTGGTCTATTACAAAAGAAAAAGCCAGAAATTTGCTATCTCTATCGGCATATTTTCAATACAGCAACCTGGGGGTGATTGGATCACTTTCTGATGTTAACAAACATTGCAGTCAACCTGATTGATAAAGGCACAAATTCAATTTGCTTCATAGTCAACTGGGTGCATTACTATTACTCTGCATGAAAGAAAATGAAATTACCATAAATGGACATTCCAGCTGTGGAATTTGTGAACTCCAGATGTTTCCCATGCAACTCAATTGGCTCCAGTTCCAGGCACTCCTCTTCAGAATTTAGCTCATCCCCAACGATCAAAATGTCACAGTAATCCAGGTTGTGCACAATCTCTTCTGGTTTACCGAAACGATGGACTACATAAAGGATTTTACAAAATGCTGGTGAATATGAAGGAACCCAATATCAAATTTGTGTAGAAATACAACTCTTATTGACAAGGAAAGGATTACTATAAATCATTCCACTCCTAAATTGCAACGGCTCATCGCAGATACAGCTGTGGTTCAAGTATCCGGCTTCCAGCCAGAAGGTCCCAAATACAAATCCCAGTCTTGCTCATCAAATTTGTTTTGTTCAGTTGGGTGATTTTTGTCATTTCTTATCCAGGCTGGCTAGATGGAATTTGAGACTGAAATATATCCTCTTGGGGAGAAGAAAAGTCTATATTATCTCCCTGCCAGATTGGAGTTTAGAGAGGTGTTGAAGGCAGCCACGGTTCATAGCTCAAGTTACGACCCTTCCCATCTATTGCACATGTTAAGTGCACAAAACCTCCAGTTACCACCACAGTTTGGTAAATTCTGGTTCTTGGATGTCAAATACTTCCATCACAAAAATACAAATGTGTAAAGTAGTTTTTTTCTAAAATAATACTGAAATGGGTTGTTGAGACACTGCAAAGGAATCTATTGCTTCCAATAGGGAGGTCAGACTGGAGCCAAGGATGACATTAACAGCATTGTAATCAACTTCTTTCTTGATTCAAATGTCCCAACACAGAACATCACAAATGAGAGGTGATTTTTTTAACCCTATCTGCTTATCAAAAATCAAGCGAGTGGACCATTAAGGGAGTTAGAAAGAAAATTAAGAAATCGGACCTCAAAGGTAGTGATCTCAGGATTACTATCGGTGCCATGTGCTAATCAGAGTAGAAATGACAGGATATATTGGATGAATACGTGGCTGAAGAGCTGGTGTCAGGGGCAGGGTTTCAGATTCCTGCGGCATTGGGACTGGTTCTGGGGGAGGTGGAGCCTGTACAAATTGCATGAATTATACCTGGGCAGGACTGGGACTGATGTCCTCGGGGAACTGATCTCTAGAGCAGTTGGGGAGGGTTTCAACTAATATGCCAGGGGGATGGGAAACTATATAAGGAGTCAGAGAAGGAGGGAGCAAGGACAAAAATAAAGAGTAGAAAAGGGAATAAGAAAAGTGATAGGCAGAGAAACCAAGGACAAAACTCAAACAGGGCTACAGAGAAAAATACTGGGAGACAAACAATGTTAAAAAGACAAGCTTAAAGGCTCTGTGCCTTAATACGCGGAGCATTTGCAATAAAGTCGATGAACTAATCGCGCAGATAGATATAAACAGGTACGATATAATTGGGATTATGGAGACATGGCTGTGGGGTGATTCCAAGATCACAAGGCAGAATGAAGTGTTCAACTATGTAGCACATTTACAAATCAAATCATTGTAGCATTGGGCTACCTGGAGACCTAGTTCCAATTATGATTCTTAGCAAGCATTTTATTGCGTTACATACTTAAAATTAAGGCCAGAACTTTACACTCCTCCACTCCAGCAGTTTTGAGGATGGGGGATGTGGTGGGAGAATGAAGTTGGAAGTTGCACAGATGGGATTCCCTCCGGGAAGTCACCCGTCCCAACCTGGAAATGATTTTATGTTAGGGTGGGCAGGACCTCTTACTGGAACACCGCCCTTGTCCCAGTTAAGGCCCTTAAGTGGCCTCAGTTTTTATGCTAGTGGACATCTAATAGATGAATGGGGGGAACACCGTGAAAATAAATTAATCTCAGGCGAAAACCCCCTTCCAACTGGGGGCTCCCTCCCCCCAGAGTCTCGTGACCTTTGTGTCTCTCTCCCTCCCCCAACCTATCACCTGACACCCCGATCACCCCCCCTCCCCCACCCACCCCCCAGTCCGGTGACCTCCCCAAGTCTTCCCTAGGCCCCACACCTCATTGACCCTGCCACCTACCTTTCGTACGGTTTCTGGCACTTTGTTCCAGACAGCTACCAGCTGTATCTCTCCCGGCCACTATAACGTCCTTCCTGGAATTTCTGCAGAGCCTCTGGCCAATCTAATTGGCCGGCAGCTCTCCAAGGTCGGAGGAAATCCTGCCTTCTGTCAATTAATGTTATTCCGAGCGTGAAATGCCATTGGGTCTGGTGGAGTCAGTGGGAGTGCTTTCCCCATCAACTCTTAGGATGGTGGACAGCGAGTGCCTGCCATCCTAAAAATTTAGCCCTAAGTCTTCAATTAATCAAGACTCAAATCTGGATAGGATATATAAATCTCTCTATGAAGCTGATCCTATCACAAAACATGGTATTACCAGGGATGAATCTCTCAAAATACTATGAGAAATGTTTACCTCAGGCCGATTGTGATTAAATTGATTGGAATTCTTAAGATCAGGGCTGTTATAATCAGAATTGCATCTAATAAAATCAGGCCTAGTATTTCAAGATATTTCACTTGGCATCATTTTGCTGCCTGCTTTGTATTTCCAGTTAATTTCCTCACACTGTTGGATGCCGTTTTTTTAAGCACAATTCTCATTCTAAATTATGCAAGTAACCAACCTTTGCCATCTTCGTTTTGGCCTCTTCTGATTGTGCTGATGATTCTGAGGCCTGGAAATAGTATCACACCTCTGTTGTTTTCAAATTCAGATGCTGGTCTGGAGAAATGGTCCAACCCACTAATTGTAATCTTTGGTTCAACAGGCTGAAGCACCACAATATATGCATCGATGTCTGAGATACTGATACAAGTGTCCTCACCAAAACACCTTTAGAGAAATAAGACAGTACAGTGTAACATTCACTACAAAGATCTAAAGCCAGTTTCCATTCAGGAAGTTGGTCATTTCTAATGCACGGTTGCTTGAGATTGCGCTCGGGATCTTGAGATCAAATTCTTACCAATTTTCAAAGTTATTAGGCTGGGGTCTTCCATATTTCAACTGATCTTCCAATTCTGCCAACCTGAGCTTCTATTCACAGGTTTCTGCAATTTTCTATCTCCAGGATGATGAAAATGGGAAACATAGCTAAATTTTATTGTTTTAATGGAGCTTGACTTCTGAAGACACTCACATCCCTTCTCAAAGGAATAGTCACATTGTAGAGGAAATGCTAAGCTGATAGTTGTTGGCTTAGTTGCTGAAAGCTAAAAGGAGGCCCCCAGTATGTCGTTCTTGGAAGGTTCAGAATCTTCACACCTGAAATCAAAGGCCAGAGCAGCTGTGCTGACAATGGATGGACTGTTAGTCTCCATGTTCCAAAGGGGTATCAGGAATTTCAGTTTTTGTAAATGACTGTACTTTAAACAACTCTATCTTTGAATTAAAAACACAGAGCTGGGGTCTAGAGGGTAGTTAATTGACATTTCTATTTGAATGCAAAGCCCAATTAAAATACATTGCCATGGAGATGGGCTTTAAGGAAAAGTCTGTAGGAAGCCATTTGGGTTGGTTTGGATTGCAGGTTTTCTTAAAAACGTCACTGAATCTCATGGACAGGTCTGTCTGCAAGAATCAGAGAGAGAGAGAGAGAGACAGCAGAGAGCGAGAGGCAGCAAGTCTCTGTTGTCCACCACACAGAATGTGGGTAAGAGCTTGCATTTTGAATAAGAGCCTTAATTCATGAGAGATTAAATGAAGCAGAAAGATTTGCTTGGCTTTGGTTAGAGGGAGGGATCTCCAATTTGTTCCTCAGCATGAAAATTAATTTAGGAAGTAGAATTAATTTGGGAAAAGTAAAATGGAATTGGGAATAAATTTGCTGATTCCTGGAGAATGAAGTGCTCACTTAAGGGACGGAGTAAAAATGTAACCATGACAGCGGGATTCTGGGCTGTTGTAAAAGTTAAAGTGATCTTTACTGTAGTTTGGAGTATAAGTTGCCCACTGAAAGAGTGTTTAGATAATGATGTTTTTAGTTTGTCACAGTAAAAGTCTTAAAACTTGAAATACTGCCATGTGATCCTTTCACTCATTCCCTGGAAGTTTGAATTTCTTCTATGTCTCCACAGAAATTGTATTGATTACTGCACAAATATAAACCAAATGATGCTGGGGGTACATATCACAAATTCAAATAGTAAATGATTTATGGAGACTAAACTCATTGGCGTTTTTGTAGAAAATAAAGTGGAAGCACCATTGGGCACTTTGTTTATACTTGACAGTCTCAAGATCCCAAAATGTGGCAATGTCATGGTGCATAATAAATATTAAAATGCTACTTTTTAGCACTTAGCCCTCAAGGGGTTAAATTAACAGGGCAGTTGAAACTGTAAGCGGAAATTAAGTTTTGAACAGGACCTCTGAACCAATGTACCTGTGACAGTGAAGATTGATACTCTTATTATCATTCAAACTCAGTGCTGCAACAACAACTCTATTCATTGAATTCAGCAGAGTTCACTTCCATATTAAGACTAGCGGATTCTACTCTTAGCAGAGGCAGTCAGCTTAGCTCAAAGCTGACATTGGAGTCAGGCTTTTAAAACAGAAATCTTCAAAATCTAGAAGCAGTCATGCAAACAAAGGGCTAAGGGAAGAATGGAATGCAGAAGAACGGAGTTGGAAATTTTACTTCAACTCAAGGAAGATTCACTGAAGTGAATCAGGTTGTTCTATTTGTTAATTCTTTTATAATACTTATAATATTTATTTTATCAATAAATTGTATTGATGAAACTAGGTGAATTGATTATAACTGCTGTTCTACTTATTCAACTTTGGCAAATCAAGCAGTTTAATGTGTGATATTGTTAAAAAAACGTGAACATAACTGGTTCGGGTGAAGGCCGAGGACATTTTCCGGAGGGTCCAAGTGTTCCAGCACATGCACAGAGTTTAAGAAAGTGATAAGATGCTCTATTCAAGATTGTTTATTTTCCAGTAAAAAGGGCTTGGCCATCTGGGACATCGGGAATGCGCCTGCATGGCGTGCAAATAATGATAATGGGACCAAAGCTTGGCACCATAACTCGAGGAATCCCGGGATAGAGAGGGGACCGAGAGATTGAAACCATCAGTATGAACCACTGGGAGGAAGTCGCTGGCAAGAGGAGCAAAGAAAGATGCTCAAGCAGCAAAGTTGTTGCTGTTGGCGGGCTCCAAGTAGTGAGGGCCTGGGAGAAGCTCTGGAAAGCTGAAAAGACACCATAAGGTTCCTAATTCCGTGCTCTGGGCCATTGGGGAAAATGCATATTTTTGGAGTTGTGGTGTTCTGTTTGGCATGGCAGAGCAGCTGGAGTTGTGCGGGTGAGTCCGTGCTCGGAGTGCAGCCTTCAGGAAGCCAATGGACCATAGTCTCAGGAGAAGAGATTAAACCATCAAGATATAAACCATCAGGTGGTGAGCAGTCGTTGAGGCTGTCTAAGTCAGGACACCTTTTGGAAGGCATTCAGCAGCTCGATCTCATAAAGTGACAACTGGAAATCCCTCATGAGGGTGACAATAGTTGTACTGAAATTGTCTAAAACATTGTTCATTCTTACATCTGGGTAGGCTGCTGAGAAATCCAAATCTAGGTCACAACTACCATTTGTTGTCTACTAATTACTAAGACAACAAAGCTACCAGCTTCCAAGATTTTTAACAAAATAAACTTTACAAAAGTCAGAAAAGTAAAACAATTTACAATATCTATCTTTAATACGCACCTTGACAAATACATGAATAGGTAGGGAATAGAGGGATACGGACCGCCTAGAGGTAAAAGGTCTTTAGTTTAGAAAGGCGTCATGTGTCGATGCAGGCTTGGTGGGCCGAAGGGCCTGTTCCAGTGCTGTACTGTTCTTTGTTTATACTCTAGCTTTCAAAATTAACATGAGATAAATGTGAATTAAGAGGCAAAGTTTTATTGATATAATTTAAGTCGTCTACTTAGTGATCTACCATTTGCCTCTTAATTCACACGTACCTCATGTTAATTCTGAAAGATGGAGTGATTGAAGAAATACATGCGACAAAGGCAAGATGTATCTGGTCCAAATTACAAGGGGATGCTGTTGTTAAATCCTTGCAATTCACATTGTATAAGCACATGAAGGGCTGTGTGAGTCAACTCCATGCAAGTAAAGCACTGAGACACTGATAAGAGTAATTTATGCTACTGAACCCAATAAGATATTTAAAGTTGACACAAATTTGAAAATTCATACTGATCATTGAGTAAACCAAACCACAGTGGTTAGCACTGCTGCCTCACAGCTCCAGGGACCCAGATTCAATTCTCGGCTTGGGTCACTGTCTATGCTGAGTCTGCACGTTATCCCCGTGTCTGTGTGGGTTTCCTCTGGGTGCTCCGGTTTCCTCCCATAATCCTAAAGACGTGCTGGTTAGGTACATTGGCCATGCTAAATTCTCTCCCACAGTGTACCCAAACAGGCGCCGGAGTGTGGTGACTAGGGGATTTTCACAGTGACTTCATTGCAGTGTTAATGTAAGCCTACTTGTGACACTAACAAATAAAATGAATAAATAAATTATTTTCACAATCTATTTTTGAAAACTGTATAAACAAAAAATGTTCTTACATACTTGGGGAAAAAAATTACACTGTACTGCATTTTGGATTTACCCTGACTGAAGTTAACCATGAATGCAAACACAGGACATTTCACAAGATAACCTACTGAACTTTGGTGGAAATTGTGTAGCGCCGAATTCCAGGAGTTGGAAACTGCCGTGAGTTAATGTACGCTACCAACTGCATGGCTCGATTTACGGTGTCAATGTCGTCTCCTTCAATAACCAAGACTGACTGGGCAGGATTGAAGTGAAACTACAAAAAAAAACAGATGATGTTGGATACTCAGTTTGATCAAAACTGTGAAAGACTTCCATGAAATTAGACTTCCACTTGTAACAAAATTATCCATAGCACAAGATTTCACCCATAAGTTCCATGTGAATTTTGAATGAATCTATTTAGCACGGTAAAATAAACTGATCATGGTGCTTAAGCCACAGATGCGAGCATATTTTGAAGTTTGGCATGCCAGACAAAAATGCATTTTAAATGCAAATTAATTTAAAATCAAATTACTTGTCAATTACATTAATGCAATGTGAATCTTTTAGTGCCATTAGCATTCATTTGTATCAAGTTCATTGTACACTGTAACCTTTAGTGATTGGTGACGTAAGTAATGGAAAATCGTCTATCAGGAGAGATACCAGCCACTGTAATCCCTCACCTTGATTTCTTTGCCAAGACTCTCCAAGGAATTAATATCTAAGCCTTCCTTGCATGTCTGCAAGCAGGAGATAACTTTCCGGCTCTCGATCTTGCCTGGACGTATAGATAAACCAGCAAGACTACCATGGAAAAACTGGGCAAATCGAGGTTTTACAATTTCACCACCTGAAAGATAAATTTAAGAAAAATCAATGTCTATAAAATGTAAGTACAGCAGGAACTCCATCATACTTAATAGCATATGTCCTACTGTCCTTGCCATACATAAACAAGCAGCAAGATATTGGTGTTAGAAGGGGATAATTTATACCATACCTAAAAATCGCAGTCTTGAACTTCTGTTTACAACAGAAAAGTGCTTCTTGCCAATTAGTCACTACGTCAAGTTTTACATGAAGTACATTTCTTTTCAATGCATTTTCTTCAGCCCTTACTTCAACAACCTGAATTGTTGTTACACAGAACAGTTCCCAGTTAAACGTAGTTTGGGCATTGCCAGTGATTTCTGTGGAATTATGATTCTTTTTTTAAATTATTGAAACAGCGATAGCTGGTTATTTCTGTGTAGTAAGCCTACACTTCTATTTGCTTTCCTGAAACGTACAACTTTAAGTGAAACAACTTTGAGTGAATCAGCTTTTCACATCACAACCAATGTGCAAAGGCTGTTATGTTCTGTGGGACATTTCTGGTCAGAGATTTATTAAAACTTGTGAACTGAAGCACTGTACGTTCCTAAATTCCTATTTTCATAAATGAAATAACTTTTAAAATACAATAAATTTTAAATAAAATTACCTCTCATTTGCTGCCTCTTTCCATTCACCGATTCTTGTTGCTTGCCTGTCGCACTTGTTTCTTTCCCTGCCCAACTCTCCCATTTGCCTCTTCATCTCCTGAACCCTCACTGTGAACGAGGGGTCAGGAGTGGGAAAGTGAGAGGGAGGAAGTGAGTGAGGGAGTGAGAGGAACTGTGAGTGTGGGGGAAGGAAGTGGTAAAAGTGGGAGAGTCAGTGAAAGATATTCGGGGAGTGGGAGGGCCGACTCCAAAATGATGCTCATTAGATCATGTTTGCTGTCACTTGCAGTGCGAAGTAAAGCTAACGCGAATATCCCAATGCTAAGTGTGCATACAGGCCTAACTATATTTGTGACGCCACAGCAAAATGATGCGGAATGAGGCCACTTAAAACTGAGGACTTACTGTATTAGCAAATAATGCAATGTCTGAATTGCAAATTGGAAACATATACTCTGCTTCATTTCAACAAATAAACTCTATTAAAGCAATTTGAATCAGTCCTGCTACGCATGTGGTGCGGAAGCATATTCTTAATACATATATATCAGGAAGTATAACTGAGCACTGCACAAGCTGCACCTGGATCTAAAAGTCTATTGTTCCCTGGTTGAAGTCACACTCCAGAGACTAGAGTACATAAATTAGGCTGAAATAGTATCAAGGGAGCGCTGCATTGCTGGAGCTGCTGGCATGCAGATGAGAAACCTAAGATCCTATCCATTATCTCAAGTGCACATAAACGATACCATCGCACCACTCAAAGAGGAGCCGGGGAGTTTTTTCAGTGCCCTGACTAACAAAGATTCCTCAAGCACTCTATTAATAACAGTTCAAGTCGTCATTTATCTCGTTGTATCTGCGAAACATTGCGGCTGTAATTCTCCGACGTTGAGCGCACGTGCCACCACGGGAACGGAGAATTTGGCACTCAGCCAAAACTTCATTCACAGCAGCAGGACCGGAGAATCCCAGCCATGGGCGAGGTTGGAGAATTCTGGCCTGCTGGTGCAAATATTTTTTTATATTCATTCGTGGCTAGCATTTATTGCAACATGCCTATTTGCCCTTGTTCAGAGGGCAGTTGAGAGTCAACCACATGCTGTGACTCTGGTGTCACATGCAGGCCAGACCGGGGAAGGACATTAGTATTCCTTCCCTGGGGGACATTAGTGATCCAGATAGGTTTTTCCAACAATCGACAATGGTTTCACGGTCATCAGTAGATTCTTAATTCCAGATATTTTTTATTGAATTCAAATTTCCTCCATCTGTCGGGGTGGGATTTGAACCCGGATCCCCAGAACATTAACTGAGTTTCTGGATTAATTGTCCAGTGATAATACCATCAGGCCATTGCCTCCTCTTGCTCTCAGGATTCCCCAGCAGTGGCTATATTTCAAAAGTACTTCATAGAGCATGTGGTACATTAGGACATCCAGAGAGCACAAAAAGCACTATAATAATGCAAACTCTTCAATTTTGATCCAAAGAATCAGACAGGAGGCTTGACTTGTTTTGTACTCCTTCATGATTATTCACAATTATTCTTTATCTGAATTTTTATTGAACTGATAGATTTTCAGCTGTATTCATACCAAAAGCTATTTTTAATAAATATAAATGTACAAAAGTGAAACTTTGATTTTCAAATACTCAAATTGAAGTTCGACATTTTTAACTATTTTGGCTTTCTGAAACACAACAAATGAAAGAATTGTAGGCCGGGATTCTCCCAAAAACAAAATAAGTGCCCAACGGGCAGGAAAACAAGAGTATTTCTTGCCTGTTTTTGGGCATACTTACCAGAACGAATCTCCAACACTCTGCAATGCAAAGTACCCCAGCGTGATTCCCTCTAGGGCGTAGCCTATTCCCACCTGAGAGGCCAGCAGCATTGCACTGAGTGGGCCACTGCGCATGTGCTGGTCTATCAACATGGAGATTGGTGCATGCGCAGTGGTCCTCCATTGCCAGCCTCTGATTACTGGCCAGCCTCACAATCCCCCAGTCCTGATCGCTGGCCTACTGGACCTCTCCGGGCCAGCCCCGATCTCTCTCCCCACCTCCAATCTCCACCCCCAGCCAGCCCCAGCCCCAACCCCCATCCCAACTGTACTCCCCCCACCTGGCCAGCCCTGACACCCCGATCCCGATGACCAGGTCCGATCATCCTCCTCCCTCCCTCTCTCTCCCAATGCTCCAAGTGCAGAGTGGCAGTGGGATCCCCTCCCCACCCCCACCGATCACCTCCCAAACAGCCCACTATGCCATGTCCCCCTTGGTACTGTCCAGTGCCCAGTGCCAGTTTGCCTCTTGGGCAGTGCCAGGGCGCCAGGCTGGAACTGCCCATGGGGCATGCACCCCCCCCTCCCCTTGATGGGTGGGGGGCCTCAGTGGCCTCTGTCCCCTCCAGCGGTGTCAGGATGCCTGTTCCCCCTCAGCGGGGAGCAGTTGTAAACCCGGCTGAAGGAAACCACTCCTGGCTGGTGGGGCAGGGGACAGTAGCGGGCCCGGAGTATACCGTCCCAGGCCCGCTGATCATATGGAAATGGAGATTTCCACATGATAATCTGCTCTGCACTGATTTCGAGCATGGAGCTGATTGTGCTTAAAAAAAAGCACTCAGGAGACTCGCGACCTCCCAGCCCGTTGCGCTGCTTGATGTGGGCTGGGAAAATCCTGGCCGTAGTGCTATTAGGGTCTTAGAAAAACAAATTCAAAGCAAAGTTTAGAAAAAAGAGGCCATTTAATTGAATAAATCTGTCACGCTGACAGTTGTTTCTTTCAGTTTGTACCAAAATCAGAGATATATACTAGACCAGGTTCACCAGGCTGATTCCCGGAATGGCAGGACTGACATATGAAGAGAGACTGGATCGACTGGGCTTGTACTCACTGGAATTCAGAAGAATGAGAGAGGATCTCAAAGAAATATAAAATCCTGACAGGACTGGACACGCTAGATGCGGGAAGAATGCTCCCGATGTTGGGGAAATCCAGGAATAGGAGTCACAGTCTAAGAATAAGGCGGTAAACCATTCAGGACTGAGATGAGAAAGAACTTCTTCGCTCAGAGAGTTGTGAACCTGTGTAATTCTCGACCACAGAAAGCTGTTGGGGCCAGTTCATTAGATATATTCAAGAGGGAATTGGACGTAGCTCTTACGGCTAAAGGGATCAAAGGGTGTGGAGAGAAAGCGGGAGTGAGATATTGAAAGTGCATGATCAGCCATGATCAGATTGAATGGTGCAGGCTTGAAGGGCCGAATGGCCTACTCCTGCACCTATTTTCTATGTTTCGTCTATGTTTCCATAGTTGTGCCTTAAAGAAGGAAATACTTGCACTTAAATTACACTTTCCCACTTCACCACACACAATCAATTGCTCTGAAGTGCGACATAAGCTAATGCATACAGTAAATAGATGAATGATTGGTTCATCTTTATTTTTAGTTGGCAAGGTATGAAAGCTTGCTGGGAGTAGTCCTTGCTCTTCCTTCCAGAGAGTGTCATGGGATCTTTCACATCCACCAGAACCACAAATCAGCCAGAAATGACCTCAGCTTAATGTATTGTCTGACACAATCGTCTGGTACAATTCAAACACTCTTCGGATATTTTTCTCATGTCAAACTGCTGCTACTATAAATAACCCCGAGTGTCCAATCAATTGAATCACAATGTCTCTGAAAGTGTACAAGCCTGAGGTAATATATAGTAACAACCAATCTCTTGTGCTGCTGATAAACTCACTGGAAGTAGTACAAAAGGCCTCATACTCTGCCATTTTGACTTAGCATCCCATTGATTTCAACAGAACAAAAATGGGACCTGTTGTGTGAAGGATGGGCAATGTGTTCCACCTGGTTATTACCCAGCTGACAGAGGAAAAAATGTGCCCGCCATCTTATGCTTAACACCACAAAATTGAACAACCATTGCAGATTTCAGCAAATTATGTTAAACGTGATTTAAAACAGCTTCAAAAATAATCAAATGAAACTTTGCTAATTCTTCTAACTTGGAACACACATTTCTGGAAATAGTTATGCACGAACCTGATTCTTCACAAAGTATTTTGTTCTGTCCTTGTGCCCTGACCAGGTTTGAACTGAGCTGGTTAACAAATGGACAGTTCTGAAGAATAAATACCCAAGATTACTCTTTGATCTAAAAACTCCTTCCTGCATCAGTACACACTGGAAGGTGGGCTTTCAGTAATTTACATCCTTGACATGGCTTGCATGGAAACTGACTGCCAGATTTATCCAGGATTACAAGGCTTGAGGCAATATCGGATTTCAACTTTGCTTACTCAAAAATATAGGTGCTTTGAATTGTAATGACTGCCTTCTATTTTTGTTCCTGAATGTGATCACATCTGGTTGGCCCCGGCTATATGTTGTACTTTAGCACTTGTATTAAATGGCTAGATGATAGGACTCAGAAAGCAAGGGCAATCATAACATTCAACCATCCATATTGATGTATCTTTTGATAGCAAGATTAATTTAACCACTGCTTTCAAATTAGGCCTAATAAACATAATATGTTAATATATTCAATCCTTTAGCCTAATATATCTTCCAAATTTCACAAAAAGGTTTTACAGCTTGCTGGTCTGGTGGACAATTTATCCAATTTGTATGCACAGAAACTGAGCGAGCATATTCCCCCTTAACGAGCTATCAACATTAATATATTGTCTAAGTATCTAACATGAGAATTAATAATGGAAATGTTGGAGAGTTTAACACTGCCAATGTCACTTCAACAGCTGCATTCTGTCTTCTGCCTATATACTTTGCACAAATATTTTGTTTCAACATATTGAGTATTTTCTCTTCTTCAAATAAACAGATACAATAAAAGTACATTTGTATGTCTTTAAAAGCTGTCTTTCACTTTTACGGTCGGTTCTTTTTTGTTACTGAAGGATGAGGCTGTCTTGAGAGTGCAGGGCAGAAGCTGAAGCTGCAAATCTTCCCTCTTGAGTTTGAAATTCCATTCCAGGATTTGAGAGTGTAATCTAAGCTGTTCCTCAATTCAGCACTGAGTAACGTATTACATTATTGGCTGGTATCTCCGGGCACACAATAAGAGTACTTATCCTTTTTTAGAAACTTGTGGTACTCAATTTAAAATAACTAATTTTTACGCTCTCAGAGCTAAAACATACTGATGATACTGGAACAATGAGTGATGGCTGAGTGATGGAATTGCATGCAAAATAGAAGATTCACGTATTGAAATTATATGTAAACCTACTTTACAATGAGAAACCTTTTTGCATAAGAACGATATTTGTTTTCAAACCTCAGTCTGATATCCCTCAGAATTGCCCGCACTTCAGAGCCTTAGAAATGTTGCAGACATTAGTACCTTGAATACTAAATAAATCAAGCCAACAGTTCATTTAAAAAAAATAATTTCACATTTCCAATGGAATTCTATTACTTCAAATCTGTTTTGGTTTACTTTCAGAGTTAGATGCCCCTCTTTGTAGTATAATTTGATCACTCAACTCGAAACGAAGGGGAACAATCCTAGCCTTTCTAGTCTCTTGAAATAAGTCCCTCACATATAATAAAGCTCCTCGCATCCTCACCAAAGCCTTGACAACCTTCCTAAAAAGTGCGTTGCCCAGAACTGGACACAACGGGCAGGAATTTCCAGCCATGCATGCCCCAAAACCGGAAAACCCTGCCTGAGGTCTACGGACAATTGCATGTCCCACTCCCCGCCCGATTCCTGTGGCAGGCGGAACAGGAAAATTCCGTACAATATTTCAGGTGAAGCCTAACCAGTGATTTATGAAGATTCAGCATAACTTCCTTGGCATTATATTCAATGCTGCCATTTCTAAAGTCAAGGATCCCGTAAGCTTCAATTTTAAAAAAATGCCTCATTGCTCATCAACTTGTCCTGCCATCTTTGAATATTTGTACACGTAAACCCTCAGTTGCTCCTGTACTCCTTTTAAAATTTTACTGTTTAGTTTACGTTACATCTCTTCATCGTTCTTTCAATAGTGTTCCAACATCTTTCTTTTAAATAGGATGTTCCTGGCAATACTAGCATGACCACATTTCTTCTATATTGGTAGTGACTCTGACAAGGTGGGATTTCTAATGTGGGTCTTCTTCATGGCTACTTGTAACACCGATGAGGGTAAGAGTCATAGAGTACGAGTCACCAAGTACCGTGGGTCTGAAACAATGATGCTTACAAATCAGGGCAACAATTGTGCTGGCCTTGACCCTTGCTTCAGAAGTCTGGTACTGAGGGCCTTAGTCTCAATATTGTAACAGGTGTGGGTATCATGGGCCCTATTTTACCATTTTAATTCTAAGTGCAGGGTGGACTTGAAACTGAGAGTGTTCCAGATCCGACTTTTAAACCCGTTGTCAGGTGCCCCCATACGCACTCTGCCTGTAAAAATATCAGTGATTCCGAATTGCGCTACAGAAGCCTGTGGGCGGGGCTCAACGCGTCTGAAATCCTGCAGCTCCGATCGGCGCCTTCAACTGCACATGCGCAGAAAAAAAGATAGAATGTGGCTCCCCTGCCACATCGCTTCCGGGCCGGATAATGCCTCCCCCTGGGCCCCCACAGACATTGCACCACTCCCACAATATTACTGACCCCCTTGTACGGCAGCGGACCCCTCCTTTCCCCCCCACTGATCACCAGCAGAGTGTCAGCGGATCCCCTTCCTCCCCACCGATCTTAGGCAGTGTGGTAGCAGACCCCCACTAACCCCCCCCCCCCCCCCCCGCCCCGCCCCCCCGCAACACCTATCACAAGCAGAGAGCTGTTGGAGGCATTTACCTCCTCACTAACTGGAGTGCTCGAATCGGACTTTTGTGGAACATGTCTGTTTCGTGTCGAATCTGAATGGGCGAACGTGGTGGTAAAGGGGGAAATGCCGCTAAAGTTGGGCATGCGGCCCACTAAGTCAATTTAAATGAAAAAGGGCGGCACAGTAGCACAGTGGTTAGCACTGCTGCTTCACAGCTCCAGGGTCCCGAGTTCGATTCCCGGCTCGGGTCACTGTCTGTGTGGAGTTTGCATATTCTCCTTGTGTCTGCGTGGGTTTCCTCCGGGTGCTCCGGTTTCCTCCCACAGTCCAAAGATGTGCGGGTTAGGTTGATTGGCCAGGTTAAAAATTGCCCCTTAGAGTCCTGAGATGCGTAGGTTAGCGGGATTAGCGGGTAAATATGTGGGGGTAGGGCCTGGGTGGGATTGTGGTCGGTGCAGACTCGATGGGCCGAATGGCCTCTTTCTGCACTGTAGGGTTTCTATGATGATTTTCTATGAAATGCATGCAGCCATTTTCAAGCCTTGGTAAAGAGGGAACCAGAGCAGAGGCAGGGGCGGATCGCGCTACTCACCTCATGCTCAACTTTACCACGTTTTCACGCCTGAAAACAGGGGCAACACGATGGTAGAATTGGGCCCATAGAATCATAGAATCCTACAGTACAGAAGGAGCCATTCAGCCCATTGAGTCTGCACCAACCACAATCCCACCCAGGGCTTACCCCATTTACCCTAGCTAGTTCCCCGGACACTAAGGGGCAATTTAGCATAACCAATGCACCTAACCTGCACATCTTTGGATTGTGGGAGGAAACCGGAACACCCAGAGGAAACCCACGCAGACATGGGGACAATGTGCAGACTCCACACAGACAGTGATGCAAGCCAGGAATTGAACCTGGGGTCCCTGGCACTGTGAGGCAAATGCTAACCACCGTGCCGCCCACTTTTTTTTTCTTTGATAAATAAGGCAAACATGGTAATGAAATGTTCTCCAGACACACCAAGCACCTAAAACGTTGTTAAGCCCAGCGTAATGGGGCCCACAGTAGCGTAAGGCCTGCCACATCGGTTTGAATTAATTTGAAACTCTAATCTTTTGCCAAGAGCCTGTCACACAACGGAACTCAACTGTCAGTTTATTTTGTCTTCCCTGATGGACATTACAATCTACATACATGCGCCTCAACATTCTCGCATCATGTAATTGCGGGGATTGGGGAGGCACTTGGGAAAGAATAATCTCCGTGAGCTTGGCGCAACACACAGCCAGGAAACAGGTTTTGTAAATTAGCATTGCGTAGATTCCCTGGCTAACACACCACTTATGGTAGCAAAGGCAGCACTGCTATCCAACTATCACAGGTAGAACAGGTGAATTAATGCAGATATCTGTACCCTGGGGGCTGGTTAGCTCAGACGGCGAGTGTGTGGTTCAGAAAAACGCCAACATCATGGGTTTGATTCCCATTCCAGCTGAGGTAAAAGCAAAACACTGTGAATGCTGCAAATCCAAAATAGATTGATAAGTAGACTTGGGACCTGTCACCTTGCCCTGTCCCCGAGTGTGGAAGGCAATGGTAAACCAACACTGACAAAAGGACTGCCAAGAAGATAGCTCAGCGTGAAGCATCAGCGGCAATGAGCCAAGGACCATGAGAATGAATGAATGAATCTGTATCCTGCAGGAATTCCTTTCACTACATAACGATTGATGGGAAATTTTGAAATTATCGCCATATCTTTTAAAAGTCGCAGGTATTTCAATGAGAAAATCATGCACTTGCAGTTCACTGAAAGCTAAATTCAGCTTTTACTACTATTCACGCTAGGTGGCATCAGAATTCAAAAGATCATAAAACACAGATTATATCTATGAGCACCAGAATTTGAAATTACAGATCTAAGAGAATGAAAATGTGATGCAGGGCCGAAAAAAAAAAACTGCTCCTTTGAGTCCACCGTATTCAATATATACCATGACTCACTTTCGCCATTACCCTACTAGTTAAGCAAAACAAGATCTTTCATCCAATTTAAGGATAAGGTTTATAATATTCCTCCTCCAGCACTGAAAGCAAGCTGGAAATAGCAGAGGCTTGGGTAACTAATGTCAGTGATCCCAGCTATCTTCCACATCTTTCCTATAATGTGCTACCATCAATTCTCAGGAGATCGTTCCTTTCGGAAGGGTTGTAAAGGAAATCCATACCAGCAAATTATTTTGATAATCTGGTTGAGAGGCTGAGGATTCTCTGTGAAAATGAATCATTGCTGGAATTTTAACCTATTCTTTATTTGCCCAAATTTAACTGCATGTAGCTCCTGCGGGGTGGCGGCATGGTGGCACAGTGGTTAGCACTGCTGCTTCACAGCTCCAGGAGCCTGGGTTCGATTCCCAGCTTGGGTCGTCGTTGGTGTGGTGTTTTCATGTTCTCCTCATGTCTGTGTGGGTTTCCTTCGGGTGCTCCGGTTTCCTCCCACAGTCCAAAGATGTGCGGGTTAGGTTGATTGGTCAAGCTAAATTGCACCTTTTTGTCCTGGGACGTATAGGTTAGAGGGATGAGCGGGTAAACGAATGGGGTTACGGGGTTCGGGCCTGGGTGGGATTGTTGTTGGTACAGACTCAATGGACCAATTGGCCTCCTTCTGCACTGTAGGGTTTCTATGATTTCTATGAGTTCCTCTAGAAAGTGAGTCTGGATTATTGATAATAACACAACAAGGAGATGGCAGATGAATTAAACAGGTATTTTGGATCAGTCTGCACTATAGTGGATGCAGCATCCCCATAGATCAGAAAATGGAAGGAAGGGAAGAACTCAGGCAAATTACAGTCACCAAAATGTGGAACAAAGTAAATTGTTGGAGCTGCGGGCTGATACAAGCCAGGGTCCTGAAGGACTTCATCCTAGGGTCTTAAAAGAAGAATCCAGTGATATATTATTATTTATTATTCATCTCGAAGATAACCACATTTACCAAACAACTCCCAAATGAAGAAATTACCAACAAGATTTCACTTTTTGTAACGTTCACTTTAACATGAATCAGAAACACATATCAGGCAGATAGTATTTCAAATAGAAAGTTAAGTTTCACTTTAAATAATTGATATGTCTTACACAACCACAAGAACAAAGGTCACTCCCCGCAGTCATGTGACATCATGTAATTCCAAAGTTCTCTGACTCACTCCGTGGGTGTAGGATCTTCTCTTTCTCACTCAGTTGATTTGGCCCTTAAGGCACGTTCCTAATCAGCTATTTGCCATTGAAGATCCCTGGAGAAAGTGGTCACCCAAATGGCACAATCCTGCAGAATCCTCTTTAGGTTCATGATGGTCTTGATGGCAGTTTCCTCAGAGATCCTTTATTTGACCACTTCAAGAAACTCAATTAAACAGGCTGTTTGTCTCTGGGCTAAACTGAAGCAGCAGCAGTAAAATTGTCCACTTCACAACTCCTGCCCTAACCCTGTATTTGGCTTCCTGTCCTGTTGAATTGTATTACACAGTTCCTTGTGAATGTCCCTTCTCTGTTCTCTCCTCTTCTGCAGTTCTCCTTTGTGTCTGGCCGCACAACTTTGCGATGTCAACTTGCTTCCTGTTGGTACTGCTTCCAGGTCAAGATTTGCCAGTCATATGGACCAGTATTTATTATAATGCAAGAATATTGCAACCGGTGTAAACTCTTACACCAAAACCTTGTTGGCATTTAGCCAGTAGGATTTTATGGTCCCGTTAAAGCAGAGAAGTAGGGGCGGCACAGGAGCACAGTGGTTGGCACTGCTGCCTCACAGCGCCAGGGACCTGGGTTCGATTCCTGGCTTGGGTCACTGTGCGGAGTTTGCACGTTCTCCCCGTATCTACATGACTTTCTTCCGGGTGCTCCGGTTTCCTCCCACATTCTGAAGACGTGCTGGTTAGGTGCACTGACCCGAACAGGCGCTGGACTGTGGCGAGAGGGGGAATTTCACAGTAACTTCATTGAAGTGTTAATGTAAGCCTTACTTGTGACTAATTAATAAACTTTAACTTTTAACTTCAACTTTAGTATGAAGTAATACATTTTGGTAGGAAGAATGAAGACAAGCTTTTAGAGATCCTTCTTAAATATGTTCAGTGACTTGGCCTCCATAGCCTTCTACGGTAGGGAATTCCACAGGTTCACCACACTCTGAGTGAAGAAGTTTCTCCTCATTTTCTCACAGATCCTGAACTGTGAACCTTGTTCTAGACACCCCCCCACCCCCCATCACCCCCCCACCACCTCAGCCCACCCAGAGGAAATATCATTCCTACATCCAGTCTGTCCAGCCCTGCCAGAATGTTTCCATTCTTCTTAGGGCAGACACAGTTAAGAGGAGATTTGATGGCGGAATATCAAAATCAATCATTTATTCATGATTTTGATAGAGTTATTAAAGAGAAACCGTATCCACTGGCAGAAGGGTCAGTCATGATGTGGAGATGCCGGCGTTGGACTGGGGTAAACACAGTAAGAAGTCTCACAACACCAGGTTAAAGTCCAACAGGTTTATTTGGTAGCAAAAGCCACTAGCTTTCGGAGCGCTGCCCCTTCATCAGGTAAGTGGGAGTTCTGTTCACAAACAGGGCATATAAAGGCACCAACTCAATTTACAAAATAATGGTTGCAATGCGAGTCTTTACAGGTAATCAAGTCTTAAAGGTACAGACAATGTGAGTGGAGAGAGGGTTAAGCAGGTTAAAGAAATGTGTATTGTCTCCAGCCAGGACAGTTAGTGAGATTTTGCAAGCCCAGGCAAGTCATGGGGGTTACAGATAGTGTGACATGAACCCAAGATCCCGGTTGAGGCCATCTTCATGTGTGCGGAACTTGGCTAGCAGTCTCTGCTCAGTGACTCTGCGTTGTCGTGTGTCATGAAGGCCGCCTTGGAGAACGCTTACCTGAAGATCAGAGGCCAAATGCAGGGAAGTCCATTGTCAACTTGTCGGACTACACACTTCTACCAGATGAAATCAAAGTTCTCGGCCGAGGGCTCAATTTCTGCCCCACCACCAAAATAGACCCCATCAGTCTCGCAGCAGACACAGAGGAATTCATCAGGCGAATGAGGCTGCGGGAGTTCTTCCACAAACCCCAAGAGGCCAACAGCGAACACAATGAGACAGTGAATGAAGCGGAACAGCCAACAGAGAGATCCGCAGTGCAGCAACCGAAGAGGAAAGAGTCGAATTGGACTCCTCCGGAAGGCCACTGCCCTCGACTTGTCATGTATGCCCAAGCCGTCAGGAGGTGCGTCAACACCAGATTTCATCAGCCGCACTCACAAGACAGCCCCGAACATCACCCAAGCACAATGCAATGCCGTTTGCGCTCTCAAGACCAACCGCAACATTGTCATCAAACCAGCAGACAAAGGAGGGGCCATCGTCATACTGAACAGTTCGGATTACTGCAAGGAAGTGTACCGACAACTGAACAACGAGGAACACTACAGACAGTTACCCGTAGATCCGACCAAAGAACACATCCATCAACTCAACAGACTTTGATCCGGACCTTCAGAGCACCCTCCGTGCTCTCATCCCACGTACTCCCCGCGTTGGAGATCTCTACTGCCTCCTGAAGATACATAAGGCAAACACACCCGGCTGTCCCATCGTATCGGGCAATGGGATCCTGTGCGAGAACCTCTCCGGCTACGTCGAGGGCATCCTGAAACCCATTGTACAAAGAACCCCCAGCTTTTGTCGCGACACTACGGACTTCCTACAGAAACTCAGCACACATGGAGCAGTTGAACCAGGAACACACCTCGTCACAATGGATGTCTTGGCACTCGACACCAGCATCCCCCACGATGATGGCATTGCTGCAACTGCCTCAGTACTCAATGCCGACAACTGCCAGTGTCCAGATGCAATTTTACAACTCATCTGCTTCATCCTGGACCACAATGTCTTCACCTTCAACAACCAGTTCTTCATCCAGACTCACGGAACAGCCATGGGACCAAAATTGCACCTCAATATGCCAACATCTTCATGTACAGTTTTGAACAAGACCTCTTCACTGCACAGGACCTTCAACCGATGCTATACACTAGATACATCGATGACATTTTCTTCCTTTGGAGTCATGGTGAACAATCACTGAAACAGCTATATGATAACATCAACAAGTTCCCTCCCACCATTAGACTCACCATGGACTACTCACCGAAATCGGTTGCATTCTTGGACACACGCATCTCCATCAAGGACGGTCACCTCAGCACCTCACTGTACCGCAAGCCCACGGATAACCTCACGATGCTCCACTTCTCCAGCTTCCACCCTAAACATGTTAAAGAAGCCATCCCCTACGGACAAGCCCTCCATATACACAGGATCTGTTCAGATGAGGAGGATTGCAACAGACACCTCCAGATGCTGAGAGATGCCCTCATAAGAACAGGATATGGCGCTCGACTCATCGATCGACAGTTCCGACGCGCCACAGAGAAAAATCGCACCGACCACCTCAGAAGACAAACACGGGACACGGTGGGCAGAGTACCCTTCATCGTCCAGTACTTCCCTGGAGCGGAGAAGCTACGACATCTTCTCCGGAGCCTTCAACATGTCATTGATGAAGACGAACATCTCGCCAAGGCTATCCCCACACCCCACTTCTTGCCTTCAACAACCGCACAACCTCAAACAGACCACTGTCAGCAGCAAACTACCCAGCCTTCAGGAGAACAGTGACCACGACACCACACAACCCTGCCACAGCAACCTCTGCAAGACGTGCCGGATCATCAACACGGATGCCATCATCTCTCGTGAGAACACCATGCACCAGGTACACGGTACACACTCTTGCAACTCGGCCAACATTGCCGACCTGATACACTGCAGGAAAGGATGTCCCGTGGCATGGTACATTGGGGAGACCATGCAGACGCTACGACAACGGATGAATGAACACCACTCGACAATCACCAGGCAAGAGTGTTCTCTTCCTGTTGGGGAACACTTCAGCGGTCATGGGCATTCGGCCTCTGATCTTCGGGTAAGCGTTCTCCAAGGCGGCCTTCACGACACACGACAACACAGAGTCGCTGAGTAGAGACTGATAGCCAAGTTCCGCACACATGAGGATGGCCTCAACCGGGATCTTGGGTTCATGTCACACTATCTGTAACCCCCACGACTTGCCTGGGCTTGCAAAATCTGACTAACTGTCCCGGTTGGAGACAATACACATCTCTTTAACCTGTGCTTAACCCTCTCTCCACTCACATTGTCTGTACCTTTAAGACTTGATTACCTGTAAAGACTCGCATCCAACCATTATTCTGTAAATTGAGTTTGTGTCTTTATATGCCCTGTTTGCGAACAGAACTCCCACTTACCTGACGAAGGAGCAGCGCTCCGAAAGCTAGTGGCTTTTGCTACAAAATAAACCTGTTGGACTTTAACCTGGTGTTGTGAGACTTGTGTCTCAGAGGATATAGAGTTGAGCTAAGTGGTGAAAGAACCCACAATCTGGATACATTGCCCGAGAGGGTTGGTGGAAGCAAATTCAATTCAGAAGTGAAATGGATAAATACTTGATGGGAAAAATTGCAGTGCTATGGGGCGAGACTCGTGGAGTGAGGTTAGATCAGACAAGGCAAGATGGGCCAAATAGCCTGCTTTTGTGTTGTTTCATTCTATGATTCGCAGGTCACGATGGGTCGTGTCCACAGTCCTGCAAATACCTAAATGTAACTACATTATTAAAGTAAGGTTTATCTATTAGTCACTAACCACTGTGCCACTGTGCTGCCCTATGGTGTGTTTATTCACGCTGAAAGGCATTTGTCATATCTCAGGACCATCACATAAATATAGCAAATACTGCCTATTCCATCCACATTTATAACTCAATGCACATATTTTTATGTCAACAACTAGCTTGAGAATTGTTCATTTAATGCCTTCATGTAGGAGAGCACAGAGCCAGAGCCCCAGCGTGGATTCTTGCAGAACTCCAACAGGGATTGGATTCTCTGCAGCTCCACTTCTATTAAATATTACCCATTGAAGAGCACAGCTAATTTGATATCCAAAATCGGCTCATTAATCTTACCTCCCGAGAAACCACTAATCTTGTCACAATTGTTATAACAACTCCAGAATTTCCAAAGCAAACAGAAGAGTTGTATATTTTTGCTACTGTCACAATATAAGATTATCTGACTTCTTCTCAACCCCAGCACAGACAAATTTTGGAATTGAGTTAGATTTAAGGGTTATGTCCAAAAATGAAGTTTGATTTTTCACAGATTTATGTCATTAAAAGGGCCACAGACTGCAAGCATTGGAAAATGTGTCTTGAAGTCAAATGAGTGCTCTGGGGACGTCACAATTCACAGCCTATTTCAAATTAATACATAAATAATGTTTTATCACATGTGCATTAGCCAGGATGAACTGTGACGTTAAGTAATCTATCATTTTGTCTCAGTTAGCCTAATAAATATTCACTTGCCAGATCACAAAGCTGAAATATCAACTCTTTTTCTTTCTCTCCAGATGCTACCTGATCCACTATATTTCCAGTGCATTTTTATATTTTAAATTTCCATACTCATTGTATGAAGGATGATTCCATCCATGCTGACACAGGGTGGAATTTTATTGGCACGTCCACCCGAGTTTCACACGATTCCACCCAAGGCCAATGGAGAATGCCGTTCTCTGAGCCTCGCCCGCCCCCGGAATCGGGGCAGGCATGCCGGTAAAATTCTGGCCATTGTGTGAGGTGCCAACAAAGCAATTACTTTCGAGACAGCGAATCAGTTTGATTGTTGGCGATTCCCTATTTGGAAATTGCCAAGTTGCTGCATCTCTTTAGCTTCCTTGGGCCAGAACAAACAAAGGGACATGTGGGCAGGTAGGATATGAAAGGGGATTTGGGGTATGCATGACAGCACTTAATCCAAAGCTCGAAACTAAAAACCAAGTAAGTTTTTGCAGGTCATAGCAACCGAAACATGCCAAGGACAAACAAGTTAACCCACAAAAACAAACAAGCCAAATGCTTTAGTATTTTTAACCCAGCTTTCTGAAGAGAGTTGTGACATTGAGTTCATTTTAATTTGCTTGATATTTACTTTATATTCACTTGCTGTTTGTTTAATTAAGCAGCGTAATATTTAGTTTATGGCCTCTTTTTAATTAACGTTTCTCAGTCACCCTTCAAAAATTTCACATGATGGCAGCCATGTACAAAATCCACTTCACAAAGAAGCCCTATTGTTATGACTGTCAGTTACATTATTGTATGCATGGATTTTCATAGCACAGACACACCCCGAGTAGTAAGGCATTCAGAATAGAGTGAGCAGCACCCAAAAGAATATCCAAGGCAAACCTTAAAAATTGGCCAGGATAACATTCAGTTTATTAATGAGAACATAGTGAGGAAGAGCAGAATGCCCAGCTTCCAGTCTTTCGGACTAACTAACTCACAAGCTTTCTACTGTCCATTATCAACTCAAGTTTATGGAGGACCTGTGGAATGATCTTGTTTAAAATAAGTTCAGATTTTAAAATATATTTATTAGTAATTATTGGAAAAATTATTTCTTCTTAGTGTGTCATGTGTGTTGCTTGCCTGATTCTCCTCAAACATGTCTAAATGCATCTTGTGAAGCATTTAATTTTATCTGCAATATTTATTCCAATAGATTATTACATGTCATACTACCGTGATTCCTGTTCCAAGTGATCCATGAAGATTGAAGGGAAGATTGAAGCAAAGAGAGAGTATGGGAAGAGACTAGCAGCCAGTATAAAAAGGAAATTACGAGCTTTGTATCGGCATACAAATAGTGAAAAGATGGCAAAGGAGAGATACAGCTGATTAGGGATCAAAAGAGGGAATTATATATGGAAGCAAAGGTATGGATGTACTAAATGGGTATTTTGCATCAGCCTTTACCAAGAAAGAAGATGCTGCCAAAATCATAGTTAAAAAGGTGGTTGAGATACTGCATGGGTTAAAAATTGATAAATAAATATTAGAAGTATTAGAAATGCTGACTGTACTTAGTTGATAAATCATCAGGACTGGAATAGATGCACTTGAGGACACTGAGGGAAATAAAGGAATAAAATTACAGACATACTGACCATAATCTTCCAATTCTCCTTATGCAAGGGATGGAATTTTCCAGCCCCCTCTGCTGGGGGGATCTTCTGGTCCTGCCAAAGTTGACCCCTCATGGCGGGCTGGGTAAGCCATGTAAAATGCAGCTGGACTTCAGCAGAATCGGAAGATTCCAGTGGTGGCCAATGGCTTGCCACATCTGCTGCTTGGGGGGGGCTTGGGGAGGGCGGCGGGGGGGTGGTCGGTGGAATTAAAATCCCGCCTGGGGTAGTGTCAAAGGACTGCCAATTTTACACTTGTTCAATAAAAGGTGCAAGGATAAATCCAGAAACTGCAGGCCGGTCCATGGTGGTGGATCACTTTTAGATAAGGTAATACAGGATAAAATTAAAGTCGCTTGAACAAATATGGATTAGGGTTAAGGGAAATCAGGATGGATTTGTTAAGGGTGAATCATGTTGAACCAATGTGATACAGTTTTTTGATCATGAACCAAAGCGGGTTGATGTGGTTAATGCTGTTGATGTGGCATATATAGACTTTCAGAAGATGTTTGATAAATTTCCACACAACAAATTTCTCAGCAAAGTTAAAGCCCATGAAATACAAGGAACAGTGGTAACATGGATATGAAGCTGGCTGAGAGACAAGGGGCCCTATTTTACCATTTTGATTCTAAGTGCTGGGTGGATTTGAAACTGGGAGTGTTTCTGACTCTTTTGTTCTGAGAACTTTGGGACCCGTTCTCAGGCGCCCCCATACGCACTCTGCCTTAAAAAATATCAGCGAGTCTGAATCGCACTTCACAAGCTGTGTGCGGGACTTAACCTGCCCGAAACCCTGCAGCTCCGATCGGCGCCTCCAACTGTGCAGGAAAAAAAATGATAGAATGTGGCTCCCCTGCCACATCCCGCGGGCCGGATAATGCCTCCCCCTGACCGTCACAGATATAGCCCTACCCCCACAACATTACTGACCCCTTATCCCTCCACCCCCTCCGCCACCCAGACCGATCACGGGCCCCTCCCTCCCCTTCCACCCCACCGATCTCAGGCAGAGTGGCAGCAAACCCACCTTCTCCCCGCCACCGATCTCAAGCAGAGAGCCGACAGACACTCAGCACTTACCTCCTCACTAATTAGAGCGCCTGAATCGGACTGATATGGAGCATGTCTGTTTCGCATGATTCTGGATGGACGAACGCAGTGGTAAAGGGGGAAGTGCCTGTAAAGTTGGGCGCGTAGCTTATTAAGTCAAATTGAATGCATGCAAATGCATTTAAATGGCCATCACCCCCGTTTCGGACGCGGTCCCGATTGCGGCCATTTTCCGACCTTGGTAAAGGAGGAACAGAAGCGGAGGTGGGCGTGGATCACGCTACTTGCCTCACGCCCAACTTTACCAAGTTTCCGCGCCCGAAAATGGGTGAAACATGATGGTAAAATCGGGCCCAAGAGGTAGAAAGTAATGGCATTTTTGATTTTTGGACCAGAGGAAGGTAATCTAGTGGGGTTGGTTCCCCTCTGGCTGGCATTAGAACCACTCCTTTTTGTGATATTCATGATGTAGAATTGGGTTTTGAGGGTGTGTATGGCACAATTCTAAAATTTGCAGATGGCACAAAACTTCAAGGTATTTGGAACAGTGAGCAGGATAGTGACAGACTTCAAGAGGACATGGGCAAGGTTGGTGGAATGGACAGACACGTGGCAGATACAATGTAGAAAAGTGTGAAGTGATATATTTTGGTGGGAAGAATGAAAAAAGCATGATAAAGAAAAGGATACAATTCTGAAGCGGGTGCAGAAGGAGAGGAACCTGGGAGTATATGTGCACAAATCATTGCAGGACACACTGAGGAAGAAGTTAATAAGGCATACAATATCCTGAGTTTCATCAATTGAAACACAGGAAAGAATTCTCCTATATCCCTGCCAGCGGGAAGAATTCAGCAGGAGGCCCAAAAATCGGTTTCATGCTAATGTTAATTTTCAGTAGAACCTTCTGATGGTGCCCGCCATGACGGATCAGGGTGGTCAGGCAAAACCAACTTGCATTATGCTAATGGAATGTAAATGAAGACTGGACCGGAATCTTCCATGATTCTCTATTATGCCAGCAGGAAAAGATGTCTGGATCAATGTGGCATGCAAAAGTTAGCACTTACCTGAAGAAGGCCTTTGAAGTTAAGGATGGAGGCCACTGGCACCCCTGGACCCGGGAACACCACAGCAGTGGGTGAGGGAAGCATCAATCGGCCGAATCTTCCAGCTTAGTGTCTTCAAGGAGGTCCATCTACCAGTATCAAAGCGTTCCCCGAGGTCTATCTTCTTTCTTGAATGGTGGGTCAGTGATATTGGGAGCCTTTTCAATATGGTACCTGGGTATGATGGCGGGATGTATGCCATCAAGCCCTCTCCACCACGGAAGATGGTGCAAAAATCCCGATGCATAATTAATTACACCAGGGACAGAAGATATGGCATGGTTTCCTGTTGGCCTCTGCAGCGTGGAGCGCTCCCCGTTCCCGCCAAAGGGCCGAATCCCAATGGGAAAATTCTACCCATGGAGTGCAAAAGGCAAGTTACAGTGAACTTCCATAAAACACTGGTTCAGCCCCAGTTGCAGTATTGTGTCCATTACTGGACAGCACGTTTTGGAAAGGATGTGAAGGCATTTGAGAAGATGTATAAAAATTCATTATGAGAGTGGTTCTGGGGATGAGAGCCTTCAGTTTCATAGATACCTTGGGCTGTAGAGGAAAGAAGGTCAGAGGAAATTTGATAGTGATTTTCAAAATCATAAGGGTCTGGACAGAGTAATTGGGGAGAAACTTCCATCATTGGCAGAAGGTTTGAAAACCAGAGCACACTTGTAACGACTCAGGAAGCCCGACTGGAAAAGAACATAGTTTATTACAGAATGCAAAACAAAACCATGGTGGACACACACTAGTCCCAGCCTGGGGCTACAGTTCAACAGACCCAGTCCTGGGCAGGGCACTGCCTGTTACCAGAGGGACTCAGGGAGATCAATCAGTGATTCCCCATGAACCTCGTGGGGGGTTTCAACACCAGCAATTTAAGGTTATCGACAAAAGAACCAGAGGCAATATAAGGAAAATGTTTTATGCAGCAAGTGCTTAGGACCTGGAATACACTGCCCGAGGGTCTGGAAGATTAAATTGTGGCTTTCAAATCGGATAATTATCCAAAGAGTAAAAATTTTCATCACAATGGGGCCGTAAATTCTACTCTTTGATTCCATACCATGGTTCTATGATTCCAAAAGAAAGAATAGCGCATAAATGGTCAAATCTGTCATCAGTCCACAAACAGAAAGGAAATGATGTGCATCTTCAACTCTATTTGTTTCTCAGCTCTAACTTCCAACCTCTCTCTACCCCTCATATTGAAACCTATATTCCACAAATAGCAAAGTGAAAGAGAACACAAGTAGATTCAGAACCTTACAGATTGTTATGCAAAATAATGGATGCATTTTCTATGTGTTAGTGAATTTCTCTTGTCTCTTTTTGAGAAAAATCAAATTGAGTGCGATTGTAAGGTTACTCAACCAGAAAGTACACTTCCAGTGGTAAGGAAGGAAGCCTGATGGGTCACAGAGATTCCGCATTGATTATTGAAACGTTAATGCAGTAACTCAGACTGATTCCTGCCAATTCTATGCAAGAAGGGTTGTATTGATAGAGTTGGAAACTCAGACTTTGTCCATAAGATTGATTTATGTAAAGATTATTAGCAAGTTCCTCTGATGGATCAGGCCAAGAAGATACCTGCTTTTGGAACCCCAGATGGCCTGGTCCAATGTAAAGTCCTGGCCTTTTGTGCGAAGAATGCACTGGTACATTTAAGGGATTAAATAGCTGAGTGATTGCTGGATTGAGCAATAACATAGTATACTGATGATTCATTGAAGTACAGTGAACATGTGAAGATCGCATTAAACAGTTACATGACTGAAAAAGGCTGACTAAGTGAAAATCCTGGCAAAGAGTGAGTTTTCCAAGGCCAAAGTTACCTACTTGAAGCAGGAGCGAGTGTTGTCTAGCGGAGCAATAGTAAAAGTTCCTGTCCCAAAGACTAAAATTGAAAGAGTATGAATCCTTGGAATCTGTGGGTTCTACCCACCTTCCATCAACTAGTCATTCCTTTTGAAAACCAGTGTGGAAATCAATTGGACAGAGTCTTGTCAGCCAGCCTTTGAGAAGCTAAAGGCCATGCTAGTAAATTAGCCCATTCTGGTTGCCCAAATCTTTAACAGGCCATTCAAAATTGGTTGGTGATGCCAGTGACGTACGTCAGGAGCAGTGTTGCTCCAAGGTAATGATGCTGGGATAAAACAATTAATCAGTTATTTCTCGAGAAAACTTTCTCAAGAAAAAATAGTACCAAAAGAAGTACTTAATGATTAAGAAGGAAGTTTTAAGTCTTGTATTAGCTCTTTAGTTACATGGCTGCAAACTTTAATGTTTAATGTGAAAACAATTTATTCTAAGGGTTATACATGTTTCAGGAGCCAGTAATGTGATTGCTGATGCTCTATCCTGAGCTTGAATAGATTATGGAATTCACAGATTTCCTTTTGATAAAACCATGCTGACTCTGTCTGATTACCCTGATTTCTTCCAAGTGTCCTACTAAAAAATCTTTAATAATAGCTTCTGACATTTTCCTGTGATGGGTGTTAAGCTAACTGACCTTTAGTTTCCTGCTTCCTGTTTCCCTCCCTTTTTGAATTTCATTGCAAGGTACTGTGTATAATTACAGGACTTTGGAAATTGCAATGATTATCTGCAAGTACGAGTGGGACTGATGATTCTAGACTTTGTGTTTTTTAAAGCCAAGCGTGTGAAAATAAAAGAGACCTTAATTGTCATGATAGAGGAGTCACCATCAACGGAATCACTTCTCTGCCTTTCAGGTAGAAAACTGTAAGACTAATTTGAATAAAGAATTACCTATTACATGTACCCCCCTTTCTTCTCACCTACCAACTTCATCACCCCCCCCCCACCCAATATCACCATTGCTCTCCCCTCTGTTACCTTTGAACCTCCCTCCATTACTCTGGATCCTATCGCATTCCACCATTCTATAAAATCATGGCTAATCTAATTGGAACCTCAACTCTACATCTCTGTCTATTCCCAATAACTTTTCACTCTCTTGCTTATCAAGGATTTATCCATCTCTGATTTAAAAATATTCAAAGACTCTGCTTCCAATTCTTTTCAGGAAGAGTTCCAAAGGCCACGAGAAAAAAACTCCTAATCACTATTCTAACCATGCACACACCTCTCCCCACCCCCCTTATTTTGAAACAGTGCCAGATTCTCCCACAAGAGAAAACATCCTCTCCACATTCATCCTGTCGAGATCCCTCAGGATCTTGCAAGTTTCAATCAAGTCACCTCTTACTCTTCTAAACCCCAACAGGTACAAGTTTAGCCTGTCCAACTTTTCCTCATAAGACCAATCCAGGTATTAGTTTAATAAATCTTCTCTGGGCTGCTTCCAATGCATTTACATCCTTCCTTAAATATGGAGACCAATGCTGTACACAATGGCCCAGCTGTAGCTTCACTAGAGTCAGAGAGGTTTACAGCATGGAAACAGGCCCTTCGGCCCAACTTGTCCATGCCGCCCCTTTTTTAACCCTGAAGCTAGTCCCAATTGCCCAAGTTTGGCCCATATCCCTCTATGCCCATCTTACCCATGTAACTGTCTAAGCACTTGTTAAAAGACAAAATTATGCCCGCCTCTACTATTACCTCTGGCAGCTTGTTCCAGACAGTAACCATCCTCTGTGAGAAGAAAATGCCCCTCTGGACCCTTATGTGTCTCTTCCCTCTCACCTTAAACCTATGCCCTCTAGCTTTAGGCTCTCCTACCCTTTGGGAAATGATATTGACTATCTAGCTGCTCTATGCCCCTCATTATTTTACAGACCTCTATAAGATCACCCCTATGCCTCCTACACTCCAGTGTGCTCTGTATAACTGCAGCATAAATAACCCCCTTATTTTATATTCAATTCCATTCCAATAAATGATAACATTCTATAAACTTTCCTAATTGCTTGCTGCACCACCATACTAGCTTTTTGTGATTCATGTATTTGGACACCCAGATCTCTCTGCACCTCAGAGTTTTGCAATCTCTCAGCTTTTAGATAATATGCTTTTTCATTTTTTCTATAAATGGACAACTTTACACTCTCCCACATTATACTCAATTTGCCAGGTCTTTGACCACGTACTTAACCAAGCTATATCCTTTTGTTGCCTCCTTGTGTCCTCTTCATATCTTACTATCCTAACTGTCTTTATGCCATCAGCAAATTTAATGACCCTACCTTCAGTCTCTTAATTCAAGTCATTTATACAAATTCTAAAAAGTTAAGGCTCCAGCACTGACCCCTGTGGCACACCACTTGTTACACTTTGCCTACTAGAAAATGACCCATTTATACCTACTCTCTTTTTTCTGTTAGCCAGCTAATCTTCTATCCATACTAATATGCTACCCCCTATACCATGAGCTGTTTTTCTTTGTAATAACCTTTGATGTGTCATTTTATCAAATACCTTCCTTTATTCATATCATCACTGGAATTCTACAACCCCGCCCGCCACGGGAATTGGAGCTGATGAGGGGCGGACAATCGGAAGGTTCATAGACCCGGGGCGGGATTTTCCAGTCACGGGTTGAGCGAGGCTTCTTCTTTAAAGAGCTTCAATACATTGGCTAAACATGATTTCCTTTTGATAAAACCACGCTGACTCTGTCTCATTACCCTGATTTCTTCCAAGTGTCCTACTAAAAAATCTTTAATAATAGCTTCTGACATTTTCCTGTGATGGGTGTTAAGCTAACTGACCTTTAGTTTCCTGCTTTCTGTTTCCCTCCCTTTTTGAATAAAGGAACTACATTTGCTATTTTCCAATCTGATGGAACGCTCTCCGAATCTAGGTAATGTTGGAAAGTTAAAATCAGTGCACCAACTATCACACTCGACACTTCTCTTGAAACCCAAGGATGAAGTCCCAACAGGACCTGGGCACTTGTCAACTCCCAGCTTCAACAATTTGCTGAATATTACTTGTCTGGTATTGTAATTCTCTGAGTTCTTCCCATTTCTGAGATACAGCTATTTCTGGGACAGTCAATGGCATTCCCATGGCCGAGCCCTTCTCTATCAATATTCTGGCAGTTACCATTGGCCAAAAATGAACTGGACTAGCCATATAAATACAGTGGCTACAAGAGCAGGTAAAAGGTTAGGAATCCTGCAGCGAATAACTCACATCCCCACTCACCAAAGCCTGTCCTCCAACTAGAGGCACAAGTTAGGAGTTTGATGGAATGCGCTCCACTTGCCTGGATGAGTGCAGCTTCAGCAACACTCTCGCAGCCCACTTGATGGGCACTCCATTCACAAACATTCACTCACTTCACCACCAACGAACAGTGACAGTAGTGTGTACCAGCTACAGGATGCACTGTAGGAACTCACCAAGGTTCCTTAGACAGCACCTCTGCAGACCTGAGCAGATTCCCAAACCCCATCAACAGGCAAGCAACAGAGCAGGCTGGACTCTCGCTCCTTGCTGCAGAGAACCAGTATCAATCCCCCTCACTATACAGCTCTTTAGGATGACCACATTCCTTTCGTTCCATAAATAACTCCATCTGATCTTCCAGCATTTGGTACATAATTAGAACGAGAACAGCATGAAGTTGCAAAATAGCAAACACACAATATAATGCACTGGTATAAATAGAATTAAATGTCTATTTGGATCTGTCAAATTTTATATATCAAATTGCAGAAAATGTTATACTAGATGAACATTCATGTGTCATGCCCAATTTAATCATCAATTTTGCTGTATTAATTGCCAAGATAGCTTGGATTTTTTAATTAATGACTCAGAAAGCAGAACACGACAGTCTGATTGGTTGGCAGTTCTTCCATTCTCGATGGGCCAAATGGCCTCCTTCTGCACTGTAGGGGTTTTTAATTCTATGATTCCCAACGGAACCAGTACTCAGTAGTGGGCACTGCTGGGACTGCGGGCATGCCCATGAAGAAGACAGCATGGATTCTGGACTCATGCAAGTTCAGGATTTTTGGGCAGGGATACCTGGGGCACCCTAGGGTTGGATGGGAATGGGTGGGTTTTGGAGGCTTGGGTGGTATGCACAGAGGGGCGTGCAATCTTAGAGGGGTGGGAGGGTCCTCAATGTGCACAGGGCACCCCCAGAAGTATCCTCCTTTGCTTCCCACTTTTTCAGCAGAGTTAGTTAAAAACCAGACTGCCCATTCTCCTCCACCTTCCACTGCCAACCATAGTGTCAGAGCTTAGGCCTTTAATTGCCCTTTAATTGGGAAGCTAACCTTGAATAGGCCAAAGGGAAATTGGGTTAGTGAGTGCCTTTCCACACAAAATACAATGGGGAACGGCTCAGGGTTGGGTGGGAAGGGGATAGTCTAGGCGCTGGTCATATTTTACAAGCCCTCCCCTGCTAGAAGCATGCCAAGCAGGGGCTGAAATTTTCACCTCATTATTCTCATTCATACTACACCCATTTGGTGACTGTTTTCATCCTTTGACCAAAAAATTCTCTTTTGTCTTGCCTGATAACCAAACAAAAAGACAAGTTAGTCAATTAAAATACAACCATTTTGTGGGTTTTGTTTGCATATTCCTTGAGTTTAGGAGAGTCAGATTTAAATGTCCTTTGTTCCAGTAATTTGTTTTGACAAGTTTGAGTAGGCGAATAGATGAGCTGGAGAATCTGGGTAGGATTCTGGATTTGGGTTTTGGATTGGGGCCTGAGATTAAATCAGGACCCTGACCCTGCACTTTGTGGGAAATAGTCCTTCAGCAGTGATTTCCCCGGAATTGGCCAGTTAGAGGCCAGAAGGCACACTTGTGGACAGTGGAAGCTGGAAAGCCAACTCTCTGAATTCTGGAACTTCTGAGCTCCAACCCTGCGTTGTGCCAGTGCCACATGCCCGACATGATCTTTGTACAGACGACCATTTAGTGGTCAGGGAACATGCTCACTGTCCAATTAAGGACAGTGAGCAGGCACCTGAGACTGGAGGGTTTGTGGGAGGTCTTCCAGCACTGACACGTTCGCAGCCCCACTGTCCAAGGTGAGAGCCACTGACGCAGGTTAGCGAAAGAGAGAAATAGCACGACTGAGGCACCCTATGACAAGAAGTTAAAAACTTTTCACATTAAATAGGTCATTGCTGACAGCTCAGTATTGTGGAGGGGCAATCCCTTCACTGGATAACCACCAACCCCAAGTATAGGCTGACAACCATGTCAGTGCACAGGAGGGGCAGTTATACCAACAGGATGGAGTGCTGGTGGGTCCCACCACCTCGGTCTGCGATTCAACCTCAGTGGGGGGGTCCCACAAGCTAAATGGATCATTCCAATTGGCTTCTGCTGGGTGACCTCAATAGACCATTTACTTGGTTTGACAGGCTACAGCCCCACCCACTCCTCCTGGAATGAGAGTGACTTGCATGCGGGAACATGTAGGCAAACTGGCTTGCTGCTGGCTGGCACCAACTTGTGACCCATTGTACCTCTGTCCTTTGTGACCAGTCCAGTGGATATAACAATTTAGTTACCAATAACATTCTGTAGGAGAGTTGTCAATAGTTTGTTACATTTCCTAACCTTCCTAACTCCGTTGTCACTTCTAATATTGTCAAGTAATCCATTCGCATTGTACCATCTCCTCTTGATGGCCCAGCTTCATATAACAACAGTTTCCCATTTCCTCGAGGGATACATCTTTCCCAAAGGATTATCTTCTGCCTGCAGTGAGCTACATTACAGTCATGAACTTTGACCATGGTCCTCACTTACTTATTATCTGCATGCAACATCATTTACTTGTGGTAAACATTCCCTCATACAGCAAAAATACTCATCATCATATGTCCACCATCACAAACTCCTAAGTCATTGCCACGGAATCCAATTGTCCTGAAGTTTGGAATAAATTTCCTTCATTCACTATCAGCAATGCCATCCAGTTTCAAATCTACATCGACACCCAAGTACCTCTGACTTCAGCTGCATAAACTCCCCAAATTGATCATACCTTCATCAGCTTCATGGTTCCTCAAACACTGTCCCCTGTTTCATCCTCTGCAATCTCCAGTGAACCTAGAATTCTGTGGTTAGGGCGTTCTATCACACAAAGCTCTGCATCCCCATTTTTATGCTCTGCCAAGCTCCACTGGATTCCACTAAGTTCATTCAATACAGTTATCCTGAAGCCAAGGAAGTCCTTGTATAGACTTAGCCCATCATAAGTGAGTTCTTTCAGCCTTGAACCAGTGTTCAGCCCCTTCCATTCCTCTGATTAAGGTCTAAAGCTCATCTCCCAAATACCTTGGCTGAACCATTAGAAACTGACTTTCTAGTCTTTCTAGTCCCTGCGAGGAAATGGCCGAGGCCTTAAACAAGTTTTTTGTATCGGTCTTCACGGTAGAAGACACAAATAGCTTACCGAAAATTGATGGTCGTGGGACTATAGGGGGTGAGGTCCTTAAAACGATTACTATTACTAAAGAGGTAGTGCTTGGTAGGCTAATGGGACTAAAGGTAGACAAATCCCCGGGCCTGAATGGAATGCATCCCAGGGTACTGAAAGAAATGGCAGAAGTAATAGCGATGCATTGGTTGTAATTTATCAAAATTCGCTGGACTCTGGGGAAGTGCCGGCTGATTGGAAAACAGTTAATGTGACGCCACTGTTTTAAAAAGGAGGTAGACAAAAGGCGGGTAACTACAGGCCGGTTAGCTTAATGTCCGTTGTTGGGAAATTGCTGGAATCCATCATTAAAGAAGAAATAGCAGGACACCTGGAAAAAAATGGTTCGATCAAGCAGATGCAGCATGGATTCATGAAGGGAAAGTCGTGTTTGACAAATTTACTGGATTTTTATGAAGATGTAATGAGTGCGGTTGACAGAGGGGAACCGGTGGATGTGGTGTTTTTGGATTTCCAGAAGGCGTTCGATAAGGTGCCTCACAAAAGGTTGCTGCAGAAGATTAGGGTACACGAGGATTGGCTATCTAACAGGAAGCAGAGACTTGGAATAAATGGGTGCTTTTCTGGTTGGCAGTTGGTGACTAGTGGCGTGCCGCAGGGATCGGTGCTGGGGCCTCAACTGTTTACCATATACATAGACGATCTGGAGGAGGGGACCGAGTGTAGGGTAACAAAGTTTGCGGATGATACGAAGATGAGTGGGAAAGTGAATAGCGTGGAGGATGTGGAAAGTCTGATGAGAGATTGGATAGGCTAAGTGAGTGGGCGAGGATCTGGCAGATGGAGTATAACGTTGATAAGTGTGAGGTTATCCACTTTGGAAGGAATAATAGTAAGATGGACTATTATTTAAATGGTGAAAAATTACAACATGCTACTGTGCAGAGGGACCTGGGGGTCCTTGTGCATGAATCACAAAAACTCAAGTTTGCAGGTGCAGCAGGTGATCAAGAAGGCAAATGGAATATTGGTCTTTATCGCGAAGGGGATGGAGTATAAAAGCAGGGAGGTCTTGCTGCAATTGTACAAGGTACTGGTGAGGCCGCAACTGGAGTACTGTGTGCAATTTTGGTCCCCTTATTTGCGGAAGGATGTACTGGCCTTGGAGGGAGTACAGAGAAGGTTCACCAGATTGATACCGGAGATGAGGGGGTTAGCTTATGAGGAGAGATTGAGTAGATTGGGCCTGTACTCGTTGGAGTTTAGAAGGCTGAGGGGAGATCTTATAGAGACATCTAAGATAATGAAGGGGCACGATAGGGTAGAGGCAGAGAGATTCTTTCCACTTAGAAAGGAAACAAGAACTAGAGGACACAGCCTCAAAATAAGGGGGAGTCAGTTTAGGACAGAGTTGAGGAGGAACTTCTTCTCTCAGAGGGTAGTGAATCTCTGGAATTCTCTGCCCATTGAAGCAGTGGAGGCTACCTCGTTAATTATGTTTAAGTCACAGGTAGATAGATTTCTGATCAATAAGGGAATTAAGGGTTATGGGGAGTGGGCAGGTAAGTGGAACTAAACCACTATCAGATCAGCCATAACCTTATTGAATGGCGGGGCAGGCTCGAGGGGCTAGATGGCCTACTCCTGCTCCTATTTAGAACATAGAACAGTACAGCACAGAACAGGCCCTTCGGCCCACGATGTTGTGCCGAGCTTTATCTGAAACCAAGATCAAGCTATCCCACTCCCTATCATCCTGGTGTGCTCCATGTGCCTATCCAATAACCGCTTAAATGTTCCTAAAGTGTCTGACTCCACTATCACTGCAGGCAGTCCATTCCACACCCCAACCACTCTCTGCGTAAAGAACCTACCTCTGATATCCTTCCTGTATCTCCCACCACGAACCCTATAGTTATGCCCCCTTGTAATAGCTCCATCCACCCGAGGAAATAGTCTTTGAACGTTCATATTTCTTATGTTCTTATGTTCTTAACTATTGTCTTTGCAAAGCACTCGGAAGTGTTCTGTTGAAATGACAGCAATAAGAAATAAAACTTTAAATCCAGGGCACAAGCTGTTCATAATGTATGAACCCAGTGAATCACATCAATGTGTGTGTCTCTCTCTTGCTTTCTCTGTGTCTCTCTCTCCCCCTGCGTCTCTCTCCGCTTGCGTCTCTGTGTCCCTTATATATTTAAAGAACTCAAATATTCATAAAGATGCAAATTATGTCCTGGGATTTTGCTAAATATTTGTAACAGCAGAATCCTTATTCAAACAAACACCACTGTTCACTGAGACAGATTTTAAATTGATCAGAATCAATGTCTTGTTAGATGTCATGTTGTACAAATTAAAATATTAGCTCACACTTTAATAGTATTAATAAAATGTACATATTTATTTTAACCAGATATGTGGCTAGGTAATTGAAGTAAAGTTCCAAATCATAAAAAAAAACTGCTTTCAGCACCAGAGTTCACTTATGTCTGCCTGCAAGAAATTTTAGCTGTGCAGCGATTGGTCACCATCAGAGAATAGCCACCAAATAGAGGTCCGTAGACAGCAAACTGATGAGAATTAAGCGGCTAGGGAATTCGTGACCCACAGCTAACCTGTTTCCTCAAATAATAACGCTAACATCTAATAGAAAAATTCTCAACATAGAGCATTTAATAGCACTTGTGACTCGTGAAGTAATACAGCAACAGAGGAGATTGCAGAATGTCTCCTTATTTGAAAAAGTCCCATATCGTAATTGACTCTTGATTGTATTGTCTGTGAATGTGAATTCAATATTCTTGCACGTGTGTGACATTTTAAAATTAGCAACCAATCAATAACTGTCCGAGAAAGACAGGCAGCAAACGTGTGTGTGTGTGCGTGCGTAAGAGAGAGTAAATACAAATTCTCTTCTGTATTTTCGGTAAGATGTACTTTACATGGACTTGCATAAATGTATTACTTAGCTCTTGGTTAATTCAATTATTTTTAATTATATTATTCATACTGTGATACTTATGGCTGTTATTTTTAATTAAATTGCAATTGTCTTGTTCAATCACAATGATGTTGCACCAAATGCCATTGTGAATGAGACACTGAGACTGAGTTTCAGAGATTAATTGCATTTTGTACACGCAACGATTAATACCCTTCCTAAATTATATTCAATCCGTTGTTGCTTTTCCATTGTCCGTAGGTTTATTTTGTCCTTGTAGAAGGGAAGTATTTTCGTCACTTCCTTTTCTTTCCTATTCTTCTACTGGGTTACAGTTCCACAATGGATGCAATTGCTCCAGTGCTTTCCCAGGTGATCTTTTTTCATGTGTCAACATGAGAATTAGCTTATCAATCATCAAATAGTAATGTAATGTACAGGATTTGTGCTGAAGAGATATGTCAACATGTCTCTTTTCTCAGCAATAATCGTCAAATAGATGGAGTGGAGAAGGTTCATCACAGCCAAGCCCAATTCTATCCTCATCCAAAAGAAAAAACAGACAGAACCTCCCACATGGAGCCATCTGAATGAGAACCCTTGCAGGTTTTTCATTTTTATCCCTCTCTAATCCAAGAACATAGAGACCAACTGTAGGTTTTTTTTGGCATCTGCAGACGTGCCAAAGCAAGCGGACTATTACCTTTAGGAGTGGATTTATGTTGTGCAATTGTATGGGAGGCTAGCCCATTTAGGAGACTTCAGGGGATCCACTTCTCTGTCAACATCTTTAAGCCTTTGCAAACATTTCAAATTGCTACCGTTCAACTTGCTTTGATGTTAAAAAGTTTTAATGGCTTGTTGGTCTGCAATATTCTATTTTGTTATATTCTTTATTTTGTGATATTGTTATGTTTTTGTTTTTCTTTGCTACAGATATTATTCTCACATTCAGCACTTCAGACTAAAAGCTGAGCTGTTGCTTGTTATTAGTCAGAGTGTTCCCACCCAACATTTGGGCAATTTTGCAATAATCTCAAGGATTGAACAGAAAACTGTTGATTAGCTTGTAGTCCCAAAACTCTGACACCACCTTTTATCATCTATTTTTTACAATGTGGAGCAAATATGTCAAACCTGTAATATCAGTCTCCAGAGCTAGAGCTGTACATTGCCATAACATTCCTTACAAGTTCAAGAGATCCTACATGCTTCTGTCAACACTGGTGTCTTCACAACAGAACAGCTATTAGAACTCATTACTAATGCTAATTAACTATCTGTTACTATGCCAATACATTCTTTCATTTACACTTTTCATTCAACCAATTAGTTGAGGTGTAAATAAGAAAACATAAAGCTTTTGCAGGTGAACAAATGTTCAATAAATATGCATCCAAAAAAGACTGACTAATTTGAAAGAAAACTAACGTGCCAATTTTAATAAGCAAATGAATGTCAAAACTCTAACCACGGTTGTAGTATGCTTTGCTTCCTTTCACTTATTAGGTCCCAGTCTTATCTGATGTTAACCCTCTTTAACACATGGGTACTGCTGGTGTGGTAAATCATCCAATTGACCATCCCAATAAATCAGACAGACTAATAACATGTGACAGAGCTCTTACATGCATCAAAGATACAATAGACGTTTGATTATAGGCAAGGCCCTCATAAATTAGTAAGAGTTTTAACAAAACCAGGTTAAAACTCTTACTGTGTTTACCCCAGTCCAACGCCGGCATCTCCACCTCGTAAATTAAACATGGGTAGGTTTTCTCAGTTATCAAATGCAATAGCCAGAATCTAACACGAGTTAATGAAGAAAGACAGTGGAGAACGTTATCTCGATTGCAACGGGATCTTGATCAATTGGGCCAGTGGGCTGACGAATGGCAGATGGAGTTTAATTTAGATAAATGTGAGGTGATGCATTTTGGTAGATTGAACCAGGGCAGGACATACTCAGTTAATGGTAAGGCATTGGGGGGCATTACAGAACAAAAGGATCTCGGGGTAGATGTTCATAGCTCCTTGAAAGTGGAGTCACAGGTGGACAGAGTGGTGAAGAAGGCATTCAGCATGCTTGGTTTCATTGGTCAGAACATTGAATACAGGAGTTGGGACATCTTGTTGAAGTTGTACAAGACATTGGTAAGGCCACACTTGGAATACTGTGTACAGTTCTGGTCACCCTATTACAGAAATGATATTATTAAACTAGAAAGAGCGCAGAAAAGATTTACTAGGATGCTACCGGGACTTGATGGTTTGAGTTATATGGAGAGGCTGGATTGACTGGAACTTTTTCTCTGGAGCATAGGAGGCTTAGGAGTGATCTTATAGAGGTCTATAAAATAATGAGGGACACAGATCAGCTGGATAGTCAATATCTTTTCCCAAAGGTAGGGGAGTCTAAAACTAGAGGGCATAGGTTTAAGATGAGAGGGGAGAGATACAAAAGTGTCCAGAGGGGCAATTTTTTCGCATAGAGGGTGGTGAGTGTCTGGAACAAGCTGCCAGAGTTGGTGGTAGAGGCGGGTACAATTTTGTCTTTTAAAAAGCATTTAGACAGTTACATGGGTAAGATGGGTATAGAGGGATATGGGGCGAAGGGCCTGTTTCCATGCTGTAAACCTCTATGACTCTATCCTGAATAAAGGTCATTTAACAACTATGGTAACCATTTAGATAAAATTGGTTAATAAAGGGCAGCAAGGTATGGGCAAGAAATACTGGCCTTGCGATCGACACTTCCATCCCATGGTAGAATCAAAAAGCATTACAAGAAACCAACTTAATCTACATTTGTCAGGTGGCACACACTTGAATATCAAAATAACTCTCTTTTTTTGTAATAGTCCTACATACAAATTTCTTAAACTACAAATGATTTTAATACTGTGAATGAAAGCTTGATCAACAATCTTTCAATCATTATAGTCCCACTCCCTTTGAATGCTAACCTTCATTGTCCACATGACAACCGGGGTTCAAGTACTCTACTGCAAAATGAATGATTCTTAGGTGTTGGTTGCCAATTATACCAAGAGCGATGAACATCAATGAATTTTCCCAAGAACTTCTGTTCCCAATAAAAATCTCAAAAAACCCCCCCAATCCTGACGATTTTTTTTGTGATGATGGTTTCCTCCGGGTGCTCCGGTTTCCTTCCACAGTCTGAAAGAGGTGCTGGTCAGGTGCATTGGCTATGCTAAATTCTCCCTCAGTGTACCCGAAGAGGTGCCGGAGTGTGGCGACTGGGGGATTTTCACAGTAACTTCATTGCCGTGTTAATGTAAGCCTACTTGTGACACAAATAAATTAACTCAATAAAACTCTATGACCACATTCAGTTCTTGCTAATGTGGACTGAAATCAAAATGTAAATCCAACCTTTACCCAGCTTGCCCACTTAAAATCTTACCTTGCCAACAGGCTCCAACTGTTAGCTGCATGTCAATGTGTGATGGGTGGATCGGCCAATCATCCGTCACCAGGTATGGATCATAGGTCACTCCATCCACGTACAATGTCACCACAGGAAACTCAACATTGACAACATAATAATGCCATTCCTTGTCGCAGATCTGGAGGGAGAAAGACTCTAGCTATAACTCATTTTCAAACGCACAATAAGAATCTTTGACCACATTCTTTTCTTACAACATCACATGGAGCAAATAATTTAATCATCCTGTTACTTAGCTTGCATGTTATAGCTCATTCAACACCATCCTTCTTTCCAGTGCTTAACAGCTAGCCTTGCAAAAATAAATTACATTAAGACATTATGACAGACAATGTGCATTATTGCTACCATAGAATTGGAATAATTAAACAGTTTGAACCTTCTTTTCTGCTCTTGGTAAATGCCCAATTTAATCACCATGATAAAAGTCCAATAAGACAATTGCTGTTTAAATCCTAATCATATTTGAAAGAATTCTCAGCTCTATTTAAAGACAAATTCATTTGCCTTCCTATATAGCTTGAATACACACAATATTTAGATTTAGTTTTTGATCTAGAACTCATATTTGTGAGAAATGAGACAATAAAACAAATGGGTCTGTTCAAAGTGGATGTAGTCAGCAGAATTTTATCATTATTCAACAGGACAGAATCTGAAAATCCATTTTTATTCATTCTGTCTGTGGAAAATACGTAAATTATCTTTCTCACTAGTTTATTTCAAAACAAAGCAAGCGGTTCTTTGCTATGGACAGGTAGAATATAATTTAAGATTAATTACTTCATTTCTCAATACAATTTAAGATTAATTACTTCATTTCTCAATCCAGGGCTTCCCCTGCAGATAGGAAGTCTAGTTTCTTCATGGTACAGAACCTCCAGGTGCCCAGTGTGATTCATGACAATGTCAACTTTTAGTTGAATGCAGTGCAATGAATAAACTCAACGCCTTGTTAATGATTAGCAGCAGTGCTAATTTGCATGGGAGAATAAATATTAAAGATGGTTATCATGTTAAGACAAAGTATATTGCAGTTTTCATTTGTTTCAGATCATGGACATCATTTCTGAGTCATCACAGAGAGTATTCAAATTTTAATTGGTCTGACTTACATAAGAAAACTCAAACTGATTGTTTTGTGACATCCCTTACACCCCTACAAAATCCAGAGATGCTGAGTGCCTTTCCTTCTCATTTGAATAGAATATTTAATTCAGAATGCTCATTAATGTAAGTAACTGCCAACTGATGTTCCCCGTGGGAATGCTCCTTCTGTGTGTCCTGAAGAATGAGTTCTTATAAACTGGAGCTGCAGATATATTTTTGCTTCACATGGGGGAAGGGAATTGACACCTCACAGTCAGCAATAAGCAGGAATCATAGGATTCCTACAGTGCAGAAGGAGGCTATTCAGCCCATCAAGTTTGCACTGACAACAATCCCACCCAGGCTCTATCCCCAACATATTTACCCCGCCAATCCATCTAACCTACACATCCTGGGACACGAGGGGCAATTTAGCATGGCCAATGCACCTAACCCGCACATCTTTGGACTTTGGGAGCAAACCGGAGCACCCGGAGGAAACCCACGCAGACACGGGGAGAACATTTCTACGGAAATAGGGCAAACTGGTAGGGAGGCCATGGAACCTTTACAGATTAAAGGGGAGGAGGTGCTCGCTGTCTTGAGGCAAATCAGAGTGGATAAATCCCCAGGACCGGACAGGGTATTCCCACGGATCTTGAGGGAAGCTAGTGTTGAACTTGCAGGGGCCCTGGCAGACATATTTAAAATGTCAGTATTCACGGGGAAGGTGCCGGATGATTGGAGAGTGGCTCATGTTGTTCCGGTGGTGGGCAAGTTATTGGAAGGTGTGATAAGGGATAGGATCTACAAATATTTGGATAGACAGGGACTTATTAAGGAGAGTCAACATGGCTTTGTGCGTGGTAGGTCATGTTTGACCAATCTATTAGAGTTTTTCGAGGAGGTTACCAGGAAAGTGGATGAAGGGAAGGCGGTGGATGTTGTCTACCTGGATTTCAGCAAGGCCTTTGACAAGGTCCCTCATGGGAGGTTAGTTAGGAAGGTTCAGTCGCTAGGTATACATGGGGAGGTAGTAAATTGGATAAGACACTGGCTCAATGGAAGAAGCCAGAGAGTGGTTGTGGAGGATTGCTTCTCTGAGTGGAGGCCTGTGACTAGTGCTGTGCCGCAAGGATCGGTGTTGGGTCCATTGTTGTTTGTCATCTATATCAATGATCTGGATGATAATGTGGTAAATTGGATCAGCAAGTTTGATGATGATACAAAGATTGGAGGTGTAGTGGACAGTGAGGAAGGTTTTCAAAGCTTGCAGAGGGATTTGGACCAACTAGAAAAATGGGCTGAAAAATGGCAAATGGAATTTAACGCAGACAAGTGTGAGATATTGCACTTTGGAAGGACAAACCAAAGAAGAACATACAGGGTAAATGGTAGGACTCTGAAGAGTGCAGTTGAACAGAGGGATCTGGGAATACAGGTACAGAATTCCCTAAAAGTGACGTCACAGGTGGATAGGGTCGTAAAGAGTGCCTTTGG